>NC_088417.1:43505299-43862799 GCF_034236695.1 Oncorhynchus nerka | reverse complement strand
GGGGAGACTAGAGCACTGATTCGTGGCTTCCCTGCAATCCAATCATCAGGCAGCACCCATGGGAGACAGGATTCTTTTCTATTACCCTCCCCGCATATACACACTCACTGTCACCCCCCCCTCCTCCAACCAAAATTATGCTAATTAGTACATGCCTCCACCAGCTTTGTTGAGGGGATATTTTCTTTTCCTGTTAACTTCCATTCGTTCCCGCAGGACATCCAAAGGAAATCACATCTTTAATCTCAACGCTTCCTTCCTGCCGCAGCTTTTGAAGAAATGAAATCTAAATCGCCTCGTGTAATTAACAGGATGTAGTGATGTCTGTTCCTGTGAGGACAATGCTACCATACCAGACCCTCTAACCCTTGTTTATTTTTAATTTACTCCAAAACCATGACAAATTATTTCAGTTCACCGGCTCTTTTGCCTAAAACCAAAACATTAAATCCCAATTTGTTTAATTAGTGGATCTCATAATTTGGAAATTACTTTTTTGTTGGCCCACGTAAAATGTAATATGACCTTAAATGTGTTCCTCCTTTGTGGAAGCGTTGGAAAGCTCATTGTAGCCCGTTATTTGAGTTTGTAAAATGAAAGGACTAAGCACTTATGTCCCACGGTTGCAAGCTGGCTTGGCACCATATGGCTAATGGTGGTGCACGGCAATTAGCAGTACTGATTAATGGTGAGCAGACTCATTTTCTGCTTATAATTGAGACTGTGTTTGAACCCCCAGTGCAGAATCAGCACGTCTCCATCCCCGAGACTGGGGACTGGGGACTGGGGAGGGGTGCAGGGCGGGTTGGACTGGCACCCCACAAGTCACTGTCTGATACATCACGGGCTCCATGGTTAGGTTCCTCACACTGGGCCCCTCTACTGATGTCTCGCACTCTCTCAGACCCTATACAATGCCTTAACCAAACACTGCTTAGCAGGGCTATTCAACTCTTCCCCTACGAGGTCTGGAGCCTGCTGGTTTTCTGTTCTACCTAATAATTAATTGCACCCACCTGGTGTCTCAGGTCTAAATCAGTCCCTGATTAGAGGGGAAGAATGTAAAAAAAAAAAAAACTTTTAAAAAAGTGGAACTGGTTTCGAGGTCTAGAGTTGAATTTGAGGGCCGTAGATGGGGAATGGCTATACTGTACAACTGTGGTGGCTGAATGGGAATGATGGGTCAAATTTAGGCTGTAAACCCTGTGCTAAAAAGATCATTGTGTGATAATTGTCGATTTCTAATGCTACTGTTAATCACGACTTTATCTCAAATCAAAGAGTGAGTTACAGTTAAAAGTGGTTCTGAAGAAAGGTCCGAAAATAACTTAATTCAAGTTCTAAATATGAGTACGAAAGAGGAGTATGCATCTTTGTGTGTGTGTGTGTGTGTGTGTGTGTGTGTGTGTGTGTGCGCGTGTGCGTGTGTGTGCGCGCGTGTGCGTGTGTGTGTGTGTGCGCGCGCGTGCGTGTGCGTGTGCGTGTGACTATGTGTGCGTATAAGTACATAAGTCCTTGCATATATTTCATAGTCACAATGCAAGGGAAGGCCCATTTGTTAGCAGCTGAACAACAGGAGAATTCAAATTGAGTAATGAGTTTCTGCATGTCCTAATTAAGCAGGCATCAGAGAGGTATTTTTAGGGGGAGAGAGAACTGTTCAAATGCCTCTAAAAATAGGAAGGAGTCTATCCTCACAACCCAGTTCCAAGCAAATTCATCTTTTGATTTTAATTAAAGGTACAACATTTGATCGCCAAACTCATCTTCCTCTACTTTCCCTGTTTCTTCGTTCCCCTTCTTCTGCTGGGAGGTATAGGGGTGACCTGCTTAGCTACAGTAAGGTTGAGCCTCTATGAGAACTGCCATAGACAATGCATGGTGAGGCCTTGCCATCACTGTAACATACTGTACGTATATGGTTGAGTAGTGCAGTGCAGTGTAGTGTAGTGTGGCGTAGTGTAGCCTAGCGTAGCGCAGTGTAGCATCAGACTGGGGGAGAAGCAGAGTTCCAGAGCTTCCTCTTCTTACCTGCACATGATCTCGTGTGTCAGTAACACTCGGCACATCTCTGGGTTCTTGTCTTGACCTTCATAAATAATGGCCTGCGAGGGGGAAAATGATCAGAAAATGTTATATTAGAAACAGGCTGAGGATTTGTTTTTGTAGCGAGGTTGGGTTATGGTCCTCACAGAGGCATGTTAGTGGAGCAGGTCAACTATATTTGCCCTGGAGAGAGAGAGAGTTCCTACTGTGGCCTGGCTCACATCTGGTCACATCTCTCTCCACACACTGCACAGCAGTCTCTATGGAAACATTAACGGACATATTGGAATGGAGCATTTTTCCAATGTCACTTTCTGCATGCTAAGAAAAGGAAATGACGGGAAGCCAGCCAGATAAACAGACAGTATGGGGGACTTAACTCATGGAACTTTTATCTGTTCTGTTCTGTTTCTGGTCCAAACATGACACATCAGCATGTTGACTGATTCTGGTGTTTCCTTGTGTGACAACATATCACCACATTTTGTAATAACCAAGTAAATATTCTCTGGAAAGGCCAGGCCGGGGCATTTTACAGCTTGCTGATGGAAATATTACTTCCTGTCGCTCTTTAACATGGGCTGTGTCCAAAAATGTGCACTATTCCCTATATAGGGGACTGCTTTAGGCCAGGGTCCATAGGACACAAATGTGGCCTTTAGATTTGGATGCAACACAGCACACTGAAGGACATTATCCTTAAAGTAACTGTCCGGTAAAAATCTCACTAGTCTGTTAACTCGTACCCAAATAATGTTGTTGACTCACCCTATACTACATTATTATTTTTTAAGCCCCCCTTGCTATTTCCTGAGCTGGTTAAATCAGCGGGCTAGTCGCATTAATATTTTTAATGACCGGTATACGCCCACACCATTCTATTGTTGGGTTACGCCCACACCATTCTATTGTTGGGTTACGCCCACACCATTCTATTGTTGGGTTACGCCCACACCATTCTATTGTTGGGTTACGCCCACACCATTCTATTGTTGGGTTACGCCCACACCATTCTATTGTTGGGTTACGCCCACACCATTCTATTGTTGGGTTACGCCCACACCATTCTATTGTTGGGTTACGCCCACACCATTCTATTGTTGGGTTACGCCCACACCATTCTATTGTTGGTTACGCCCACACCATTCTATTATTGGGTTACGCCCACACCATTCTATTGTTGGGTTACGCCCACACCATTCTATTGTTGGGTTACGCCCACACCATTCTATTGTTGAGTTACGCCCACACCATTCTATTGTTGGGTTACGCCCACACCATTCTATTGTTGGGTTACGCCCACACCATTCTATTGTTGGGTTACGCCCACACCATTCTATTGTTGGGTTACGCCCACACCATTCTATTGTTGGGTTACGCCCACACCAATACAAAAAAAGCTACTTTCTAACATATACCTCAGAACAATTTTTGGGGGAGAATGACTTTGGGTCCTCTTTCATAGATATCTAGAAACATCGGACAGTTACTTCAATCTATGGGGCATCAGGTAGCCTAGTGGTTAGCACGTTGGACTAGCAACCGGAAGGTTGCAAGATCGAGTCCCCGAGCTGACAATGTAAAAAGCTGTCGTTCCAGTCATCCCACTGTTCCTAGGCTGTCATTGTAAATAAGAATTTGTTCTTCACTGACTTGCCTGGATAAATAAAGGTAAAAATATATATATGGTACTATATGCTTCATACAGTCCACAAACTTAAAGGACTACAATTTTATTGAATGCATCATCTCCTTTCACCACCCAAAAGCCATCACACCCTTAGCCCCCCTCCACACCACCACTACCAACACCCTCTCCCTCCCTCCCGTTTGGCATGGAATTTAAAAGAGCAGATTCCACTTGAGAAACACACAAACACACAGTGCGGCCCTAAGAGCTTAATGTAGTATTTACTGCCTCTGGCCAGGGGATGTTTAATGAATAGCAGCGTGTGTCGTGGGAAATCTGAGGGACATGTCCAATATTTCTGTCCGGGAGGGAGGGAGGGATGGAGGGAGGGAGGGAGGGAGGGAAAAGGCTGTCCAGGGCCCTGGCTACCCACAGAACTACAGAGCGGGACATTACGTGAATTGAGCCGAGAGGAGAGCATATTTCATAGGAGGGTAACAGTGAGAGTGGCTGTTGACTGTTGAGGTGGCTATGAGCCCTGCTGAGAAGCACAGGTTGACACCCAAGACCTCTCACCCCAAGCACAGAACGCACACACAAAACCTTTGTGCTCTCACACTGTGACTCTTTAAAACCAAACAGACACATGGATGCATAAGACGTCATTTTGAACATGCTACACAGAATCCTGGCAATGTTTCATGGAAAGTTTGCTGGAGATTCTTGGTGCTTTATGAGTGCAGTGGGAATCGGGAATGTTGTGTTATTTTCCTGAACATTGTTGCCTCCCCACCCTTCTCTTCTCTCATTCTCTCAGGGCTTAGATATTCATGACTCATCGCGCAGAGCACGGAACAGATACTGAAAGCGCCGGCTGGGTGTCTCTCTACTGGCTTTGCTTCCCCCTCGCTCTGTTGTTAACAGTGAAGAGGATGGTAGCTGCTCACGTATTTCTGTGACTGTCTGTCTTGTAGGTGTGTAACGGTTCTCATTCTACCTACTCTAGCGCGTAAAGCTCCATGCGCACGGCGGTGACGGTGGCGTCGGGGCGGTTAGATGGAGGCAGGGGAACGGGGTTGGGAGGGGAGGTGTGGGTGTGGGCGAGCAGTTGGGATGCCAGACTGGAGAGTGGCACACCATCTGGCCCAGCCTCCACCCCTTCCAAAATGGCTCAGCTTTTTTTTTCACCTTCCCATTACCCAACAACATGTCCCAGCACCGGCAAAACTCTCGTTTATGGCAAAACAGTCGCAGCATGGAATCGGCACGGCAGACACAAGACACTCCCATCAGCAGCCTTGCGTGCAGGCACAAAACACGTTGGGATTGTTTTAAGGAGTCAACCAAATCCATATTTGTGATATTGAGGTCATTTTAGATATGGTGTTAAAATGATCCGTTCCCTTGTAACCGCGACTGAAAAACGAGACTGCTTCCACACAGCTACTCGGCAGTCAGGATGCCTATGAAAGTGACTTGTTCCTTTGGTTTCACTTTGAGAGAATAAGGGCCAAGGTCTTCTAAAACAGCACTGCATGCATCAATGTCTCCAGGCTCGGAGTCCACTGCTCCCAACTTCCAGGTTATATCTATCTTTACTGAGCACAACTAGGCCTTGTGCAATGTCCTGTCCTCTAGTAGAATAACATTACCTATATCATGACAGATGAAGTCGTTGAAATATACAGTGATGAAATAATGTCTATGTTCTTCTGCAAAAAAAATAAAAAATGAAGATTGAAGATCCCAAGTCCTTTGTCGGGTGAAACCAAGAAGCTGGTCAAAACCAGAACATTTGCATGAAACCCTCTCCCTCCGCGAGTTTGTTTTTCACCGTGTTCAGTAAATATGTCTAAACGCAAAATGATTAGTGCTGAAAAACATGGCTGCAAAAACAGGAACTACACAGAGCAGCACCGGTGGTGGAGAGGATGCAAACTCATTAGCGGAAAATGTAAATAACACAGTGCTATTTTTCGGCTCATCTTTCAGTCAGGTTTTAAAAACAGGAGTTGCTCAGTGAGAGACGATGTCCAGGTTGACCAGCCCCATTACAATCCAGACCTCCAGACCTGTGCCTCTGGAACGCCCCCCCCCCGCTTGTCACTACTACCACAATCTAATCCTGAACGAGGCTGAATATCCAAAGCTATCGGACAGCCTCCCAACAGCAGGAAATGTCTCATAGAAGAGATGAATAGCCCTTTTGTCTGGTTTATTGTTAGTATCATTAAAGTGTTCGGTGTCTAAATATTTTACACGGCTTCTGATATACATCCACAATTCTAATCAGGACTAAATCTGGCTGCAAAAGGAGAACAACTGCCGTTTGTGTCATTGGATTTTCACAAATGAAGTAGGCCTACCCATGACATGTTACTGTAGGTGTGGTTCAACCGTGTCTTTCTATCTTTGAAGTCAACAGTCCATAGAAACAAAATATGCTCCCTCCACCGCCACCATCTTTGTAACACACATGACATTCAGACGCACCCTGTGCTAAGAACAAAGTGATGTACTGGGTGCATTAAAAGGCATGTAGCGTTCATGTGCCTTTTAATACATATTTCATCTCGCGCCGTACACTTTTCATTTTTCATTTGCTGTTTTCCTCATTGGCTTTGATGTGACGGCTGAAATCGAAGGCGTGTAAACAAGTTGCTATAAATATGTGGAAACACACTTCCCACTCTGTTAGCGTCATCTGTTAGCGTGCCACCAGGAGCATGGCAGCCTTTCTTCCCGGGCCGCTGCCACAGATACTTTTAAAGAGGTGCCACGATCAGCCTGCCTGTCTCCTTCTTTGTTCCCATCTCAAACTAGCAACTCCTCCACCCCACCCCCGGCTCAGCTGTTCTGGCGCCAAAACTCTGGATAAGGGAGGGAGGGAGAGAGAGAGAGAGAGAGAGAGAGAGAGAGAGAGAGAGAGCGAGAGAGAGAGACAGAGAGAGAGAGAGAGAGAGAGAGGAGGGAGTGGGAGATGGAGTTGGGGGAGAGAAGGAGAGGCCCTCCTGCCTGGGCACTGTCTTAATCAGATCTGTCAGAGGTGGAGGCGGTGATCACAGATGCAGCTGTCTGACTGACACCCCGGGGCTTCTACCTCTCCCTCTATCTATCTACAGTATCTCCCTCTCTCTCCCTCTACCTCCTTCTCACCCTTTTACCCTACCTCACATATTTTCTCTGTTAATTATGTGTGATAGTAGTGCTGATTTTTATAGTTGTTTAAAACAATAATTGCTATGTTAATAACAGCAATTTGGGGGGTTGAGATGAAAATGAATGTACTAACTAAATGTGATTTCAATACGCATGGTAGTTGTCAATACAGTTGTTCACAAACCTTAAAATACTTCTCCATTTTCTCTGTTAGATTGTCTCTAGTAGGACATAAAGCCACAGTGACACATTAGCGGTTGTTACATCAGAGCCGCAGCGCAGTGCAGCAGTGGTGGTCACAGTAACAACAGCACAGCGACTCTTAAACACTGTGGTTAGGTTTATAGGATTAGTGTGATTACCCTTTATTTCCATGGGGGCTAGAACAGCGGCATGCAGGCAGCACTGTGATCAGACACTGGGATTCACAGCTGTGACAGACAGACAGACAGACAGACAGACAGACAGACAGACAGACAGACAGACAGACAGACAGACAGACAGACAGACAGACAGACAGAGACAGGCAGGCAGGCAGGCAGGCAGGCAGACAGACAGACAGACAGACAGACAGACAGACAGACAGACAGACAGACAGACAGACAGACAGACAGACAGACAGACAGACAGACAGACTCACTGAAGAGAAAGTGCATGGGGCTATGGAGCTGATCATGGTGACCTTATCCCTTATCCTACCCAACCGCAACGATGTTTTGGCTGGACCACCTGTTAGTTAGTGTTCCTTTCCCACCGCCCCCATGTCATCATCACACTGGCTACAGCAGTCTCTCTGTTTAACCTTATTATTTGAGCTACACATTTATTCCTGAGCAGATGACACAGGCAGGAAAAATTCCTGGCCCTGATATAGGCTACAACTACAGCACAGAGTTTTTCCTGGTCAGAAAAAAAAACAGCGTCTAACCCTACTTATTATCCAGCCTCCGTACTACAGTATATCGGCTCCACCTCTGGTAGCGACTACAGTAGCTGTGAGGCCCTAGCGACGGCTCTGAGACCCCTGCTCGGGCTCTGCTCACATTCCTGACAGAAAACTCGAGAGACACCCCAGAGCTAAAACAAACCTGATCCTTAAGTCATCTGACTCATCTCGAGGCATCAAAAGACACATGTGCGCCATGAAATGGGCCTCACCACACTAGTCATACATCTAACAATCCCTGACTAACACAGAGATATGACATAGAAATTAGAGAAGCTGCTACGCTGATAATACGAGAACAAAATAATCCGATTCCTACATCAAATAGTTTTGGTCTTCCATCAGCAGCAGCTCAACCTATTTATTATGTGAGTCTATTCCTCAAACTCTCCGTTCGTCTCCTCAAGGTAAACTGGAGGTAAAACAAAATGTGTTAGTCCTCTCAACCAACCAACCTTCAGCCCCCCCCCACGAGAGCAGGTCAAACAGTTTATTAAGAAACAACAAGACTGTCAGACTGACACTGTCAGAGTACTACTGGGGTTTAATGCCATTTGATAATTACCATGGCGCCCATGCAGAGTGTGACACCATCAGAGCCCACCCACTGGGCACAGACGTCAATTCAACGTCTATTCCACATTGGTTCAATGTCATTTCATTGAAATGACGTGGAAACAACGTTGATTCAAGCAGTGTGTGGCAATTGGGCACTGGCACGTTAGTGAGCATTAAAAGAGTGTAACATGGGTCTGTTTCTCCTCTCAGCGGCCCGCCATTACCCTGAGCCTGCTAACGAGCACACTAGCCAATCACCAAACATGTCACACTAGCCAATCACCAAACATGTCACACTAGCCAATCACCAAACATGTCACACTATCCGTAAGGGTACAATCCAGGAGAGAAAACAGAAACGGTACAAACACTTCTGGCTGAAGGCCTACCTGTAGATAATATCTCTGAACATTATGATGATTCAGTGTATGAAATTGTAACTTCCTTGGGGGTGTCAGGATACAAAAAAACGTAATTCAAAATAATAGTTCCCCTTTCCAAATAATAAACTCCTGCACTTGGATGTCAATTAAATGACTCTACGTTGTTATAAACTACAAATCTGAATAATAACCCAGGTAACCCCCCCCCCCCCCCCCCCCATCCCCAACCAAATCATCAGAGTGAGTATTACAGTGAGAGCAGAGCGGCTCAGAAAAGATACTTCAATGGGTCCCCGCCTCATTGTCAGGAGCGTAATACAAGGAGACACTCTGGGGCTGTCAGTGTTACCAAGTGAGTGGGGACCTGTCCAAATGTGACACAGGCCCGAGGGCTGCGGGTAACACACAGTCTTCCATGGACTGCTGCCTTCTGCCTCCTGCAGCAGGTCCGCGTAGAGAAACGCACTGTTGACCTTCCTTTCACTTCCTAAACGCTTGTCTTATTGTTGTATATTACGTCTGCATTTTTAGGCAAGAGGGATAAGGAATTGGAACCGTACCTGTTTAGTCATGGAGTCGATGAGTCGCACATAAAAGTCCTGCTCTGTCCTGATGCCTGACAGAGGAGAGGACAAAAGACATGAGTGGAAATGGTTTTAATAGAATTAGGTACCTTGGCCTGAGACACACACAAACACTACAGAGATGCTGACAATGACTATTGTAAAAGTGGCAAATGATGCATTGAAGCAACAACAACCAAAAATCGACCTTATTGAAAATGTTACGGCTACTCTTTATGCTAACTACATTTATTGTGTAATGTTTGGTACTTAAAATCTGTGTTCTTAATCTAAGCAATTAACCTTTGTCAATAAAGGTATTTGTCACCAAAGGTGTGATCAAAACAAATACATGACTGAACTTCAGTCTTCAAACTTTTCACAAATATATTTGAGTCACAATTTAGTTTCAATAGTGGCAAATAAAATGTGTTTCCCATGGCAATTATCAATGTTAGTGAATATAGTTATTGTCTTTATACAATATTAGCAAAATTGTTTTGATGGATTATGCAATAGTTGTTCCCAAACAAAAAACATTTGGCAAATAAAAATACAAAAATTACTCAAATATGCATATAGCCTATTTCCAAGCCAATAGAGACAACTGAATAGGCATAAATAATGTCACAATATATTATATATTGTGCAATGGGTTATAGCCTATTCATCAATGAATCTAAAAGATTCAAGGTTTTGCTCGACACACTGTTAAACCTCGCAATGTGAAGGCAACGATGAGAACGCGACCATTTCAAACTGATCAAGTAAACAGCATAGCACATAACACCAATAACACATTGCATACATAGAAACACAATAGCTAGACGGGAACCTAAAAACGGTCCGTTTTTTTTACAGTGAGACGAATAGCTGCTAACGGGGGGCCAAAATATAAACTAACCAAGCAGGGCCATTATGGACAACGTATACTATGGGCTACAATACATGCTCGCAGGTATAAGAAATAACAAGCGCAAGACTGCTTATATCCGGAAATATTTAACTATGATAACTGTTAAGAAAAGACAATTCAGGACATGAAATTCAGAAAGGCATAGAGTTTAATTAGGCTACTCCTCCACCGGGCTAGTATTATTATAGCAAACGTTTTACTTTCTTTTACTGACAGTATAGGATACCTATTTCTTCAGGAGCAGCCAAAATAGTAATGATTAAAAAATATAGATACAAAATTAAACTTTTGATTAGCCTGATAAAATGCATGACGTGATCTCAAATAAACGCAAATATGACCTCAGTGGAAAGGCGTCACTAAATTGCACCTGGTGTTGTTGTTTCTGTAGAATTCAGAACATAAGCATAACATTGCCTAGAGGAGTGTTGACCAATGTTTTACACTTACCATTACTGTAGAGAAGTTGCAGTCTGTAGTGTATACCATTGTTGGTCTTTTCTCCAGTGGATTCCTGTAAATGAACAGATTTAAAGTGATTGAACTCATTTGATTCAGATCCGATAAGACGGACATTGGTGCGCTTCTGTTGAAATTAGACTGCGATATCAGAAATAGGCTAGTACATTGAATATGACTCGGTAAAATGTTGCATTGGCAAAATGTAGCATAATTATTGTACACATACATTTTTAATGCTTCAACAATTACTTAATTGAACGGTATATAGAACTGTATAGAAATTAGCCTCTGTTTTCATGGCTGAAAGGGAGCAAAATCTAATAAAGATATTGAAGTAATTACTTAATGTAGGCCTAGTGCTACTAGAGAAATACATGGTGGGTTTATTGGAAATTACATGGATAATTTGTCGAACAAGCGGTTTTATTTATTTGAGCTTTATTATTATTTACTGAAATATACAAAACCCACTATGTATGCCCCCCCCAAAAAAAACATTAAGCAGTAGTACTTAATACTGAAATGTTGTAAGGAGAAAAACACATAATTTCATTAAATAGGCTACTTTATATTATTTTAAACAAGTAAACCTCTAGATAAAAACATAAATTATAGGCTATAACTTATCAACTTCAAAATACAAATATTATTCTCAAAATATATTAGTATTATTCTTATTCTTAGTATTAATATTAACGTAGCTAGTATTATTAGGTGTGTTATTATTATTTGGATACCATTTTATTCAGCTACTATTTGCCTATTATAGCCTACAATTATATTAACACTGGAAAGGTTTATAAAGCTTCGCAAAATAAATACACAGGTTTATGGTTAGGTTGAATGGGGTTGTAATTTTAAATTAGAATAATCTGATACATCTACCTGGTAGACTAATTATAGGCCTATAATATTGTCAAAATGTGGATGTGGGACAATTCAGTGCGTTCGAGAAGCTGCTAAAATATTTAAAATATCACTCACCTTTTCCTTCTCGACAAAACCGAGGAAAGACGTCCTTTCGATTTCCACTGGTTGTCCTTGTCTGTCATATAGAGCCAAAACGAAGTGAAAGAAATTGGATTTCCGAAGATTTGACGGCGGTTGCTTCTCAAAGTGAGCCCGGGCAAGACCCACTCCACTGTGGATAGACATGCAAGGGGTAGTCATGTTAGGGAATCAGCCGACTTAAACGTATGGAAATAATAGTTGCCCTTTAAGAGTCAAACTTCTTAGCCTTAGAATTAAACGTGTGTATTGCTCGTTTACACACACAAGTCCTTTTCATATCTGCGAAGCGAACCTTTTGATATTCTATTATATATTGTTCTACCGGGCTCATTTGAAACAAATAGCCTAATTTGGAAAATGAATGTGTGCCTATAGAAGTGGCCTATTTTATGGTGATGTATAGTTGATATGCCTGTTACATATTCTAGGCTTTTGGATCTTCTAGCAATTAATTGATAGCCTACTTGAGACCAATACACATATTTCTATGCATGGCCAATTTATTAGCATGTTTTTATTATCATAATATCATCGTTAGCCTATTATATTCTAAATATGATGTATCTTATTTGAACTGTTCTGTAACTAAACTAAGCCATTACGGATTGTTGTAGACTATGTCCAATTAACAGTAGAGTATAGAAGTCATCCATTATGCTAAACTCTCAATTCTACGTCCATGGTGAGGGGATCGATTCTGCGGGGGAAGAAAACTTCAACATTTCTTCGATCACAAAGCGTGTAAGCTAAACTACAAATGTAGAGACAAAAAAATAGGTCCCTTGAAAATATATCTTTCCAAAACAGTGTGGACCATGGACTATCCGTGCGCTGGTAGAGTCCTCGCACCGGGAGGAAGATGCTGTCTCCGGCTTCTTACCTTTGAGCGGCGGTGTTCGCATCCAACACCCCGGCTCCCTGCATCCATGTCCGAACTGCGTTCATACCGGATCCGATGGGTTCCTCTTTCAAACTACTCCCACTCCTCTGGATGCTCTCCTGAATCCCAAACATGAAAAAATCGCGCTCCCTCTCTCCGTTTGAGTGTCCCAAAATGTGTTTTCTCTAATCACAGGTAAAAGAGGGTAACAACGTGGGCGCGAGCTAGTACTGGGTCCGCGTTGATGCCAGTGACAGTATGTCTGTTTACTTCAAACCAAGCGAAAAAGACGAAAAGAGTCCAAAGACGACTTATCGAAATCCAGGTGTGTCAGAGACGAAAAGCACTTCAAACAGTGATAAGAAGACAAACGAGCGAAACGCAAGACAGTGCAAATGAACAGAATCTCACTTGAGGTTTTGACGATATCCCCCCCGTTTTAAAGAGACTTGCTCTGTGTGCTCTGGTATCAACTAGAGAATGGGATCAACTAGAGCTTTCAGATTGTTCTAGATCAAATGGCATCAACCCCTGACAAGTTGTTTCTTTCTTCCCTTTCTCTCGATTTGTTTTCCTTTTGCAGAGATATTCCCTGTCAAATGGAAATGAATAAGAAATTGGAAATCAAGAAGAGGAGGACCCTTGTGGCTGCCGATCCCGTGTTGTTCCTCTTGTTCAAATGGGAGTGATTTGTGTCCCTTCCCAAAGGAATCCTATTTGACTATCTCTGAGAACTAAACACAAGCACACCAACCCCAGAGGGAAGAGGGAGTGACTGTTAGAGGCGGGCCGCCCCAAACAAAGACAAGCCCAGTGTCAGATCCGCCCAACCACAGCTCCTATCGCCTCATTAAAGGCCGCCCCTTCCCTTACCTCCACGGCACCTTACCGTCGCACTCTCAAGGCTAAGAGAGTACCCAAACGGAGCTTTCGGAGACAGTTGGCTAAAGATGACTCCATGCCGAAAATTTGGTCACATGAAGTGAAGCATATAGCGAGAAAATTCAAATTCGTTCCGATATGTCTTGAGAACGTGTCTGACTGTGTAGCCACCAGTGGGACATTTCTACGCGGGTCTTGATACGTTTCTTATTATGGGAAAATACTACAATACGTTTTTTCTACTTTGTTCAATATAGAATTATCGGACTTTTGGTGCCCTGTGTATCATGCGCTATTTTACGCATAGAGGCTCTCACTGTGACCACAGTGGAGAGTGGAGTGGAGACGCGTGTGAGCACGCCGGAATCTTTGTCTCGATTAAACTATTAATGTCGGCTAGTGAAAAGTATTACACGTTAGATGTCAACCCCAGCGCCAATCTTAAAACATTTAACCTAGCCTCCTAACACTAACACAATTATAAGAGTTTGCACACATGACATGAGTCCATATTTTTATGCATGCATATACACTAGTTTACACCACTTTGCACACTTGAATATATCCCACACCAATATAGGAATGCAGAACAACATATGACTGTTTTAATTTAATTTAGAAACTTCATTTATCATGATGTAGACATATGTCCATGCGTCCAACTCATACAATACATATTTTCTTTAGACAAACTAACGCTGACTTTCTGAAGGTCCTTATAATGCAGGCAAAAGCGCTGTGTAACCGCGTTATAGACTGTATGTGGTAGGCCCATACACTATCAAGTTAACAGTCTTGAGATGAATTCAAAAATGCGATTAGTAGCAGTAATATCATGACCCGGTGTTGAAGATATTTTTTGTCATGAGAACATTTGATTGCAATGTTGGTCTCAGGACTTCAGCAGAAAATGTCCTGCGTCTTTACCACCATTTTATTTAGACAATTGTTTAGACAAATTTTTGAAACCCATATGTTATGAAACAAAACAGATTAACGGTTCCAGTTTAAATGTTCACTTTAAAAGAAGCACTGAGGCACAAACAAAAGTGACAATAACAATAATTAGCTCAAAATAACAATGAAGCATAATTGTTACCCGATTCCTCGGCTTTGCTGGCGATAAGTCAATAGGCTAAAATAGACTATGTGACTCCTTTGTAGAGAGATTGATTCATTATTTCGTGAATCATGGGTTAGGTCTTTAATTTTTTTTAAACAATGAATACAGTGGACAATTGAAAGATTATTTTTTTCCTGTTCAATTCTGCACATTTTTTCCTGTCGCTATCCATTACACTTTTTGACCTTGTTGTGCTACTATATCGCCTAGGTATGATTTTGAGTCTCCTGTTAAAGGGCTGAAATAAATTGTAAGGAAACAAGTTTGAGGTGAGGCTGGTCACAGTGGGCAATGTAACGCACAATGAAAAATATCAGTATGTATAAGAAGACTATCTCTCGAAAGAGATGTGGGATATGTTTGTAAATTAAAAGTTGTCAATGCAAAGGTATATATTTCAGCACATCGACGTAGATTTGAGGAAATGGTTTGAAGCGCGTGCGCGCGCACCCACAGAGTGTTGCTGATTGTAGCGCTGGGCTATTTTATCGTCTATAGAGAGAACACGTCAATTGAACAGTTTCTCGTCTCCGTGACTGTCTGACATACCTGAGCCTATAGAGAGAAAATGTAAATGTAACCGTTTCTCTCCTCTGTGACTGACACATACCTGAGCCACGAATATTTTTATTCCCCTTTCTCCACCAAGTTTCCCCATAAGAGATGGATCCTTTAAAAAAATATATGCCTAATCTAATTAATTCCCGCCAAACCCACAAATTAAATGTAAATGGCCAAGTGCATACGCCAGATACAATAATCATCTGTTTCTTAGCCTTACTGTATCATAATATATTAGGTATATTAGTAAGATGAATACAAATCATTTTAGTCTTTCGTCAGAATAAAATGCCTAAAACATTGGAGATTTTTTTTTTAATTCAATGAAACAGAATTGATTTTCGACTCAATGAGCACATATATTTCGATTTCTTGTTCAGATAGGCCTACGTTTCACAATAAGCTAGCCATCAAAACCATCAGGCTACTTTACTATACTAGAAAACTATACTAGAATGCAGCAAAATCCAATTCAATTAGCATATACTGCCAATTTAAACAAGGTTGTTTTGTTGGTGCTGAAGATAGGCTACACAACCTACATGAGTCGATAATGCTTGTGTGGAGGTAGGCTATACTCAGCACTGTGTTTCTTCTGTAAACTGCTGATTCCATCATACATTGGTGGCATCAGGAAGTTGAGATGCAACAGCGACTCCCTCCCGTGGTCAATAGGCCTAGTGTCTTGGATGGAAAATTGGCAATGGAGGAAAATAATAGGCCTATAGACCAGAGGCCTATGTGGCTGCGTTTACACAGGCAGCCCAATTCTGATCTTTTGCCAAATTATTGGCCAAAGGGCTGATCTGATTTGTCAAAATACCAATTAGTGGAAAAATATCAGAATTGCGCTGCTGAGGGGAGAACGGCTCATAATAATGTCCCAAACGGAGCAAATGGAATGGCATCAAACACATGGAAACCATGTGTTTGATGTATTTGATACCATTCCACTGATTCTTCTCCAGTCATTAACACGAGTCCCTTCTCCCCAATTAAGGTGTCACCAACATCCAGTGCTGCATTGAGTTTCTGTGTGAGGAGTTGGCCTAGTCTACTGGCTAAACATTAAAAAGGGACAATATACTGAATTTAGAGGAATACTTGTAGAACGTTTCAGGCCCAAAATTCTGAGGTGGCATAAAGTATGTGAGGATGGCTTGGTGGGTCATCTGGAGCGGGGCTAGGCCCCTTGTCCTGTAAATCTGATCATTTTTTCATTTTTCAAACAGCTTTTTCCTGCAAACTAGAGCCATAATCATTATGCTTATTTCTATGTCAAAAAAAGATGTATATTTGTTTGCATATCTAAGCATAACATTTGAGCTGTCTGTGTTCCCACGACTGGTGGTTCTTTTTTTTTTTAAAGAAGCTAAATACGCTTCTCTGCATCGCTGCTCAAATCTGGTTAAAAGAGTGAAAGGAGTGTGAGTCTTATTCAGTGCGTTGAGTTATTGCTTGCTTTTCTGAAGTCGACCAACCTTGCCAGCAGGCATGCCAGCCAAGATAGTTAGACAAGCTAGCTACTCTAACTTGATTGATAGCCTGAAACCTATCTGAGCTAGCTAAAGCCAACTTCATACATTTGCTAAGTGACCAGTAGTATTACAGAGATAATATATATAGATATAGATATTTGTCTTTAAACAGGATGCCTCTGGACCATTTACCGTATGACTGGCTTTATGACAAGCTTACTATTGTACAGTCTGCAGACGATGGTCTTGGAGTGTGAGGATTTTATTCCTTCAAAAGTGATGAAACATCGCCACCGTGTGGCCAAGATGTCTACTCAGGAGGTACAATCTACTGCATCAACAGTCGATGCGTGACCTCTGTAAAAGTTTTTGCCTGAGCGCTTAAGAAGCAAACTAAGCATATTAGGTGTCATAGTTCCCAAAATACCAGTGATCATTAGTTATTTTTATTTGTATTTGTATTTTGGGGGGGGTTGTACAAAGAGGACCTACCTTTGCCATTGATTGCTTCTGTGACAGCATAGGGCCATGGACAGCGTTATTTAGGCCGATCTCCATTTAATTAGAAGTAGTAGACATATGCTTCTTCTTGTTCTACATTTACGAGTTTATTGGCAGAAAAACTGAAAAGGTACCCACTGTCACAAAGAGTGCTGGAGGGTACTGTCTACAGACATAAAGCCAAAGTTTGTGATTTAGGCCTACTGCCACCTGCAGTGCTGGAATATGTATTCTCAGGCTAGCCAAAAGTTTTTTTGTCATTAAAAATGAGAAAGGAAGACAAAAAAACAGATTCATATATCTCAAAATATCAAATTGCTAAGTGCACTAACTACTTCCAGAATAACTATGCGATTTTGAGAGAAAAAGGACACTGGCTGGAGAACCTGCAATTCTAAAATTGACTGAAAAACTGGTTCTGACCCTGGATCACAAAAAAAAGAAGATTACAGTGTAATAGCGCATAACAAAGTATTTTCCAGTTTAGTAGTGGTTCTGTCGTAAAACCAAAGCCCAGGATAAAGGGGCTCATTGAATGTGGTCTGGACTCTGTGGATTAGGGTCAATGTGTCAGGGACGCTGTAGAAGGACAGAATTCCAGCCTTGTGGTCCAGGAACACCCCTACTCTGGAGGACTACAGTCCTCACATTATTGTGCATGAACCAGTAACCCTGAATAGTGTAATCTAAAATCCAGGATGATCATTGTCTCCAAATCCAGAGCCTACACCCAATCTGTTGATGTCTTTACATGAGACTAACGGAAGAACACCCTTCCCACTCCACAACCTCCAAACAGAGCCTATCTACACAGCACCTGCCAGCTATATTGACATCTCTCTAGATGCTCAGGATATGGCTGTTTTTCTGATGTAGCCTTTCTATCATCCTCAGACAAAGCTAGGTTAATTTGCGCTGTGTTTGGGTCCAGAGTGAGGCGACAGGAATCTGAAAGAAGAGTAGAGCCGAGGTCTCTTGGGCTTCGGTGGCAGCAAAACATCCACTGCATTCACTACAGACACAAACAAAACTAGATGTTCTTTAATACATTAAATGTGTTGATATCTCCCCCCCAAAAAACGCAACAGCAATATATTTTTTCAATGCACAGGTGCTCTTACTTATTGAAAAGAGAAACCCTTTTGCTTTGTCAAAGCAAATATATTTTTAATCAGTCTAAAGGTACTTTTATAGAGAGACCACTGCTGGTAGAGCATTTTACTGACCTGTGGTGGAGATTTTGGACCATTCCAAGAAAGTCCCCTAATGTCTCTGTCAGCTTAGACACAGCCTTATTCACATCTCTAAAGTAGAAAACAGCCAGGTATATGGTACATCGATGCTAGGTAAGTCTGAAGGTATGTTGAGACCGGATATTCCTGGAGGGAGAGAAATACAGAGAGACAGGGTGAACAAAGGATTGAGGTAATTCGTTGATTTGTTTATGCATTGGTTAGTGCAGTTTACTGGTGATACTCTTTATTTGTATTACAAATGCAGGTACAGTGTAGTTACCAGGAGAAAATGGGTGTGATCATCGACGCATGTGCGAGAGCTGCTCCAGCTCAGCATCTCTCCTCCTTAGCTCAGCAACCTTCTGCTCCAGTTGCTTCAGGAGTCCTTCAGCCCGACTCACTCCAGCCATTTCCTGTTCTCTGATCAGCTCCTTCACCTCAGAACACCTCTCGGTGGGAGTGGATCATCTCAGTAAAGATCCTCTCACGGTCTTTTATTGATTCTTGTGCAGAGTGCTGTTAGGACACAGAAATGAAGGTGAAGACTCCAAAAAAGACAAGGGGACGACTGATGCCTCTAGTTGTAGCAGGCACACATTATCCTATGTTCTATTAAAAGGCTGCTAGACATAGCAAGAGTAGGTCAATGAGAGATGCTGCAGCTTGTTGGAGATCTTTCAGCTCCTTCTCTCTGTCTTGAATTCTCTGCTGGACTTCCTGTTCACTCATCCCCAGGAGGCTCTGTGGAGAAAAGGGGTGGGTGTTTTACACAGCCGGGGGAATTCAAGACTACTTCAATTGCGAAGGCGGAGCTCCGACATGTGAAGTTCTTGAAGCTTATCGAATTGGGTGTCCAATGAAAGCTAAGAGTCTATTAGTTTGGAAAATGAAGGCATTAATCCATTTTCCAACCTAAAATTAAGGAATAAGTAATTGCTTTGATTTCTGGTGTAACAGATGGAAAAGTGGTCTTAGAAAACATATACCAGAAAAAGTCTTAATTAAAAGATATTAGAAATACATCAAAACAAAATGTTGATGTAAAAACCCTGCCAACTAATATTTACATTTACATTTACATTTAAGTCATTTAGCAGACGCTCTTATCCAGAGCAACTTACAAATTGGTGCGTTCACCTTAAGACATCCAGTGGAACAGCCACTTTACAATAGTGCATCTAAATCTTTTAAGGGGGTGAGAAGGATTACTTTATCCTATCCTAGGTATTCCTGAAAGAGGTGGGGTTTCAGGTGTCTCCGGAAGGTGGTGATTGACTAAGCTGTCCTGGCGTCGTGAGGGAGTTTGTTCCACCATTGGGGGGCCAGAGCAGCGAACAGTTTTGACTGGGCTGCGCGGGAACTGTACTTCCTCAGTGGTAGGGAGGCGAGCAGGCCAGAGGTGGATGAACGCAGTGCCCTTGTTTGGGTGTAGGGCCTGATCAGAGCCTGGAGGTACTGAGGTGCCGTTCCCCTCACAGCTCCGTAGGCAAGCACCATGGTCTTGTAGCGGATGCGAGCTTCAACTGGAAGCCAGTGGAGAGAGAGGAGGAGCGGGGTGACGTGAGAGAACTTGGGAAGGTTGAACACCAGACGGGCTGCGGCGTTCTGGATGAGTTGTAGGGGTTTAATGGCACAGGCAGGGAGCCCAGCCAACAGCGAGATGCAGTAATCCAGACGGGAGATGACAAGTGCCTGGATTAGGACCTGTGCTGCTTCCTGTGTGAGGCAGGGTTGTACTCTGCGGATGTTGTAGAGCATGAACCTACAAGACCGGGCCACCGCCTTGATGTTAGTAATATCAACACTTATATTTTGTTTTGGAGAAATGATTGGCCTTTTGTAAGTTTAAGAAACATTGCCTTGTGCCTTGTAATTCCATGACCAAAACCCCACATATCTTTAAAACCCCCTAGTGTCAATGTCTGTGCCCCTGTGGAAATAAAAATGTGTATAATAACAAAAATCCCAATGAAAATCCGTCTATTCAAGCTAGAGATATCTGTTCTTTTTGCATGGGCAGAGTCCCGATCCATCACATCCGCCAATGGCAGCCTTCCGCATCTGTGGTGGAAGTTGGCCGAGCCACAGCACTGTTTGTCAGACCATGAGACATCTAGAAAAATC
Organism: Oncorhynchus nerka; assembly: GCF_034236695.1. NCBI lineage: Eukaryota > Metazoa > Chordata > Actinopteri > Salmoniformes > Salmonidae > Oncorhynchus > Oncorhynchus nerka. The sequence continues at coordinate 43,842,341 of NC_088417.1, read as the reverse complement.
AATCTTCTCACGAAAACGCCTTTACGACCACCACAAGCGTTACGAGAACCGTCTGATGTCGCTACTGCCAATCTGGCAACTTCTACCTGTAGAGTCTAAACAGTTTGGGCTACACACTAATATGACCCCTCTATGGAAGTCTCTATGGAGACTCTCACGAACACGTACATGTCGGCTTTCCTCTAGGATGCCCACAAGCCTCACTAGACATGTCTGAAGGTAGCACGGTACCAGTGAAAAATATATATATATTTGAAAAACAATTGTTCAAATACGGGTAAAAAATATTTTTTATAATAATCCTGATCTTTCATATATCACTCAGATATCGGACAGGACACTTTAAAACAAACTTCCTTTTGATGTGTTTTTTGACTACCTGTTATTCAATGTGTTTCTATGGGCTAATAGCAGTATGGCCAAATTCAATGTTTCATCAAATACATTTTTTATATATATATTTTTGATACCTATAGGGTTCCTACAATTGTAAATCCAATAGCAAATTGATCCTTGGTGTGCTGTTATGTTAGAGTACAGAGTAGAGGAGCAGGAAACGGACTCTTCGACACCGGCACCGTTCTCAGGCATGGCTGAGATCAGTGGCGATTTTAGCATGGAAATATTGGTGGGGCAAAGACATTTATTTTATTTTATGCATGACAGCAACGCACCTGCACAACACAACATTAAACAAAACATGAATTGGACTATAACGGTAACAAACGGTGCCCACAAACTGTTAGTGCCAACATAAAGCTGTCCCAACAGGAGTCCCAACACCTTACCACGGCTATACCTGGCTATCAGCTGAGCCTTGTCTGGCAGCGAAACAGTTAATTCAGCCTCATTTACTGCCTTTAAAAAAAACATAGCTGATATAGCTGACTTGCTTAAACAAATGTGGTTTCTACTGACAATTGAGATGTACAAACTATGGCATAAGGGGACAACGAGCTGATACGAGGAAATCTGTCATTTTAATTAAGACAATAATGAGCGAGCTAGGACGGACGTAGTCAATATAACTATTTGTTCAGCACTTTCGAAATGTACAGCGACAGAATTCAGAACTTGGGCCATTCCTACAGTATCCTCCCTGTACACCAAGTCTGAACCGTAGGGTTAAATTAAGGGGGCATATAAGCAGAATGAAAGCTCTTACATTATTCAATGATGACATTTCTAAAAAAAAAATTTAAAAAAAAGGCTATAGGCAATATGTGCACCACTAAGTCACAACAGTAGGCTAAATTATGAGGGGGGAAAGGGACCAAATTATTAGGGTGAGACACATGGGCTACTAACAGCTAACTTCACAACATACACTTAGCATTACTTTCTTAGCTACAGTATACATATCTCCCTGGCATATTACATCATTTATGGAGCAGAATATTTTTACTCACAATGTTATGCTGTGCTCACTTGAACAGGAAGGTTGTCCTTTGTGGGCAATTTTTGTCATCAAACTGTATAATCAAAGTCTGGCATTCTCTGGATTCATGGTGCTTTCAAGACAACTGGAGACTCGGAAAAAAACAAGGTTGAATCATGACATTAGTGATCCTCAGGTCGGAGCTCTAGAAAGAGACCAGAGTTCCCGACTTGGAATTCTGGGTTGGATGACAGTTCAAAAGCATAATCTACCAGTCGGAGCTATTTTTTTCCCCGAGTTCCCAGTTGACTTGAACTCACTGAAGTCTAAGAATTCCCAGTTCCGAGTTTCCAGTTGTTTTGAAAGTGGCAGAAGTCATGCTGGATTGACAGCATGGCCAATGTTGAATGTTTATCCTTTGAAGCTTGGAAAATAGATCCTTTGATAGCAATGCTAAAAAAAGAAAGAAAGATGTATTCAAAATGAAAGGCTACAAGGACACAACAATTGATGCTGCAATGATGAAAATATCTCAAAAACCAAGAGAGAGGAATTACTAAAAAACTCAAAGAAGAAAAACAGCGCAGCAGTTTTTTGCACCAAGTACACGAAGTGTTCGAAGAAAATGAAAGCACTGGCATATTCTGCAATCAGACAAAAAACTGCACCCTCTTCAAGGAATCCCCACTGGTGGTCTATAAGCGCGGTCGCAATAATGGAGATAGCTTGGTGAGATCTGACATGCCCCCTGAGCTTACTCAGACACTCTTGACACCCATTCCAAATGGGAACTACAAATGTGGCTAATACGCACAGTGCAATAGCACTATAAATACATCATTCTTCAGGCACCCACATACAGGTTGAAAAATCCCTGTTAGGGGTTTTATCTCATACAAGACCAAGGGAGTATCTATCTCATCACCTCCTCATGTGGAAAAGCCTACGTAGAACAAACAAAAATACAATTAAAACATGCATAGCTGAACACCGCAGCTCAATCAGGTGTAAGAACATTGACTATCCAGTAGCAGCTCACTTTGTTGAAGCTAACCATCCAATCTCCTCCCTCAAATACACAAGGCATTGAGCATGTTGCTCTACCAAGGAGAGGAGGTAACATGGAGATCCTACTACTACAAAGGGAGGCTTACTGGATAAAACATTGACCCCTAGTGGTCTGAATATTGACTTTGATCTCAGTCCCCTTTGGAGCAATTCTCTTTTTTATGAACAAGTCTTATAAATTGAGATATCCTTTCTACAGCCTATTTGCGTACACCTACTATGTTACCCCTCTTATTGATGCTTATTATGCATTAAGGTTGAACCAAAAGAAGAATTTCCGGCTTCCAGGAATTGTGTACAGATCCTTGCGACATTGGGCTGTGCATTATCATGATGAAACATGAGGTGATGGTGGCAGATGAATGACACGACAATGGGCCTCAGGATCTTGTCACAGTATGTCTGTGCATTCAAATTGCATCGATAAAATGCAGTTGTGTTCATTGTACGTAGCGTATGTCTGCCCATACCATAACCAATGTTCCATCTTAAGTTTTCTCAGCACTGAGCAAATTTCAGGTCAGCTGAGCGCAAACTTTGTGAATATTCTGTGCAACTTCTGGCGTGTGTTTATTGTGAGCACTGAGGCTGTACCCGCTATAAGTTATAGTTATTACAGTGGCCAAGTAGGCGACTGTGGCTATTTGATCATAATGTAGGCATATCAGAGTGGCCAACCATCAAAAACAAAGGAGAAAATGTATCCCATAAAATGTTTACATGGAAATAGCTGTTCATTTATCCTAGCAGCCAATGTATGGTGTTCAATTTAGGCCTACATTCAAATCAAATCAAACTTTGTCACATGCACCGAATACAGTGTAGACCTTTCCGTGAAATGCTGACTTACAAGCCCTTTAACAACAGTGCAGTTCAAGAAGAGTTAAGAAAATATTTACCAAATAAATAAAAGTAAAAAATAACAATAACATAACAAGGCTATATACAGAGGGTAACAGTACCAAGTCAGTGTGCAGGGGTACAGGTTAGTTGAGGTCATTTGTACATGTAGGTAGGGGTGAAGTGACTATGCATAGATAATAAACAGCAAGTAGCAGCAGTGTACAAAACAAATGGGGGGGGGGGCAATGTAAATAATCCGGGTGGCCATTTGATTAATTGTTCAGCAGTCTTATGGCTTGGGGGTAGAAGCTGTTGAGGAACCTTTTGGTCCTAGACTTGGCTCTCCTGTAGCGCTTGCCGTGCGATAGCAGAGAAAACAGTCTATGACTAGGGTGAGTGGAATCTCTGACAATTTTATGTCCTCTCCTCTGACACCGCCTATTATATAGGTCCTAGATGGCAGGAAGCTTAGCCCCAGTGATGTACTGGGCCGTACACACTACCCGAGCAGTTTCCATAACATGCGGTGATGCAACCGGTCAGGATGCTCTCGATGGTGCAGCTGTAGAACTTTTTGAGGATCTGGGGACCCATGCCAAATCTTTTCAGTCTCGTGAGGGGAAAAGGTTTTGTTGTGCCCTCTTCACAACTGTCTTGGTGTGTTTGGACCATGATAATTCGTTGGTGATGTGGACACCAAGTTACTTGAAACTCTCAACCCACTCCACTACAGCCCCATTGATGTTAATGGGGGCCTGTTCGGCCTGCCTTTTCCTGTAGTCCAAGATGAGCTCCTTTGTCTTGCTCACATTTAGGCATGTTACCTTCACTTCCTTGGGCACAGGGACTATGGTGGGGACTACATTTTCAACCGGCCCCTGGCAGAGTCTGTAAAACCTACATGTTTCAAGCAGACCACCATAGTCCCTGTGCCCAAAAACACCAAGGTAACCTCCCTAAATGACTACGAAGTGCTTTGAAAGGCTGGTCATGGCTCACATCAACACCATCATCCAAGAAACCCTAGACGTACCCCAATTTGCATACCGCCCCAACAGATCCACAGATGATGCAGTCTCTATTGCATTCCACACTTCCCTTTCCCACCTGGACAAAAGGAACATCTACAGGAGAATACTGTTCATTGACTACAGCTCAGCGTTCAACACCATGGGGCCCTCAAAGCTCATCAAGAAGCTAAGGATCCTGGGACTAAACACCTCCCACTGCAACTGGATCCTGTACTTCCTGATGGTCCGCCCTCCAGGTGGTAAGGGTAGGTAACAACACATCTGCCACACTGATACTCAACACAGGGGTGCATGCTTAGTACCCTCCTGAACTCCCTGTTCATCCACGACTGCGTGGCCAAGCACCACTCCAACACCATCCTTAAGTTTGCCGACGACACAGCAGTGGTAGGCCTGATCACCGACAACGATGAGACAGCCTATAGGGAGGTCAGAGACCTGGCAGTGTGGTGCCAGGACAACAACCTCTCCCTCAAGTGATCAAGGCAAAGGAGATGATCGTGGACTATAGGAAAATAAGGGCTGAGCATGCCCCTATTCTCATTGACAGGGCTGTAGCAGAGCAGGTTGAAAGCGTCAAGATCCTTGGCGTCCAGATCACTGACAAACTATCATGGTCCAAACACACCAAGACAGTCGCGAAGAGGGCACGACAAAACCTATTCCCCCTCAGGAGACTGAAAAGATTTGGCATGGGTCTTCAGATTCTCAAAGTTCTACAGTTGCACCATCGAGAGCATGGAGCACTGGTTGCATCACCGCCTGGTATGGCAACTGCTCGGGCAAGCACTAAAGAAGGTAGTGAGTACAGCCCAGTACATCATTGGGGCCAAGCTTCCTGCCATCCAGGACCTCTATACTAGGGTGTGTCAGATGAAGGCCCTAAAAATGCCAAAGACTCCAGCCACCCTAGTAGTAGACTGTTCTCTCTACTACTGCACGGCAAGCGGTACCAGGGGGCCAAGTCTAGGTCCAAAAGGCTTCTTAACAGCTTCTACCCCCAAGCCATAAGACTGCTGAACAACTAATCAAATTCAACACAAATGCTATTCTCTGTATATTATCGATACATGGTCACTTTACCCAGACCTACATTTACATATTACCTCTAGTAATGTAATGAACACGAGGGGAGAGAGCTGGTTTCAAGCACAGGGCGCAGGTGTTTATTGAAAAGGACCACAGGAAGAGGCAGGTAGCTGGGTCCAGGCAGAAGGTCATACACAGGGGGTCCAAAAGGGCAACAAGTACAGGCAGGGAAAAGGCTAGTAACCATGTCCAGGAGATCAGGCAACAGGTAGATAACAGGAAATGTGATAGGCTAAAGTACATGCAGGGAACAGCCAAAGGGTAGTCATTAAAAAGGCAGGCAAAAACTATCATATACACAGGAGGAGTAACTCACAGGAAACCCAGCATTCCAAAAGATGTGTGTTACAAAACAGACAGTAACTCACAGTGATGGGATGCAAATAACTGTTCTAAATAGTGTGTGATAATGACATACAGGTGTGTGAACCGGTGATTAGAATTCAGGTGATTGGGATCTGGAGAGTGAGCTGCATTCATGGGATCTAGGTGTTTGAGAGTGTGAGCTGGAAAGTGGACTGGAAAGTGAGCTGCGTTCAGGGGATTGATGTGTTTGAGGGTGTGAGTTGGAAGCAGATGTTACAACTAACCTGTAGCCCCGCACATTGACTCGTTACCGCTGTATATAGAGCCTCGTTATAGTTATTTTATTGTTGCTCTTTTATTTTTTTACTTTAGTTGATTTAGTAAAAATGTTCTTAACTCTTATTTTTCTTGAAACTGCATTGTTGGTTAAGGGCTTGTAAGTAATTCAGTCACAATAAGGTCTACACCTATTGTATTCGGTGCGTGTGACAAATAAAATTGTATTAGATTTGGGGGATTTGAGTCAAATAGTGAAGTGGTGATTAAAGAGCTCAGCCATACGCTCCTTGTCTATAACAAACAAAACATCAACAACTTGGGCAGCTGTGAGTAGGAGTCTTTATTCTCCAGGTCTTTCACCATTTTCCAGAACAGCTTGGGGTTAGACCCACAGAGACAGAACTGTTCCTTAAAGTAACTAACTTTGGCCTTCTTGAGTAGTAACTCAAGTGCCAGATCACGGTCGAACCAGTGACTGAACCTGTTATTAATTCTCATTTTCTTTATGGGGCGTGCTTGTTAACAATACCACCGAAAAGATACGAAAAGAAGGTTCAACAGAGGGGATCAAGCTAATTTTAAACCAATTTGTGACCCGTTTCAGGAAACTAGGCGTATGTCGCAAGTCACGACATAACAGGAGAGCCATTTGAACGTCTTTTTAAATGTTTTATCAAAATGCATTTTTGGACAGAAATGCCTTCTGGAACATTATAACTTTCATATGCCTTTATAACAAACTTGTGAGCAATCTCTAAATACGAACAAACTTAGTTGGTTTAGCCACAGAGAAAGTCAGGAACCTTCCCGCTAGCCATGATTGGCTGAGATAATGAGTGGACTGGACATTCCGAGAGGTGAGTTTCAGATTGGTCTGCGGTGTAGCATCGTGTATCTATAACATGAGCTGCTCGTTATGCATAGATAATCATTTCTAAAGATATAACTTTTTTTTCTAAAGATATAACGTTAGCCATGGAGAACTGCAAATATGTTGCTACTGCTCTCAATAACATTGATGCGCTGAATTTATCAGGCACCATCTATATAAATATACAGTATCAAAAGATTGGACACACCTACTCATTCAAGGGTTTTTCTTTACATTGTAGAATAATAATGAAGACATCAAAACTGAAATAACACATATGGAATCATGTAGTAACCCAAAAAGTGTTAAACACAACGAAATATATTTAATATTTTACATTCTTCAAAGTAGCCACCCTTTGCCTTGATGTACATGCAGGGAACAGCCAAAGGGTAGTCATCATTAATTCTCTCAACCAGCTTCACCTGGAATGGTTTTCCAACAGTCTTGAAGGGGTTTCCACATATGTTGAACACTTGTTGGCTGCATTTCCTTCAGTCTGCGGTCCAACTCATCCCAAACCATCTCAATTGGGTTGAGGTCAGGGGATTATGGAGGCCTGGTCATCTGATGCAGCATTCCATTACTCTCCTACTTGGTCAAAAAACCCTTACACAGCCTGGAGTTTTAGGTAATTGTCCTGTTGAAAAACAAATGACAGTGCCACTAAGCACAAACCAGATGAGATGGCATATCACTACAGAATGCTGTGGTAGCCACGCTGGTTGTGTGCCTTGTATTTTAAATAAATCACAGACAGTGTCAGCAGCAAAGCACCCCCACACCTCCTCCTCCATGCTTCACAGTGGGAACTAGAAATGCGGAGATCATCCGTTCACCTACTCTTCTTCTCACAAAGACACGGCAGTTGGAACCAAAAATCTCAAATTTGGACTAATCAGATCAAAGGACAGATTTCCACCGGTCTGATGTCTATCGCCCGTGTTTCTTGGCCCAAGCAAGTCTCTTTTTATTATTGGTGTCCTTTAGTAGTGGTTTCTTTGCATTAAATCGACCATGAAGGCCTGATTCACGCAGTCTCCTCTGAACAGTTGATGTTGAGATAGGTCTGTTACTTGAACTCTGTGAAGCATTTTTAATGATGACAATTTCTGAGACTGGTAACTCTAATGAACTTATCCTCTGTAGCAGATGTAACTCTGGTTATTCCTTTCCTGTGGTGGTCCTCGTGAGAGCCAGTTTCATCTTAGCGCTTGATGGTTTTTGTGACTGAAGTTCTTGAAAAGGTTTGGATTGACTGACCTTCATGTCTTAAAGTAATGATGGACTGTCATTTCTCTTTGCTTATTTGAGCTGTTCTTGCCATTATATGGACTTGGTCTTTTACCAAATAGGGTTTTCTGTATACCACCCCAACCTTGTCACAACATAACTGATTTACTCAAACGTATTAAGGTGACAAATTCCACAAATAAAATTTTAAGAAGGCACACCTGTTAATTGAAATGCGTTCCAGGTGATGAAGCTGGTTGAGAGAATGCCAAGGGTGTGCAAAGCTGTCAAGGCAAAGGTTGGCGAATTTTAAGAATATAACATTATTGATTTGATAAAAACTTTGATTACTCAATGATTCCATTTGTGTTATTTCATAGTTTTGATGTCTTCAATATTATTCTACAACGTAGAAAATAATTTTAAAAAATAGTAAAAAAACTTGGAGTAGGTGTGTCCAAACGTTTATATACAGTTGTTAGTGGAATTCTAAATTCCTCTGTATTATTTCCCAATCAGAATTATTACTCTGTCAATGCATTCTAGAGGGATTGTAAGACCCACTATTTTTATAAGAAATGGACAGAGCCCCGGTCTTAAAAGTCAGGTAACAGTGTTTAATTCAAGAGAGTACTGGGTACATACACATTTTACCACAGGTTATAAACTGAAAATGACGTCAGCGTTTCCTAAATGTTCTATCTCTTCATGACACCGGTAGAGAGGCCCTATAGTTCTCGAGCCTTCCCTCCTCTCCTAAAGCCAAGGTCAGTCACTGTAAATCAGCATTCTAGACAGTCTGGAGATAGTCCGTCCCTGCCATCTGGAGATAGTTCATTCATTTGTACAAAGGAACAGACCGTCATTATTACTAAACTCCTGACTATATTATATACAATTGGGAATGGGAGCAAGAGAGAAAATGCATATATGTACAGTACATTATAGCATTTGGAGTAGTCAGTTCTGATTGGAATGTATACATAATTAGTCATTTCAACTATAATTTCCTCCAACAACAGTTGAAGTCGGAAGTTTACATACACCTTAGCCAAATACATTTAAACTCAGTTTCATAATTCCGGACATTTAATCCTAGTAAAAATTCCCTGTCTTAGGTCAATTACCACTTTATCTGATGTCTATCGCTCGTGTTTCTTGGCCCAAGCAAGTCTCTTCTTATTATTGGTGTCCTTTAGTAGTGGTTTCTTGTGTGAAATGTCAGAATAATAGTAGAAAGAATTATTTATTTCAGACTTTATTTCTTTATTTCTTTCATCACATTCCCAGTGGGTCAGAAGTTTACATACACTCAATTAGTATTTGGTAGCATTGCCTTTAAATTGTTTAACTTGGGTCAAATGTTTTGGGTAGCCTTCCACAAGCTGGAGACCCTGGGCTGGGCATCGTCGCCGGACGCTCCGGACTGGGCATCGTCGCCGTGCGTGGTGCCGGAACTGGTGGTACGGGGCTGAGGACACGCACCTCAGGGCGAGTGCGGGTAGCAGGCTCAGGACGTACTGGACTGTGGAGGCGTACTGGAGGTCTTGAGTGTAGAGCTGACACAACCCGTCCTGGCTGGATGTTTATTTTCACCCTGCAAATGCATGGCGCTGGTACATGACGCACTGGGCTGTGCACTCACCGGAGACACAGTACGCAAAGTCGGAGCAGGATATCCTGGTCCAAGAAGGTACACTGGAGACCAGGAGCGCTGAGCCGGCACCCTCCTTCCTGGCTGGATGCCCATTCTAGCCCGGCCAATGCGAGGAGCTGGAATAGAGTGCACCGGGCTAGAATAGCACACTGGAGACACCGTGCTCTCCACCGCATAACACGATGCCTGACCAGTAACACGCACCCCACGGTAAGCACGAGGAGTTGGCTCAGGTCTCCTACCTGACTCAGCCAATCTCCTCCTACCTGACTCAGCCAATCTCCGAGAGGGGCTGCCTCTCGGGCTTCCGTGCTAGCCATGTACCCTCATATTGTCACCGTTCCTCCTGTGCTTTCTCCACCTGCTTCCATGGCAAGGTCTTGTCCCCTGCCATTACCTCCTCCCAGGTCCAGGATGTCCTCCACCCCTCTTTCTCCCGGGTCCAAGATGTCCACTCCTTTTTGGCACTCTGCTTGGTCCTTTTTTGGTGGGTTATTCTGTCACGTTCATCGTAATGATGAGACCAAGACGCAGCGTGATACGAATACATTCTTCTTTAATTAACGAAGAACACTTAAACAAACTAACAAAACAACAAAACGAACGTGCCATTATGATAAACCGAGTGCTGACATGCAACTACACATAGTCAATAACCCACAAAATACCCAATGAATATGGCCACCTAAATATGGTCCCCAATCAGAGACAACGATAAACAGCTGCCTCTGATTGAGAACCAATCTACGCAACCATAGACATATAAACCCCTAGACTAGAAAACCCCCATAAACATACAAAAACCCTAGACAGAACAAAAACACATATACCCACCCTCGTCACACCCTGACCTGACCAAAATATTACAGAAAACATAGATAACTAAAGTCAGGGCGTGACACCCAGACCATCACATTGCCTCCATCATGCTTGACAGGTGGCGTCAAGCACTCCTCCAGCATCTTTTCATTTTTTCTGCGTCTCACGAATGTTCTTCTTTGTGATCCGAACACTTAGTTTAGTCTGTCCATAACACTTTTTTCCAATCTTCAACTGTCCAGTGTCTGTCTGGGTTCTTTGACCATATTCATATTTTCTTTTTATTGGCCAAATATGACTTTTCTTTGCAACTCTGCCTAGAAGGCCAGCATCCCGGAGTCACCTCTTCACTGTTGACGTTGAGACTGGTGTTTTGCAGGTACTATTTAATGAAGCTGCCAGTTGAGGACTTGTGAGGCATCTGTTTCTCAAACTAGACACTCTAATGTACTTGTCCTCTTGCTCAGTTGTGCACTGGGGCCTCCCACTCCTCTCAGTCAACACCACCCCATAAGATGAGGAAGTACACTACCGTTCAAAAGTTTGGGTCACTTAGAAATATCCTTGTTTTTGAAAGAAAAGCAAATTGTTAATGTTGTAAATGACTATCGTAGCTGGAAACGTTTTCTATGGAATATTTACATAGGCGTACAGAGGCCCATTATCAGCAACCATCACTCCTGTGTTCCAATGGCACATTGTGTTAACTAATCCAAGTTTATAATTTTAAAAGGCTAATTGATCATTAGAAAACCCTTTTGCAATTATGTTAGCAAAGCTGAAAACTGTTGTTCTAATTAAAGAAGCAATACAATTGGCCTTCTTTAGACTAGTTGAGTATCTGGAGCATTTGTGGGTTCGATTACATGCTCGAAATGGCCAGAAACAAAGCACTTTCTTCTGAAACTCATCAGTCTATTCTTATTTTGAGAAATGAAGGCTATTCCATGCGAGAAATTGGCAAGAAACTGAAGATCTCGTACAACGCTGTGTACTACTCCCTTCACAGAACAGCGCTAACTGGCTCTAACCAGAATAGGGCCTGTAACAGGGTGATACAATAGACAGCCAAGTGGTAAATTGCATTTTGTTATAAAGAAAGGACAAAGCTTTTGATAATGCACTACACAACTGAAATGACTCTACTACTTGTATCTGCTTAGCTGGTAAAATAACCTACTAGTTTATCAAACTGGGTATTGTTTTGGGGGGGTTATTGTTTTGGGGGGCTCTATATGTATATATATATATTTATACATGTATTGAGCCCCTTATTTTGGCACTAAACAGTCTCCATATACACTGAGTATAACAAACATTAGGAACACCTTCCTACTATTGAGCCCCCCCCCACTTTTGCCCTCAGAACAGACTAAATTGGTTGGGGCATGGACGCAACAAGGTGTCCAAAGAGTTCCACAGTTTTGCTGGCACATGGAGACTCCAATGCTTCGCACAGTTGTGTCAAGTTGACTGGATGTCCTTTGGGTGGTTTACCATTCTTGATACACTTAAAAAACCTAGCAGCATTGCAGTTCTTGACACAAACCGGTGTACCTGGCACCTACTGCCAAACCCTTAAATATTTTGTCTTGCCCATTCACCCTCTGAATGGCACACATACACAATCCATGTCTCAATTGTCTCAAGGCTTAAAAATCCTTCTTTTACCTGTCTCCTCCCCTTCATCTATACTGATTGAAATTGATTTAACAAGTGACATCAATAAGGTTATAGCTTTCACCTGGAGTTACCTGATCAGTCTACAGTGTGACATAGAAAGAGCAGGTGTTTCTAAATGTTTTGTATACTCACTGTATACTTCCGTACATTTTTTCAACTGGTACCTGGGGACCTTCAGACGAGTCTTGTGAGGCCTGTGGGCATCCTAGAGCAAAGCAACTGACATCTACTGTACGTGTTCTGACCTCATATTAGTGTGTAGCCCGAACTTTGTGGACGCTACAGACAGAAGTTGGCAGATCGGCTGTACTGACTCCAGATGAGCACCAAGACCATTGTGGGGGTCGTAGAGTAAAACGGATGCTTTAGGCGATTTGGTGAGAAGACCGATTTTCGGGATGTCTCATTGTCTGACGAACACCACTCTAGCTATGTCAGCTTTAACCTCAGATGCGGAACATTGGTGGATTGAGTTGCATAAAATGCACAAAAAAAAAGACATCTTTAGCTTAAACTGAATGGATTTTTATAAGGATTTTTGTATTATGCCAATTAGATTTCCACTGTCACGCGGACATCGACTCTAGGGGGTTAAAATATGATTTTAAACTGAACTCTAACCTCAACCACACTGCTAACCTAATGCCCAAAAAGTCATTATTGACTTTGTGGCTGTGGTAACTAGTGGAAACACTAATTATGTGCTTTACAGATGTAGACTGACTGTAGCTGGATTAGATTCAGGCTGGTAAAGCCATTATGGTTTGTTGCTCCCAGTTCACTGTATTAGTCAGACTCAGACAGACTCAGAGTAGTTACCACAATGCTGCAGACATTACTTAGTTTAGCCCTCGACAATACAGAATACACTCGTATGAGCACTAAACTAACTTTCAAATCTGACTTGTACACTAGACAATACACAAGAAATGTGTTTGAATTTTGACCCAACTAAGTTGTAATGAGGTAGCTAGCTGTCTATCTATCTAGCTACGCCAACGTTTCTTAAAACTTTAGCTAGCCTGCCTCACTTTATCAAAAGATAGCTACCTACACAACCAGCAATAACAGATTCTAACGTCATTAGCTAAGTTTCACCAAGGAGGTCAATATATTCCAGTATCTCTGGTTTATTGGCTTATTCGGATTCCCATGAGCTTTTGCCCGAAGCAGCAGCTATTCTACCTGGGGTCCACAGAAACACAAAACACTGATACACTGATAGACATGGACATTTCATATACAATGACATAAAAAAACAATACAACAACAAATTCAATAATAACTGTACCAACAATACAACAACACAAAATGATGTGTGTGTTAGTGTGTTTATGTGTGTCCTCTCACAGTCACCGTTCCATGAAATGTTGTTTTTAAAGGTAATGTCTTTTGTTAAAGGTAATTTTTCAGTTTGATGTCATGGTTCTGTATAATGTGTGATAACGTGGCTTTGTTCTGGACTTGGGTACTGTGAAGAGACCCCTGATGGCATGTCTTGTGGGTTATTTATGGGTGTCTGAGTTGAGTGTGATTTGATTATGCAGACAATCTGACATTTTCATTACAGTAATACTTCTGATAAAAATGAGAAGAGAAGCAGTTCATCTATTGTCAACTCTCAACCAGGAGAGACTAGCATCCATGTTGTTGATGTTTATGTGACGTTAAGGGCCAGGCGTGCTGCTCTGTTTTGGTTCCAGGAGAGACTAGCATCCATGTTGTTGATGTTAGCTCTGTATGTGACGTTAAGGGCCAGGCGTGCTGCTCTGTTTTGGTTCCAGGAGAGACTAGCATCCATGTTGTTGATGTTAGCTCTGTATGTGACGTTAAGAGCCAGGCGTGCTGCTCTGTTTTGGTTGCAGGAGAGACTAGCATCCATGTTGTTGATGTTAGCTCTGTATGTGACATTAAGGGCCAGGCGTTCTGCTCTGTTTTGGTTCCAGGAGAGACTAGCATCCATGTTGTTGATGTTAGCTCTGTATGTGACGTTAAGGGCCAGGCGTGCTGCTCTGTTTTGGTTCCAGGAGAGACTAGCATCCATGTTGTTGATGTTAGCTCTGTATGTGACGTTAAGGGCCAGGCGTGCTGCTCTGTTTTGGTTCCAGGAGAGACTAGCATCCATGTTGTTGATGTTAGCTCTGCATGTGATGTTAAGGGCCAGGCGTGCTGCTCTGTTTTGGTTCCAGGAGAGACTAGCATCCATGTTGTTGATGTTAGCTCTGCATGTGATGTTAAGGGCCAGGCGTTCTGCTCTGTTTTGGTTCCAGGAGAGACTAGCATCCATGTTGTTGATGTTAGCTCTGTATGTGACGTTAAGGGCCAGGCGTGCTGCTCTGTTTTGGTTCCAGGAGAGACTAGCATCCATGTTGTTGATGTTAGCTCTGTATGTGACGTTAAGGGCCAGGCGTGCTGCTCTGTTTTGGTTCCAGGAGAGACTAGCATCCATGTTGTTGATGTTAGCTCTGTATGTGACGTTAAGGGCCAGGCGTGCTGCTCTGTTTTGGTTCCAGGAGAGACTAGCATCCATGTTGTTGATGTTAGCTCTGCATGTGACGTTAAGGGCCAGGCGTGCTGCTCTGTTTTGGTTCCAGGAGAGACTAGCATCCATGTTGTTGATGTTAGCTCTGCATGTGACGTTAAGGGCCAGGCGTGCTGCTCTGTTTTGGTTCCAGGAGAGACTAGCATACATGTTGTTGATGTTAGCTCTGTATGTGACGTTAAGGGCCAGGCGTGCTGCTCTGTTTTGGTTCCAGCTGCAGATTTGTTAGGTCTTTCTTTGCTGCACCTGATCATATTACCGGACAGTAATCAAGATGGGACAAGGTTTTCGTTTAAAAAACGCAGAACATTTTTTTTATAACATACCCCTCCCCATCTCACAAGAGCTTTGTCAATATGATTTGACCATGATAATTGACCGTTCAATGTAACACAGTCGGAAGTTTACATACACTTAGGTTGGAGTCATTAAAACTCGTTTTTCAACCACTCCACAAAAGTATGTTATGGCTTTAGAAGCTTCTGATAAGCTAATTGACTACTATAAGATATATGTAACCATTTACTCTTTGAGCTCCTTCCCTGACTGTGATCAGAGAGGGATCTACCTTGCAGCTACTCGTATGTTTTAAAGATGTAATATTGTCATTATAAATGAGTCTCTGCCTTATCTTTGGATCGAGTTTTCCACAATAGGGCGCTGACATGTAGAGTGTGGAATAATCTAGCTTTGTGTAAGACCAGTGGCAAATCATTTGTAAAAATAGAGAAGCGTAATGACCCAAGGCTCTGAGGGACACATCATTGTACATATTTGTTGTTAGAGAAGCTTCCATTGAAGAAAAATCTCTGGGTTCTATTGGATAAGTAACTCTGCAACCATGTGATGGCAGGTGAAGTAAAGCCATCACAAGTGAGTTTCTTCAATAACAATTCATGATCAATAACATTTACATTTACATTTAAGTCATTTAGCAGACGCTCTTATCCAGAGCGACTTACAAATTGGTGCGTTCACCTTAAGACATCCAGTGGAACAGCCACTTTACAATAGTGCATCTAAATCTTTTAAGGGGGGGTGAGAAGGATTACTTTATCCTATCCTAGGTATTCCTGAAAGAGGTGAGGTTTCAGGTGTCTCCGGAAGGTGACATCAAAGTAAATAACATCAAAGGCTGCACTGAAATCTAACAAGAAGGCTCCAACTATCATCGTATTATCCGTTTCTTTTAACCAATCATGTGTCATCTGAGTCAGTGCAGTACAAGTTGAGTGCCCTTCTCTGTACGCATGCTGGAAGTTGTTGTTCTCTGAAAAATAGCATTGTATTTGGTCAAACACAATTCTCTCCATCATCTTACTCAGAACAGGCAGCAAACTGATTGGGCGACTGTCAGAGCCAGCAAAGGGTGCTTTACAATGTCTAGGTAGTGGAATTACTTTAGCTTCCTTCCACACCTGTGGACACACAATCCTTTAGGCTTTGGTTAAAGATATAGCAGATAGGGGTGGCAATACAGTCTGCTACCATTCTCAATAGTTTCCCATCTCGGTTGTATATACCTGATGGCTTATTATTTTTGATGGATAACAGTTTTTCCACCTCTCCCACACACATGACCAAATTCAAAACAGCAATCCTTCTCTTTCATTATTACTTTTATACAAAAATATGATGGTTCACTGTTCAATGTAATTTCACTTCTGAGTTTTTCCACTTTACCATTGAAATAGTTTATTTGCAATATCAAACGTTTTTGTTATACATGACCCATTAACTTCAATAAACAATGGAGCCTAAATTGGGTTTTCTACCCAATATATCATTTAGGGTGCTCCAAATGATTTTCCCGTTGTGTTTTGTCATTTCTCTTGATTTGGTAATGTCGTTTATTTACATTTTTGTTAGGTCACATTTCTCGGTTTACAGTACTGTGTGTCAACCAAAGAGCTGAGCAGCCTGACTTGTTTGCCAACTCATTTGCATCAATCCATCATCAATCCAGAGGGCTCTAACAGTTATCACAGTTAATTTCTTAACAGGTGCATGACTGTCATCGATTGGCATGAATAATTTTACAAATACTTCCAATGCTGAATCTGGTTTCACTTTCTCATACACATAAGACCAACATAATTATTTTACATCTTTAACCATCTGCACTTTGTGAGAACTGCTGATGTAAAAAGGGCTTCATAAATACATTTGATTTGACTGTGTTCTTGGGGACCTTCAAAGTTGCAGATATTTTTTGGTACCTTTCCCCAGATCTGTGCCTCGACACAATCCTATCTCGAAGCTCTACGGTCAATTCATTAGACCTCATGGCTTGGTATTTTGCTCTGACATGAACTGTCAGCTGTGTGACATTATACAGTGAGGGAAAAAAGTACTTGATCCCCTGCTGATTTTGTACGTTTGCCCACTGACAAAGAAATGATCAGTCTATAATTTTAATGGAAGGTTTATTTGAACAGTGAGAGACAGAATAACAACAACTAAAATCCAGAAAAACGCATGTCAAAAATGTTATAAATTGATTTGCAGCGTTGTACGAGATCTTCAGTTTCTTGGCAATTTCTCACATGGAATAGCCTTCATTTCTCAGAACAAGAATAGACTGACAAATTTCAGAATTAAGTTCTTTGTTTCTGGCCATTTTGAACCTGTAATCGAACCCACAAATGCTGATGCTCCAGATACTCAACTAGTCTAAAGAAAGCCAGTTTTATTGCTTCTTTAATCAGAACAACAGTGTTCAGCTGTGCTAACATAATTGCAAAACGGTTTTCTAATGATCAATTTGCCATTTAAAATTATAAACTTGGATTAACTAACACAACGTGTCATTGGAACACAGGAGTGATGGTTGCTGATAATGGGCTTCTGTACGCCTATGTAAATATTCCATAAATATTCCATCCAGCTACGATAGTCATTTACAACATTAACAATGTCTACACTGTATTACTGATCAATTTGATGTTATTTTAATGGGCCCAAAATGTCTAAGTGACCCCAAACTTTTGAACGGAAGTGTGTATGTATATATATATATAGTGGGGAGAACAAGTATTTGATACACTCCCGATTTTGCAGGTTTTCCAACTTACAAAGCATGTAGAGGTCGGTACTTTTTATCATAGGTACACTTCAACTTTGAGAGACGGAATCTAAAACAAAAATCCAGAAAATCACATTGTATGATTTTTAAGTAATTAATTTGCATTTTATTGCATGACATAAGTATTTGATCACCTACCAACCAGTAAGAATTCCGTCTCTCACAGACCTGTTAGTTTTTCTTTAAGAAGCCCTCCTGTTCTCCACTCATTACCTGTATTAACTGCACCTGTTTGAACTCATTACCTGTATAAAAGACACCTGTCCACACACTCAATCAAACAGACTCCAACCTCTCCACAATGGCCAAGACCAGACAGCTATGTAAGGACATCAGGGATAAAATTGTAGACCTGCACAAGTCTGGGATGGGCTACAGGACAATAGGCAAGCAGCTTGGTGAGAAGGCAACAACTGTTGGCGCAATTATTAGAAAATGGAAGAAGTTCAAGATGACAGTCAATCATCCTCGGTCTGGGGCTCCATGCAAGATCTCACCTCGTGGGGCATCAATGATCATGAGGAAGGTGAGGGATCAGCCCAGAACTACACGGCAGGACCTGGTCAATGACCTGAAGAGAGCTGGGACCACAGTCTCATGAAAACCATGAGTAACACACTACCCTGTCATGGAACTCAAATCCTTCTGTTCACCTGATTTAGAATTCCTCACAATCAAATGTAGACCGCATTATCTACCAAGAGAATTCTCTTCGATTATAATCACAGCCGTATATATCCCCCCCCAAGCAGACACATCGATGGCTCTGAACGAACTTTATTTAACTCTTTGAAAACTGGAAACCATTTATCCGGAGGCTGCATTCATTGTAGCTGGGGATTTTAACAAGGCTAATCTGAAAACAAGACTCCCTAAATTGTATCAGCATATCGATTGCGCAACCAGGGGTGGAAAAACCTTGGATCATTGTTACTCTAACTTCCGCGACGCATATAAGGCCCTGCCCCGCCCCCCTTTCGGAAAAGCTGACCACGACTCCATTTTGTTGATCCCTGCCTACAGACAGAAACTAAAACAAGAGGCTCCCACGCTGAGGTCTGTCCAATGCTGGTCCGACCAAGCTGACTCCACACTCCAAGACTGCTTCCATCACGTGGACTGGGATAAGTTTCGTATTGCGTCAGATAACAACATTGACGAATACGCTGATTCGGTGTGCGAGTTCATTAGAACGTGCGTTGAAGATGTCGTTCCCATAGCAACGATTAAAACATTCCCTAACCAGAAACCGTGGATTGATGGCAGCATTCGCGTGAAACTGAAAGCGCGAACCACTGCTTTTAATCAGGGCAAGGTGTCTGGTAACATGACCGAATACAAACAGTGCAGCTATTCCCTCCGCAAGGCTATCAAACAAGCTAAGCGTCAGTACAGAGACAAAGTAGAATCTCAATTCAACGGCTCAGACACAAGAGGCATGTGGCAGGGTCTACAGTCAATCACGGACTACAGGAAGAAATCCAGCCCAGTCACGGACCAGGATGTCTTGCTCCCAGGCAGACTAAATAACTTTTTTGCCCGCTTTGAGGACAATACAGTGCCACTGACACGGCCTGCAACGAAAACATGCGGTCTCTCCTTCACTGCAGCCGAGGTGAGTAAGACATTTAAACGTGTTAACCCTCGCAAGGCTGCAGGCCCAGACGGCATCCCCAGCCGCGCCCTCAGAGCATGCGCAGACCAGCTGGCCGGTGTGTTTACGGACATATTCAATCAATCCCTATGCCAGTCTGCTGTTCCCACATGCTTCAAGAGGGCCACCATTGTTCCTGTTCCCAAGAAAGCTAAGGAAACTGAGCTAAACGACTACCGCCCCGTAGCACTCACTTCCGTCATCATGAAGTGCTTTGAGAGACTAGTCAAGGACCATATCACCTCCACCCTTACCTGACACCCTAGACCCACTCCAATTTGCTTACCGCCCAAATAGGTCCACAGACGATGCAATCTCAACCACACTGCACACTGCCCTAACCCATCTGGACAAGAGGAATACCTATGTGAGAATGCTGTTCATCGACTACAGCTCGGCATTCAACACCATAGTACCCTCCAAGCTCGTCATCAAGCTCGAGACCCTGGGTCTCGACCCGCCCTGTGCAACTGGGTACTGGACTTCCTGACGGGCCGCCCCAGGTGGTGAGGGTAGGCAACAACATCTCCTCCCTGCTGATCCTCAACACTGGGGCCCCACAAGGGTGCGTTCTGAGCCCTCTCCTGTACTCCCTGTTCACCCACGACTGCGTGGCCACGCACGCCTCCAACTCAATCATCAAGTTTGCGGACGACACAACAGTGGTAGGCTTGATTACCAACAACGACGAGACGGCCTACAGGGAGGAGGTGAGGGCCCTCGGAGTGTGGTGTCAGGAAAATAACCTCACACTCAACGTCAACAAAACTAAGGAGATGATTGTGGACTTCAGGAAACAGCAGAGGGAACACCCCCCTATCCACATCGATGGAACAGTAGTGGAGAGGGTAGCAAGTTTTAAGTTCCTCGGCATACACATCACAGACAAACTGAATTGGTCCACTCACACAGACAGCATCGTGAAGAAGGCGCAACAGCTCCTCTTCAACCTCAGGAGGCTGAAGAAATTCGGCTTGTCACCAAAAGCACTCACAAACTTCTACAGATGCACAATCGAGAGCATCCTGGCGGGCTGTATCACCGCCTGGTACGGCAACTGCTCCGCCCTCAACCGTAAGGCTCTCCAGAGGGTAGTGAGGTCTGCACAACGCATCACCGGGGGCAAACTACCTGCCCTCCAGGACACCTACACCACCCGATGTTACAGGAAGGCCATAAAGATCATCAAGGACATCAACCACCCGAGCCACTGCCTGTTCACCCCGCTATCATCCAGAAGGCGAGGTCAGTACAGGTGCATCAAAGCTGGGACAGAGAGACTGAAAAACAGCTTCTATCTCAAGGCCATCAGACTGTTAAACAGCCACCACTAACATTGAGTGGCTGCTGCCAACACACTGACACTGACTCAACTCCAGCCACTTTAATAATGGGAATTGATGGGAAATGATGTAAATATATCACTAGCCACTTTAAACAATGCTACCTTATATAATGTTACTTAACCTACATTATTCATCTCATATGCATACGTATATACTGTACTCTATATCATCGACTGCATCCTTATGTAATACATGTATCACTAGCCACTTTAACTATGCCACTTTGTTTACATACTCATATCATATGTATATACTGTACTCGATACCATCTACTGTATCTTGCCTATGCTGCTCTGTACCATCACTCATTCATATATCCTTATGTACATATTCTTTATCCCCTTACACTGTGTATAAGACAGTAGATTAGGAATTGTTAGTTAGATTACTTGTTGGTTATTCCTGCATTGTCGGAACTAGAAGCACAAGCATTTCGCTACACTCGCATTAACATCTGCTAACCATGTGTATGTGACAAATAAAATTAGATTTGATTTGATTAAAATCCTGCGGCGCACATAAGGTCCCCCTGCTCAAGCCAGCGCATGTCCAGGCCCGTCTTAAGTTTGCCAATGACGATCTGGATGATCCAGAGGAGGAATGGGAGAAGGTCATGTGGTCTGATGAGACAAAAATAGAGCTTTTTGGTGTAAATTCCACTCGCCCTGTTTGGAGGAAGAAGGATGAGTACAACCCCAAGAACACCATCCCAACCATGAAGCATGGAGGTGGAAACATCTAGGGGGCGGCAGGGTAGCCTAGTGGTTAGAGCGTTGGACTAGTAACCGGAAGGTTGCAAGTTCAAACCCCCGAGCTGACAAGGTACAAATCTGTCGTTCTGCCCCTGAACAGGCAGTTAACCCACTGTTCCTAGGCCGTCATTGAAAATAAGAATTTGTTCTTAACTGACTTGCCTAGTTAAATAAAGGTAAAATTTAAAAATTCTTTGGGGATGCTTTTCTGCAAAAGGGACAGGACGACTGCACCGTATTGAGGGGAGGATAGATGGGGCCATGTATCGCGAGATCTTGGCCAACAACTCCTTCCCTCAGTAAGAGCATTGAAGATGGGTCATGGGTGGGTCTTCCAGCATGACAACGACCCGAAACACACAGCCAGGGCAACTAAGGAGTGGCTCCGTAAGAAGCATCTCAAGGTCCTGGAGTGGCCTAGCCAGTCTCCAGACCTGAACCCAATAGAAAATCTTTGGAGGGAGCTGAAAGTCCGTATTGCCCAGCGACAGCCCCGAAACCTGAAGGATCTGGAGAAGGTCTGTATGGAGGAGTGGGCCAAAATCCCTGCTGCAGTGTGTGCAAACCTGGTCAAGAACTACAGGAAACGTATGATCTCTGTAATTGCAAACAAAGGTTTCTGTACCAAATATTAGTTCTGCTTTTCCGATGTATCAAATACTTATGTCATGCAATAAAATGCAAATTAATTACTTAAAAATCATACAATGTGATTTTCTGGATTCTTTAGATTCCGTCTCTCACAGTTGAAGTGTACCTATGAGAAAAAATACAGACCTCTCCATGTTTTGTAAGTAGGAAAACCTGCAAAATCGGCAGTGTATCAAATACTTGTTCTCCCCACTGTATATATATATAAAGTTCCTCTCACTGTCAACTGGTATTTATTTTCAGGAATCTTAACATGTAAATATTTGTATGAACATACCAAGATTCAACAACTGAACAAGTTCCACAGACATACATGACTAACAGAAATTGAATAATGTGTCCCTGAACAAAGGGGCGGTAAAAATCAAAAGTAACAGTCAATGCAGCTGGTGGCCACACCAGATACTAAGTACTGCACCAGATTTGCCAGTTCTTGCTGTGAGATGTTACCCCACTCTTCCACCAAGGCACCTGCAATTTCCGAGACATTTCTGGGGGGAATGGCCCTAGCCCTCACCCTCCGATCCAACAGGTCCCAGACGTGCTCAATGGGATAGAGATCCGGGCTCTTCGCTGGCCATGGCAGAACACTGACATTCCTGTCTTGCAGGAAATCATGCTCAGAACGAGCAGTATGGCTGGTGGCATTGTCATGCTGGAGGGTCATGTCAGGATGAGCCTGCAGGAAGGGTACCACATGAAGGAGGAGGATGTCTTCCCTGTAATGCACAGCATTGAGATTGCCTGCAATGACAACAAGCTCAGTCCGATGATGCTGTGACACACCACCCCAGACCATGACGGACCCTCCACCTCAAACCTGCTGCAGGCACAAGCCTCGGTATAACGCTCAATTCTTCGACAATATATGTGAATCCGACCATCACCCGTGGTGAGACAAAATTGCGACTGGTCAGTGAAGAGCACTTTTTGCAAGTACTGTCGGGTCCAGCGACGGTGGGTTTGTGCCCATAGCCGACGTTGTTGCCAGTGATGTCTGGTGAGGACCTGCCTTATACAACAGGCCTACAAGCCCTCAGTCCAGCCTCTCTCAGCCTATTGCGGACAGTCTGAGCACTGATGGAGGGATTGTGTTCCTGGTGTAACTCGGGCAGTTGTTGCCATCCTGTACCTGTCCCGCAGATGTGATGCTCCGATGTACCGATCCTGTGCAGGTGTTGTTACACGTGGTCTGCCACTGCGAGGACGATCAGCTGTCCGTCCTGTCTCCCTGTAGCGCCGTCTTAGGCGCCTCGCAGTACGGACATTGCAATTTATTGCCCTGGCCACATCTGCAGTCCTCATGCTTCCTTTTACAGTATGCCTAAGGCACGTTCACACAGATGAGCAGGGACCTTGGGCATCTTTCTTTTGGTGCTTTTCAGTCAGTAGAAAGGCCTCTTTAGTGTCCTAAATTTTCATAACTGATACCTTAATTGCCTACCGTCTGTAAGCTGTTAGTGTCTTAACGACCGTTCCACAGGTGCATGTTCATTAATTGTTTATGGTTCACTGAACAAGCACGGGAAACCGTGTTTAAACCCTTTACAATGAAGATCTGTGAAGTTATTTGGATTATTAAGAATCATCTTTGAAAGACAGGGTCCTGAAAAAGGGACGTTTCTTTCTTTGCTGAGTTTTTATATATATATATATACGTATATATTTATATTTTGTGGGTGAGTTTCAAGATGGAGGCACAGCGGCATAGCACCCCCTATCAGTCATCTAGTGTATATATAAATGATTGGTTCCAGCTAGTCTCGAGGCAGACTGCTTACTTCCGCAATCATTAAGGTCTAGCTATGCAAGATTAGGTTCCAGCCACGATAGTGCTTGCCTGGTGATGCTTAAGGTTGTGGCTTATTCATCCCCATGTTGAAGAATCAAATGAACAACATTAAGAGCTAGTTCAGACTGCAGGTTAAAATTGGATGGTGGAATTTATTTGACATTCAATTTTGTACAATAAAGGCGACACCAGGCAAATTTCTCACCAAACAATACAGAAACTTGACTGGAATTCAGCATTCATAGAGCATGTCGTTCTTTTTGTATAAAAACAAACAAAACAAAAATCGAAACAGAATTAAATTGTAGGTCTTCAACACAAAGAAACAAAATCCCAAACAGGAAAGCATTTCAAATGCTAAAAGAAGTCCTCTTCAAATGCCAACATCATGATGTATGTAAAATACTATTCACACTCTTAGCCACTTCTCACAATTTACCTTCAAGAAAATGTGCTAAAGCCACCAACTCGCTACAACTTCATTTAAAATGGAGCATTTGCAAGTTTGATCATACATAACATGTATTCATTCTCAAAGCTGTAACAAATGCCCAACAAAATACTGTTGAAGGTAAATTCAGTGCTGACAACCTCTCTCAATCTGTGACCTTCAACCCTTCACACTTATACCTATAGAGGACACTGAAGTGTTCACACAAGCCTCAGATCACTTCATATTTGGGCGGTGCAGCTTTAACACTTTATGGCAGAGGCATATCAAAAGTCCTTTTCATATAATATATGAACGGTTATATACACACACATTTATAGGTCTTTCCTCGTACAAACCAAAAATATTTAGTACCTGACAAAAACAACAACTTTGGAACGTCGCTATAAATGACATTAGTGCAAATGTCATAACACGTGGGCTACATATCATGAAAATAAAAGTTCCTACAGCTACCAGGTGGTGACAGCGTGCAAGCCTAAGCGTGCGTATAAAGCTTCGACGTCAAGTGCTATGTCTGTTCTCTTCAGTATATGAATGTCAACCACACATCCGGTGTGTGTTTGTGTCTCCGACCTACATAGCGCCTTTCCCACCCTGTGCCCTTACTTGGTAAGGTTGTTGTGCAACAGATCATCAAGGTGCGGGAGGGTGGGCCGAGGCCCAACCAGGGTCGGAAGGAGGGAAAACACTTGGGAGTGGCAAAATAGTGAGCTAACGTAAGTGACCTAAAAGGGGAAAAGGTGTGTGAAATATGTTGAACGAGAGTTAATGAAATCTCAAATGTTATATTTCGACTGTTTGCCTTTCACTAGATAGATGTACAGTATAATGACTGTCAACTGTCAAATAGCTGCATTTTGTTGTTCATCTAACTCAGTGGCCGTGTTGTTATTGCCCGCCCTGAGATTGGAAGGTTGTGAGTTTGATCCCCGGCCGAGTCATACGATAAAGATTAAAAAATGGGAACACCAATTAGTCTCTGCTTGGCACTCAAGATTTTAAGAGATCGATTGAGGGTAAAGCCCTGCGATAGACTAGCGTCCTGTCCAGGGGGTGTACTTGTACATCGACCTACCTCACGCTTCAGAAACAGGAGATAGGCTCCTGCTCCTATGAGCCGTTCCGGCTAGCACAAGCCAAGGCTCATGCACGGCTACTGACTTATTTTGATGCTAAGTGAGAGAAATCGATGCAGATTTCTCAGTGAAATTATATGGAGGTTCAGTATGGCATCACTCAAGTCTGCGTCAGATTTCATACATGAAATCCTATAGGATTAATAACCATGAAATGTACTTGAATGAAATGAATTAACCATGAAATGTTAATGAATGACATTTAAGACCATACTTTAAGTAACAGGCAACAAATAGATAAGAGTTTGTTAAGGGGAAGGTGTTGGATAGTGGCATTAGGGAAAGTCCAACAGTTAACCTGTCATGGCGAAGTCGTACGTATTAGCCACTTGAGGATGAATAGTCTTTAGCTGTGTGTGAGGAGGCGTGCATGAGCGAGGCTCAGAGGCAGCAGGGGCTGGCAGAACGTTGTAGTTCTAACTGGAGGTCAGCTGCAGATGCTGTGGATGATGCTGCTTCAGGGCAGGTGGCAGACTGCTGGGGCTGGCGATGCCTGAGACATGACTCTCCTGAGCCCTGTGACGGACCTGCCTCCTCTGCATGGCCCTCAGGCTCTGGGTCAGGGTTAGCATGGGAGGAAGAGGATCTGGCTTGGCTCTCTTCAACCGGAACACCGTTCTGAGTCACTGTTTTGTTCTCTTCGGCCACACTGGCCACTGGCTCTCCTTGCCCAGCCTCTGCTGGGTTGGGATTGGCTGGAAGAATGTCCTGGGCGGGGGCAGCGGTGGCATTGGCGGGCTGTGATTGGCTCTTCAGCTGTTTGTGGCAGAGGGGGCAGGTCTCCTGTACGTAGAGCCACTTCTTGAGGCAGCCAGCGTGGAAGAAGTGACTGCAGGGGGTGATGACGGCAGACTTCATGTCCTGGAAAGGGAGACAGAATGCTGGTTAACTACTGAAGGGCTACGGACAACCACAGAAGAGTCCACACTACAATGCCTGATGATGCTTTGTGGAAATATATCACAGTACACATCCTCATTAAAACGAACCTATCATTTTCATTTTTTTAATGTTTAGGTAACTTTCTTAAAATTCCAGTTGGAGGATTGCCAGAATCAGCAGGGAATAAGAAAAACATCTGGAATAACTCCACCAGGATTTCTGGAAAACCTGGGAATTTTGAGGAAGTTACCAGTATTTCACATTAGGTCGCATTGAACCCCTTCGTACCAGAAGAGGGCTATAAAACACATTTATCAGAACAATATTGGTGACCTATCAAACAGCATGCACACACACACCGGACACGCTCTGTCACCTGATAGCAGATAGCACAGATGTCATTGTACTGCTCCAGCTGCAGGTCGGAAGCGGTGGGCAGGCTCTTGATCTTGTTGACGGCGTCTCTGCGCATCAGGAAGCTCTGCCAGCCCAGCTGGGCGCGCAGCCACACGTTGTAGTAGGAGTGAATGAAGATGATGGTGGAGCCCATCACCGTCCACTCCCCGAACACCGTCTCAGACACGCCGTAGGCCACCACCACAAGCGCCACCAGGAACTCCAGCAGCCGGTAGGTCCCGTTCACGTAGTAAATGACGTCGTCCATGTTCTGTACGGGCTCCTTACGGACCTCCTCCACCATGAACAGGATGTAGATTAGCAGGGTGCCCAGCACCTAGGGGAGAAGGACATTGAGTGTGGGTGCTTCGTTTCACTTGTTTCGACACGAAAGGTCACTCTCACGTTGGGGCAAGCAGTTAGGGGTCAAGGGTTAGAATCACAGGTAATATATAGAACAAAAGTAGTAAGGTCTGCGGCCTTCCTTTTTTCTATTACAGATAGTCAACGCACCGGAATCTTCTAAAGGTCAACGCACCAGAACCCCATTTTAACAAACAAAGTTGCTGGAATGCTGATCTTATCGGTTTCTACTACAGAAACCATTTCAGAACAATCTGATATGTTGGGTTCCTGAAGCCCCACAGGGTTTTCCATATTTCACAGGGAATATATACTCACAGGTGGCCAGGGAATAGCAGGCACAGATACGGGAGCTTACAGTCCTTACCGTGCCCGTCACATCCCCATCACGGACCTGTGCAATATATCTCAGCACTAATGGAAAAGCCATCTTACCTTACATATGAAACATTGTTGACGTGTTCTGTCATTACTGCAAACAAACGGGCAAAGGATCCAGTGCACCAGCGGCTAAAAGGAACTCTTGAATTGGACAGACTACAGCGTGTATGTGTGTGTATGGGTGTGTCCATGGCGACAGAGCTTGAGGTGTGTGTGTGTGTACCTGCAGTGAGGTGAGGATGCTGGAGGAGATGATGATGAGGAGCCAGAAGTCCATGTGGAAGAACTGGCAGATCATGTAGGCCATGTAGGCTGGGAAGACCAGCAGGAAGAGGCACAGGCTCACGGCCCGGAAGTGCTTCCACAGGCTCCTGAACAGAGCGACAACCGACAGAGCTTTTACTAGGACAACGCCTCTGAGTGGCGTAATAAAGTTGTGTTGCACTGAATCATGTAGTTGTGGCATTTTGGATGGACTTCCATGTGAAAGTGAGGCCTTTTTATATTATGCTAGTGATCTTTTCATTCTCGCTGTGGATGACAAGCCCTGGTAGGCTTGGGCGATATACCGTATATCATTTTCAATACCGTGTGATTTTCAAAGCCTCGCGGGGGTTGCATGCTGCGCCACCGCTTATAAGTTATAAGAAATCTATTTATTATATCCAGCGCAGGTCTTCAGCTATGCATTTGGTTTACTAACTTGCTAGTTGAGTGGCTAGTTGTCAAGATCAAGCTTCTTGGTTACAGCAGAGACATTCAATCCCCTCCTGGATCAAGATCGTTGCCTAAATGGTTTTGTGCTTATTTTTTGTCAAATATACATATATTTAAAAAAAATGTGCATATTGGTAATACCGTATACCCCGGTATGGTAGAAAAACTAAAGGACCTTATGAATCTGGATATCGCACAACCCTAGGCCCTGGTCATAGTAGTGAGACATTTCCAACTCAGCCTCGAGTATCTTACTTGTCCCGTGAGGCCCCCAGAGCCAGTACGATAGGGTCAGCTATCTCCAGCATGGACTGCAGGATGGAGGCCACCACGATGAAGAGGATGATACTGAGGAGGAAGGCTCGGTGGATGACCTGCAGCTCAATCAGACCCGTCTGCACAGCCAGGATCAGTAGCGTGATGCCCTCCGTCATTCCCCTGAGATGGTGAGAGACAGAGCAGGGGGGAAAAAAGAGAGACAGAGAGAGAGAAAGAGAGATTCATAAATAATGTGGTGCTTTCAGTCAGTCAAAAAAAGAAGAAGATTCCTCATTGTTCAAGCTATGGGTCAAATAACACACTTAACAGGCATAAACACACAACATAAAATGGGCTGAATGAGAATGCGGCTGACTGACCGATGCATGGTGTTGTCATTCATGAAGGCCCGGTAGCCCTGCAGGTAGAACTTGCAGAGGGTGAGGACGCCCAGCGCCACAAAGGACACGGTGAAGACCAGGCCCAGCAGGGAGTAGGGGGTGCTGCAGCACTCTGCAATACTGAAGGGACAGGGAGAGAAGGGGACCGTAAGAAAACCCACTAAACCAATTCAGAGATCATGTATGTATTTGTAATAGATGGCACGTCACATTCTCTTTGATTACGACAGACAGACATAATAAAGGACTGAAATTGTAGAACTTCAGATTAAATAATGTCGTGCAAAAGTTCCGTCAAAAACAGGTCGACTTGGGTTTCCAACTTCCCGGATTCCACGAGAGAAGGGAAAAGGGTTTCTAGTGTTCTAGGAAGCAGTGCCCTGTCCCACCTGGTGAGGAAGAGGAAGAGCAACCTCTCTCTGGAGGTGGGCTTGTCGCGGCTACTGAAGTAGGTGTAGATCTGCAGGGCAAACAGCACCAGCCAGAAGCACATGAAGAGGACGGGCAGAACCAGCTGGTTCCACAGGGACATTCCCAGAGCCAGCAGCCCATACACCTCCACCACCTGGGCACAGGAGGACATGGAACAGAGGATGCCACAGATATCGTTAGCTATGAGAAATAAAAACACAGAGACAGCAGCAAACTGATAGATTTACAGTCTTGTGTGTGAAAGAAAAGTGACAATCGGGTGATCGAGTAGTCATTGAATCTCCTCCAGTCTAGAGCCAGCAGACACTTAGCTGGCGTGGAAATAATTCAGTGTCACGCAGACTATTTTACCTGCACCAGCTCCCTGTAGGCTGTCTTGGCCAGGTTGTAGGGCACCAGCAGGTTGGAGGCCAGGAAGTAGATGACCTCGAGGCCCGTGAAGATCATGGCGAAGCGGTTGATGAACACGATGGTCTCCAGGGGGACCAGGCAGAGGCGCGCCACCAGGGGGAGCAGGTGAGCAGAGAACAACCAGATCCTCTTGGTCTGCATGACGCAGGAGCACAGGGTGCACACCACCAGCTGAGCTAGAGAGAGAGGCGGGGGGACAGGAGGGACGGGGTTAACACACTGCAGGTGAACGCCCAGTCTATAGGAACACGCACCGTATCTGAACTGTGTAGTAACATGGAACAGCTGAATCTTAAAAGGGTGAGTGTTCCAAGATCTGACTTGCGGAGTCAAAATGTGCGACGCCCTCGAGGACAAATAAGGGCAAAAAAAAAGGGCACCTCAAAGAGTTCATTGAGGCCCGGAGCACGTGCATCTTGACCGCTACGTGCCCCAAGTTAACTCTGATGACACAGTGCTAAAGCATGTGACGGCACTAGAAAGCTAAGAGACTCGTCATCACGCGCGAGAGAAATGAGAGACGGAATGAGACACAGTGAAGCCATAACGTCAGATCCAGTCCGTCTCCAGGAGCTGGAGTGTGACGTTCCTGAGGCTGGTGACGACGGCACAGAGAGGCAGCATGTTCCCTAACGCTCTAGGGCCTAGGCCAAGAGGTCCCTGCCTACTGCTCTCCTGTGTTACTGGGAAAACATGAACCCTCATTGCGACCCGCCTGCAGAACATGCGTGAAGATTCGAGTGTCCCTAGAAAGCAACTGTGCAGTACAGCAGTCAGGACTCATGGCTGAATGTGCATCGAGAGTAGCCTTACCCAAAGTACTTATGTGATTGAACCTAAAAAGGCCAAAGTTCAACAACTGTCCCAAGCCAAGTCAGCACACTGTGCCAAAGGGAATCATCGATCAGTCCCTCCATCTATGTAAAATGTTAGGGAAAGGGTTACTTAGAGTGGCACACCAGTCTCATTTTCACCTCATTTAACAACTGATTTACTTAACAAAACACACATCCCACCCCCAGGTGGTGAAGGTAGGAAACAACATCTCCACTTCGCTGACCCTCAATACTGGGGCCCCACGTGCGTGGCCACGCACACCTCCAACCCAATCATCAAGTTTGCAGACGACACAACAGTAGTGGGCTTGATTATCAACAACGACTAGACAGCCTACAAAGAGGTGAGTGCACTCGGAGTGTGGTGTCAGGAAAACAACCGCTCACTCAACATCAACAAAACAAAGGAGATGATCGTGGACTTCAGGAAACAGCAGAGGGAGCACCCCCCTATCCACATTGGAGGGCCAGCAGTGGAGAAGGTGGAAAGTTTTAAGTTCCTTGGCGTACACATCACAGACAAACTGAAATGATCCACTCACACAGATGAAGGCAGTGGTGAAGGCATAACAGCGCTATGGAGGCTGAAGAAATTTGGCTTGTCACCCAAAACCCTGACAAACACAGGCTGTATCACAGCCTTGTACGGCAACTGCACCGCCCTCAACTGCAAGGCTCTCCAGAGGGTGGTGTGGTCTGCACAACGCATCACCGGGGGTAAACTACCTGCCCTCCATGACATCTACAGCACCCGTTGTCACAGGAAGGCCAAAAAGATCATCAAGGACATTAACCACCTGAGCCACTGCCTGTTCACAACGCTTACCATCCAGAAGGCGGGGACAGTACAGGTGCATCAAAGCTGGGACCAAGAGACTGAAAAAAAGCTTCTATCTCAAGGCCATCAGACTGCTAAACAGCAATCACCAACTCAGAAAGGCTGCTGCCTGCATTGAGACCCAATCACTGACCACTTATAAATAAATGGATCACTAGTCACTTTATACAATACACTCGATATAATGCCACTTTAATAACGTTTACATATCTTACATTACTCATATCATGTGTATATACTGTATTTTATACCATCTATCGCACCTTGCCTATGCCGCTCGGCCATTGCTCAGCAATATACTTACATGTACATATTTTCATTCACCCCTTTAGACTTGTGTGCATTTGGTAGGTGTTGGGGAACTGTTAGATTACTTGTTAGATATTGCTGCACTGTCGGAACTAGACGCACAAGCATTTGACTGTACTTTACTGTATTTATACTTGGGATATTACTTTTCAACTGTAAAAGTACATTTGAAAAAAAATCACTGGAAGACATCTAAGGGTGCTCCTGTTTTCAAATGGTCCAAGTAGCAGTGTTTAGTAACAGAGAAGGATGAATCTTCTCAGCATCAGAAACAGATCATTGCGTAACTGCCAGTCATTTCACAGGAAGGCTTCCTATTCATGATGACACTCACTTCTTCCCCTTTTGGGCTTTCCGGTTTTCACTGAGCTCTCAAGCTAACACTATTGTGAGCCGGCTGTATTTTCAGAAGAGGCAGAACCCACACCTCGGTAACATAAAACCTGACAGACACTAGTCGCACTACAGAACACCTGACACTCTTACGACAAGCAGCACAACAAGAAATACGTCAATGAGCGAGCAAGAAAGAGAGAGCAAGAGCGCGGGGAAAGACAGAGGCCTGTCTGAGTTGTGTGCGCTCCCATTGTACGGGAGACTGTGGTCACTCCCTCTCTCACTCTGTAGAAGCACCTTTGGCAGCGAGAGAGAGCGAGGAGCTCTGCGGCAAACGGCACCTCAGATCGGCAGATTATACAGCACCCGCTGCCAACCTCCTGAACTCTCCTCCCCTCGCTCCTCAGCCGCCTACCTTCTGCCTGACAGGATGAAGCAAAGGAACACGGCCTTTTCCTTTGTCTGAAAAGGTTCTAGGGCGAATAAAACTAGCTCGAGCACTCAGAAGACCGTTAGAATTGAACAATGGCCAGACAGGGAGAAGAAAAACAGAGCAGAGTCGGAGACAAAGATAGTTGTTGGATTGATAAAAGGATGTAGAAGAAAATAGGATGTGGAAGAAAATATATATAAAATACTGTGAGTGATGAAGTGTACAATCACCATGTTATCGAGTAAAAGCAGACTTTAGGGCGACGACAAAGTGACTCATAGATTCTCAGAAAGTGGGGTAAGAGAAGTGTATGGGACCTGTGAGACTGTGGCCTAGTGGGACTATTTAGTGACTTAACTAGGAGGTTGGTAGTGAAGGTGGGACTGTTTAATTACAGTGCCTTCATACAGTACTCATACCCATTGAAGTATTCCACATTTTGTTGTCTTACAGCTTGAATTCAAAATGGATAAAATGTATTATTTTCTCACCTATCTACACACAATACCCCATAATGACAAAGTGAAAAACATGTTTTTAGTAATTGTAGCTAATTTATTGAATATGAAATACAGAAATCTCATTTACAGAAGTATTCACACCCCTGAGTTAATACTAAGTAGAAGCACCTGTGGCAGTGATTACAGCTGATTCTTTCTGGGTAATTGTATAAGAGCTTTCCACACCTGGATTGTGCAACATTTGCCCATTATTTTTCACAATTCTTCAAGCGCTGTCAAATTGGTGTTTGATCATTGCTAGACATCCATTTTCAGGTCTTGTCATATATTTTCAAGTAGATTTAAGTCAAAACTGTAACTCAGCCCCTCCGGTACATTCACTGTCTTCTTGGTAAGCAACTTCAGTTTAGATTTGGCATTGTGTTTTAAGTTGTTGTCCTGCTGAAATCTGAATTAATCTCCCAGTGTCTGGTTGAAAGCAGAACCAGATTCTCCTCTAGGATTTTGCCTGTGCTTCGCTCTATTCCGTTTATTTTTTATCCTGAAAAACTCCCCATTCGTTAACGATTACAAGCATACCCATAACATAATGCAGCCACCACTATGCTTGAAAATATGGAGAGTGGTACTCAGTAAAGTGTTGTATTGGATTTACCACAAACATAATACTTTGTATTCAGGACAAAAAGTGAATTGCTTTGCCACATGTTTTTGCAGTATTACTTTAATGCCTTGCTGCTAACAGGATGCATGTTTTAGAATATTTCTATTCTATACAGCCTTCCTTCCTTTTCACTGACAATTTGTTGTTTAGAATTCCCTGAGCGGTTTCCTCCTTCTACGGCAACTGAGTTAGGAAGGACACCTGTATCTTTGTAGTAAGGGACCTTACAGATAATTGTATGTGTGGGTTAGAGATGAGGTAGTCATTCAAAAATCATGTTAAACACTATTATTGCACACGAGTGAGTCTATGCAACTTACTATGTGACTTGTTAAGGAAATATTTACTTCTGAACTTGGCTTCTGAACTCCTTGCCATAAAGGAGTTGAATACTCATACTCAAGACATTTCAGCTTTTCATATGCATTTGTAAACATTTCTAAAACATAATTCCACTTTGACATTATGGGATATAGTGTGTCTAGGCCAGTGACAAAAAACAAACAATCTCAATTGAATCCATTTTAAATCCATGCTGTAACACAACAAAATGTGGAAAAAGGGGTGTGAAGACTTTCTGAAGGCACTGTAGCTGCCTGTGAGGGTGGTGGTGAAGGTGGGACTGTGTTTAGTTAGTTACCTATGAGGGTGGTGGTGAAGGTGGGACTGTGTTTATTTAGTTACCTATGAGGGCGGTGGAGAAACGGTTCATGGACAGCGCCTCCAGGTAGAGCGGTCCCTCGTACCCGGAGTCCAGCTCACTGCGGACATAATCCCTGAAACACGAAGACAACACAGTCAGAGCTCAGCTCTTGCAGTCCCACCTGCTGTCTTCTGTCCTCCCTGGTTAAAACACAGAACCACGCCTCAGAGAATTCAACAAGAGTTAAAGCACAATCAAGGCCAGTAGAAGCCACCAATAGTCCGGAGCCAGAATCATAATATGGTCAGAAAGTCACTACTGTAATACCGGTAACTGTTTTATGTAGAAGTCGACCGATTATGATTTTTCAATGCCGATACCGATTATTGGAGGACCCAAAAAAAAACGATACCGATTAATCGGACGATAAAAAAAAAAAAACTGTATTTGTAATCATGACAATTACAATACAGAATGAACACTTGTTTTAACTTAATATAATACATCAATAAAATCAATTTAGCCTCAAGTAAATAATGAAACATGTTCAATTTGGTTTAAATAATGCAAAAACAAAGTGTTGGAGAAGAAAGTACAAGTGCAATATGTGCTATGTAAGAAAGCTAACGTTTCAGTTCCTTGCTCAGAACATGAGAACATATGAAAGCTGATAGTTCCTTTTAACAGGTAAGAAGTTTTAGGTTGTAGTTATTATAGGAATTATAGGACTATTTATCTCTATACCATTTATATTTCATTTACCTTTGACTATTAGATGTTCTTATAGGCACTTTAGTATTGCCAGTGTAACAGCATAGCTTCCGTCCCTCTCCTCGCTCCTCCCTGGGCTCGAACCAGGAACACAACGACAACAGCTACACTCGAAGCAGCGTTACCCATGCAGAGCAAGGGGAACAACTACTAGAAGGCTCAGAGTGAGTGACGTTTGAAACGCTATTAGCGCGCGCTAACTAGCTAGCAATTTCACTTGGTTACACCAGCCTCATCTCGGGAGTTGATAGGCTTGAAGTCATAAACAGTGCAATGCTTGACGCATAACGAAGAGCTGCTGGCGAAACACACGAAAGTGCTGTTTGAATGAATGTTTACGCGCCTGCTTCTGCCTACCACCGCTCAGTCAGATACTTAGATACTTGTATGCTCAGTCAGATTATATGCAACGCAGGACAAGCTAGATAATATCTAGTAATATCATCAACCATGTGTAGTTAACTAGTGATTGTGATTGATTGTTTTTTATAAGATAAGTTTAATGCTAGCTAGCAACTTACCTTGGCTTACTGCATTCGCGTAACAGGCAGTCTCCTTGTGGAGTGCAACGAGAGAGAGGCAGGTCGTTATTGTGTTGGAACGTTAACTATAAGGTTGCAAGACTGGATCCCCCGGGCTGACAAGGTGAAAATCTGTCGTTCTGCCCCTGAACGAGGCAGTTAACCCACCGTTCCTAGGCAGTCATTGAAAATAAGAATGTGTTCTTAACTGACCTGCCTAGTTAAATAAAAGGTATAAAAACATTTTTTGTTGTTGTTGTAAAAATCGGCAAATCGGCGCCCAAAAATACAGATTTCCGATTGTTATGAAAACTTGAAATCGGCCCTAATTAATCGGCCATTCCGATTAATCGGCCGACCTCTAGTTTTATGGAACAACTACAAAACAGAACTTCAAATCGCAACACTTAACGGCTTTTAAATGATTTTCTGAATACACGTAGCTCCTAGCTAACAAGTTGACGTGTCAAGGATTATTTTAGCTATAGTTCCTGTAGTGTGTGTCTCTCTCTCACCTGGAGACTTGGTGTCCGGCGAAGAGCAGCAGGGCAGTGAGCACGTACAGGTAGAGCTTCACCAGGTGCTGACGAGGCAGAGTCAGGAGCACCAGGCTGAGGATGTAACCTGACACACAGCAGAGCAGAGACAGTCAGGACAGTGAATCACAGAAGGAAGGAGGGGTCTGTACAGTACACCCATGAAGTGGAACAATGCACAAACACGGCTTTTTTTAAAGGGACAAAAATATATGTGCCTGCTTCAGCTGCTGTTGGTCTCACACATATTAAGGAATAGTTTATTAACACGGACGTCCACTACTGTCTAACTGGCATTCACCTCTTGAATAATCCTTAACTGTTATTCCAACCATCTCAGATGAGTTCTATTATCACGAGGACAGTGAAACCAATAACCCTGCAGGCCCTCCGCCATCTTGGTTGAGCGTGGCTTGCCTGGTTTAGTGGAGTCAGCGGAAAACGGTCCTCAGGAAAATCTCAATTGCATACTCCTTGCGTCCTCGCTCTCTTCACCTACTTCTCAAAATCCATTAGATGGGGGGGGAAAAGTCAGAGGTCCCTCCTTTTGAGGCGGCAGCGATGGGAGAGGATACAAGGAGTATGTCATTGAGATTCTCCTCCAGACAAATCAACAGGCACCAAAACGCCAGGGACTCGATTGGCCGACCTGGACCCAGCGTGCAACATATCCACCCAGCCAATCCATCCTG
Source organism: Oncorhynchus nerka (assembly GCF_034236695.1). NCBI lineage: Eukaryota > Metazoa > Chordata > Actinopteri > Salmoniformes > Salmonidae > Oncorhynchus > Oncorhynchus nerka. Next base: position 43,805,391 of record NC_088417.1, on the reverse strand, counting down.
GGGATTCCATTAGCAGACAGCTAACATGCCCACTCCTCTAAAGCTCTCTCCACCATCCTGCGCACAGACAGTGTGTGTGTGTGTGTGTGTGTGCGTGTCAAACATGCAAATTAACCTGGTCAAACAATCAATAAAGGGCAGGGAGCATGACAGAAACAGTGGGGGATAGGAGGCTAGTTAGCCATTGAGGCTTGAAAGTGTGGTCAGTGGACTGAATCATTCTGGCATGACAACAACTACACAGACACATACTGATATGATTCTACCTCCCATGAAAACCAAAACGATTATGATCCTCTCAGTCTAAGTGCCACGGGCCCTGACTGGAGTCAGTGTTCCGAGCCAGTGGTGTGTGTGTGGCCAAGTCAGGGTGAGCCAGCCTCACTGTGACAGGCAGCCAGGGTGACGGGGACGGGAGATTAGAGCTTTGTGTGGGCAGTTTTACCCTCCCTCTCTCCCTCCTCGGCCTGTGGCCACCACCGGATGCTGCTTATGTAATCCTGAGAGGAGGAGATGGAGCTATATTCTACAAGCCGGCCAGGCCGTCACGTCACTGCTGTCAATAGGCTTATCTATGAGCCTCTGTTCTGGATGTTCAGTCACAACCATCACAAAGCAGAAAACGGAGAAGTGTGGCGGTACAACGGGAGAGGAAGCTCTGCTGACGACATGCCTTGAACACAATCAGAACCAGATAAAACCTTGACTGAAAGAAGAAGTCCATACTGTAATCTTAAGAGTGCAAGCTCTTACTTTACAGAGCCTGGTGTTTGGTTAGTAGCCTAGCACCTTCCTGCAGTGGTGAATATGAGTCCGTGTATTTAACAATGTGTGGCTGCTTTGGTTGGAGAGGCTCCTGCTCGCAGTTGCACTCTCAGAACCCACGCCCCCGAGGGAGGGATGCTACGGCCAGTCAGGAACACAGCCTTAGACCAGTCAGTCATTGTCACCTTACGTGTGCTGCGTTGGTACAGGCCAAAAATCTTAACAGGGCCTGAATAGAAAAAGTAGAGGCCCAGTTTCCCAACAGACCCAACTTACAGGTTCCTATGCCCACCTGACAAACTCAAGTCACGTGCTCCCCAGCCACTCCTCCAGACATGCTCACTGCTGAGGGAACATTAAGCCCTGTGTGCAGATAGTGAAAATAATGAAGTCTGACTATAAAAAGGTACATTAAAATAAAAAAATGTATCCTGTGCCTGGGGCAAACTATTTCACAAAATGAATATAGCCGTCCTGGTGATATTGGCCTAGCTAGGCTTACTGACTCATGGGTCCATAGGGGAGGGATGGGCCTGACAGTATCTGTATAGTGCTCATAGAAAAGCCTTCCAGCCATGGTCAGGTGCAGCAATGTGTATTAAGAATAGCACATCCTGTTCCTTGGCCTGCATTAGGTAAGCCAACACAACACAGATGAGAAGGACTTGTTTAACAGCAGAGACAGCAATAAAACAGAGCCGTTAATCCACAGCCATGGATCCAGAGCCATTTGCTACGCAAAGTCATGCAGACAGGACAAAGAGTGGACCGATGTGAAAGAATCATCAGTGCTGGCAGTATAAATACACTGCCCCTAATCGTCCATAAGCAACACAGTTAGAGAAAGACTACAGCACTAGGCTACAGCAACAGTCTCCAGCAAGAGCCAAAATGATGAAAAATTCTAATAAAATGAGATAGGGCCTCATGAGATATGAAATATTTGCTGAAACCTAGAAATACAGTTAAAAGATTTGAGAATATCCTGCTCTCCCTCTTTCCAAGAGAGACATCAGCAGCACACACACTGAGGTTCAGTCCAGTCCACGGTTCTCTGCTGCCCAGTGTGTTCATCAGCAAATACCAGCCTCATTGTCACACCCACAAACTTCAGCCAAGTATGCAAAGCCACTAAAAAGACCACTGGTGAGGTCAAGGAAAGTTTGTACACACACAGTATACATACAAAATTATAAAAAAATTACAGTAAAAATATATATTTAAAAAATATGTAATTCCTTCCCATTGATAATTAGCATATCTAGTGACTGCATTATAGTCTAGGCCTGTGAGCTGCTTATCATGGCCTTTACCTCCTTTCCCCTGGAAATAGAACAGCTTCTTTGAGGGGGGAGGGGATGACTTTGTTCTCCTACTCCCTGCACGGGCCAGCCCACCTGGCCCCCGTGCAAAACAGTATACAATTCGTGCATGGTATTGGTTAAAGGAAAGATTCACCCATTTTGAATGTTATATCGTATTTGTGCATCTCGGAGCGATGGGTGAATGCATTCAAAATGGGTGAATCTTTCCTTTAACTCTTCTGTGCACATTTCAAGGTTAATTATACCACCTTGAGCATCACGGAAAGTCCCATTAAAATACTTGGGTCTCGGATGGTGGAAAAAAGCAGAGGTAAATTACAAAGGAGAGGAAAATGTGTCTGAGCCAAAGTTTCACCATGAGGACAACATTTTTTTTTTTAAAGTGTCCGACTGCAGGCAGACAGTTGCAGCAGCAGATGTCTAAGGTCAGGCCATGCTTTAATTAGGAAACAAGCATTCAGCCAACACCCTGCCTTCACTGAGCTCTTAGTGGGCCAGGCCCACTCTCAAGCAGAGCATAGACATACTGAATCAGAAATATACTGTCTGTGACCATGTTGACGTGCCATTAGAAATACACAACGTAGCAGAAGCATGTTCACCCTTACAGTCAACGCTGACTACAAACTGTCAGACTTTATCCTCGTGTCACTGCTTTTATCCTGTCTGAGCTAAATCTACGACAAACCTAAACGCATTTCAAATCCAATGCCATTCAAGACAGTCGTATGTTTAAAAATGCTTAGCTGAACTTAAAACGATATGCATTTATACCATGGCATTGTTGAATACTAGTTTTTAATTGGCTTGAATGGGCATTCAAACGCGTGAATTATTTCCCCATAAAGCACTGTAAAATTCAATGGCTGTAGTTCATTCTCACGTGTTCTATGTTCGAGCTGCTTTTGAAATGAAAGGTTTAATTGTTTCATTTGATTTTCATAGTAAGCGAGGACTGGTGGTTTGGTTAGCTAAGCTAGCAAGTCTGTCTGGTTACCAGCTGTAACTATCTAGTAGCTATCTATTTCAGTGGATGCCAAACACATTTTTACCGGCAAAAATGAACACATTTCAAATTATAGCTATGGTAAAAGCGGGATAATGAACTCGGGAGCTCAACGCGTTCTCTGGAAAACAATGCAACATCGTGAAAGTTCAGTGTCACGACGCGCTACACACTTTCCACGTCGTGTTATATTATTTTCCATAGAACGCATAGTCCCCTCGATTATCACTTAAATAGTCCATAAATTACATTCATATGCATGAGACCCAACCATGAAAAACTGACTGCAGTGTTTTTCCTGGTCAGGGCACACGAGTGATACTGCAGCACTACAGCCCAAACAACTTATTGGCTGACAACATTTCTAGCTTTTCTTGGCCACTCCAAAACGGAAAGTGCAAACAGAACTAATCTGACGATTACAACATCATTAAAGATGGGCTATTTACTGCAAATAGCATGGCTGAGTGATTTTAATCGATAGTCAATCGATTAATAATATAATAATAACTCTTAGCAAAAATATTTATTTAAGTTACAATATGTACAAAAGTTTGGAACCTTTGTGAAACATCACAGCACAGTTGAAAAATATATGGCAAATAGATGGTGTTCAGAGATAGATGGGAGTGGTTGAGTGGAGCTGATGGATGGGACTAAAAACAAACAAACAGATAACTATTGTAAAGTACACTGTGTCTGTAAAATTTATATAGTACAGATAAACTGGAAGCAGAAGCCTAAGAGATGTCGTAAATTAGTTTACTCCGATTAGGGGAAAGATGGAAGGGTAAAACAAAATAATCTCTCCCCACAAACACACACAGTCTGTGCGCAGGATGGTGGAGAGAGCTTTAGAGGAGTGGGCGTGTTAGCCCTTGTCCTTGTTTTTGTCCTTTAAAATAACATCAAATTGATCAGAAATACAGTGCAGACATTGTTAATGTTGTCAATGACTATTGTATGTGGAAACCTTTTTTTTAATGGAATATCTACATAGGCGTACAGAGGCCCATTACAATCCACCATCACTCCTGTGTTCCAATGGCAAATTGTGTTAGCTAATCATTTTAAAAGGCAAATTGATCATTAGAAAACCCTTTTGCAATTATGTTAGCACAGCTGAAAACGGTTGTTCTGATTGAAGAAGCAATAAAACTGTCCTTCAAGAAACTGAAGATCACGTACAGCGCTGTGAACTACTCCCTTCACAGAACAGCGCAATCTGGCTCTAACCAGAACAGAAAGAGGAGTGGGAGGCCCCGGTGCACAACTGAGCAAGAGGACAAGTACATTAGTGTGTATAGTTTGAGAAACAAGTCCTCAACTGGCAGCTTCATTAAATAGTACCCGCAAAACACCAGTCTCAACGTCAACAATGAAGAGGCGACTTTAAATGTTATATGGGCTAATATAGAAAGAAACGCCAGCTTTTAAAAATGAATTTTCACATTTTTCAGAAGTGGATGGGTGCTTTTGTCAAAATATGCTGTTGAAAAGTACAAATGCTATAAATGACCACTCAAAGAGCAGCACTGGAGCGGGGTGGTACTGACCAACATAGTGCAGGTAGAGAGCCAGGTACTTGTACTGAAAGAGGGGGTTGTTGTTGAGACTGCTTCTCTGGATCTTCTGGAAGAAGGAGCTGACATCCCAGCGGTAAAGTACCTCCAGCAGCATGATGCTGGGGACACGCAGCCCCACGTTCAGCACCGCCTCCAGCTTGTCTTTCACCAACATGGCTCCGACGCGGCAAGATACAAACTAATATGACTGGACAGGGGGACAGAAAGATAGGGAGAAGAGAGGGAGCAAAAAGTGAGCCTGAGGTGCTATAAAATTATAGCACGCAGACAAAGAAAACTGGCAAAATATACATTTTTTTTATGCAACTAGCTGTTTTTTCAGAGCTTCATAGGTTAAATCAAATCAGTCATAAAATAAATACACGAGAAATAAAAAAGTACATGAGAATAAAATAAATACACAAGAATATACACTAGATTATATACAATAGTGATGGGAAGGGGGAATCGATACACTAAGTGATATTATTTTTGGACTATATTATATAGATACTTTGACATTTTTTGTTGTTGCTACATAGCGTTAGCTAGTGCCAAATGGGCTGTACCTGCGACAAAACGCTGGTATTTTTCATCCTTATAGCTTGTTCTCCTTTTTAAATAGTGAGCCAACATGTTCAGTGCTTTTAATTTCCATGACTGATCAAAACTAATTTTCTCATGCTCTCTGCAGCAGACATAGTGAGCAAAATGCTTGGAAAATCTAATTGTAATATCAAATTGCAATACATAAAGAATAGTGAGAATCGGAATACATATTGGGCGCATCGTGATAATATTGTATCGTGAGGTCCCTGGCAATTCCCAAGCCCTAATATAAAGGTCAATATCCATACCAATCAATGAAAGTGATACTGGTTACAGTTGTGTAATTGGAACGCGGTGGCTGTACAGTAACATGCTAAAACGGATAGCCGTGCTGAACATGAGCACCGCACGCGACAAGAAGTTGCCCCCATCGTTCCTGCTAATTGGGCAACTTCGTCACTTTTTGTTGTCCCGAGTTAGGGAAATGCTGTAAATTAAGAGGACTACGTATTTTGAAGGATAAGAAGTTGAGGATTATAATAAATACCGCTTTGATGTCATACAAGCAGCCAAACACCCGAGAGTCCAAATGTGTACTTCACATTTTCATATCATAAAACGCATGTCATATACAGTGTCAACGTTGTTGATGTACATTTACAAGATGACATGGCGTCATACCCGGGGTTGTTTTGAACTAAATGAGCCCGGTTTGTCTAGTGTGATGAAAATTCACAACAGAACACACACCTGAATGCACAAATTAAAATCCCGTTTCTCTGAATAGACTTGTGAAAGTCTAACACCGTACGATCGCATTTTATAACTTAGCTAGTCATGTTGGGAATAGAACAAGCTTTCAAATGATGCCCAAGTGACTCAGAAAGCGATTTAAAATGGCCACATTTTTTGATTGTGTAAACAACAGTAATTGCTTGATGGCGGGGATGCAGGGCTGTGTTCCAAACAAAACAACTAAAAGTGTGATTACTCTAGTTCCTTAACGGCACAGCTAAGGAGAGCTAAAAAAAAAAAAAGCACTGTATAGTTGAAGACTCGTCTTTAAGTCAAATGTGCATTGAAATTACGTAGGAACTGTGCACACTTGGAGACACCAGTTAGTCCTCTCACTCAACCCATTTATTTGTCTCACATTTAAGGAATATTCTTATCATGTTGTTGAATGTATCAAATGCAGTGAAAAGTACAGTAAATGTAAAATGCACACAAACATTATATGAAGAAAATGTAGCCTGTTTCAGAAGAACATAATAGCATATTCTGGGTCTTCCTTGTTAGGCCCTGATCTGGCTATGCCATACAGCTGTGGGCTACACTAGTTCATTTAGCAGACAAGAGTTCTAGTAAGAATACAATTGATATTTTCCCCCAAACGATTTAGAAGGGAGTGCATTCATGTGGCTATTCTGTGTTTAGTGGTTAACAAAGTGACCATTTGAAACAGGTCCTCCTATATGGTTAATTTAGAGTTATTTATGCAACTTTGGTTGTGATACAAACCGTAGAATCTATTATAAATCAATACATTTAGGCTAAGGCTGCATGAACAAGAAATGAGGATTTGAAAAAAAGTTGCACGAAATCCATGCGCTCTGCTGTTTCTTTGCGCAGGCTGCACACACTTCATCAATCTCTGATCTATAATTTGACAAGCACTTGATAATATTCTCACCCATCAGACTATTCTCAATTTAATGTGGCCTTTACATATAGCCTACTAATATACGGTGTCTTCAGAAAGTACTCACTCTTGACTTCTCCCACATTTTGTTGCGTTACAGCCTGAACTTAAAATGGATTAAATGTAGAGTCACTGGCCAACACACAATTTAACTAGGCAAGTCAGTTAAGAACAAATACTTATTTTCAATGACGGCCTAGGAACAGTGGGTTAACTGTCTTGTTCAGGGGTGGAACGACAGATTTTTACCTTGCCAGCAGAGGGATTTGATCTTGCAACCTTTCGGTTACTAGTCCAACGCTCTAACCACTAGGCTACCTGCCACTCCGGCATAATGACAAAGTGGAATGATGCTTTGATTTGTTTTTACAAATTAATTTAAAAAATGAAAAGCTGAAATGTCTTGAGTCAATAAGTATTCAACCCCTTTGTTATGGCAAGCATAAAATAAGTTCAGGAGTAAAACTTTGCCAAGTCACATGGGCTCCCAAGTGGCACAGCGGTCTAAGGCACAGAGGTGTCACTACAGACCCTGGTTCGATTTCAGGCTGTATCACAACCGGCTTTGATTGGGAGTCCCATAGAGCGGCTTATAATTGGCCCAGCATTGTCCGGGGTAGGCCATCATTGTAAATAAGAATGTGTTTGTAACTGGATTAACTAGTTAAATAAAGGTTAAATAAAATTAATATCTGCATGGACTCACTGTGTGCAATAAGTGTTTAACAGTCATTTTTGAATGACTACATCTCCACATAAAAATATCTGTAAGGTTCCTCAGTTGAGCAGTGAATTTCAAACGAAGATTCAACCACAAAGACCAGGGAGGTTTTCCAATGCCTCACAATCTAAGCAGACATTGAATATCCCTTTGTGTATGGTGAAGTTATTCATTACACTTTGGATGGTGTATCAATACACCCAGTCGTCACTAAAGATACAGGCTTCCATCCTAACTCAGTTGACAGAGAGGAAGGAAAGTGCTCAGGGATTTCCCCATGAGGTCATTGGTGACTTTAAAACAGTTACAGAGTTTAATGGCTGTGATAGGAGAAAACTGAGGATGCAGCAACAGCATTGTAGTTACTCCACAATACTAACCTTAATAACGGAGTGAAAAGAATAATGCTTATACAGAATACAAATATTCCAAAACATGCATACTGTTTGCAACAAGGCACTAAGGTAAAAATGCTTAAAATGTGGCAAAGCAATTCACTTTTTGTACTGAAAAGAAAAAATGTTGTATTGGATTAGCTCCAAACACATTACAGAGTACCACGCTCCAAAATGTTCAAGCTAGTGGTGGCTATACCATGTTATGGGTATCCTTGCAATCATTCAGGACTGTGGATTTTTTCAGGATAAAAAAAATAATAATACAGAATAGAGCTAACCACTGGCAAAAGCCTAGAGGAAAACCTGGTTCAGTCTGCTTTCCACCAGACACTGGGAGATGAATTCCCCTTTCAGCAGGACAATAACCTAAAACACAAGGCCCAATCTACACTGGAGTTGTTTACCAAGAAGACAGTGAATGTTCCCGAGTTACAGTTTTGACTTAAATCTACTGGAAAATCTATGGCAAGACTGATAACTTTTTAAAATTGTGGCCATAAAAACAGTTAACACAACATTGCATTTAGAATTGTTATTTGTTGCGCAATAGATTAGGCAAAGAGGTCAATGGAACTCAACCAAAACAATGGAAATACCATGGAAACGCATGGGAAAAAGATTCCGTGGGGGAAAGATCACGAGGGTCCTTGTTGCCCCCCCCGACATAATTTGCCAAATTTTGGCTATTGTTTGTGTATTTCAAACTATACTGAAAAAAATATAAAATGCAACCTTTTAAAGTGTTGCTCCCATGTGTTTCATGAACTGAAATAAAATATCCCAGAAATGTTCCATATGCACAAAAAGCTTCTCTCTCAAAATTTGGAGCACAATTTTGGTTATATCCCTGTTAGTGACCATTTCTCCTTTGCCAAGATAATCCATACACATGACAGGTGTGGCATATCAAGAAGCAGATTAAACAGCATGATTACCCAGGTGCACCTTGTGATGGGGACAAAAGGTCACTAAAATGTGCAGTTTTGACAACACCACAGATATCTCAAGTTGAGGGAGTGTGCAATTGGCATGCAGACTGTAGGAATGTACACCAGAGCTGTTGCCAGAAAATGTCATGTTAATTTCTCTACCATAAACCACCGTCATTTTAGAGAATTCGGCAGTACAGCTAACCGGCCTCACAACCGCAGATCACGCGTAACCACGCCATCCCAAGATCTTCACATCTGGCTTCTTCACCTGCGGCATCGTCTGGGGGGGTGCTGATGAGTAATTCTGTTTGTAATAAAGCCATTTTGTGGGGAAAAACATATTCCGATTGGCTGGGCTTTGCTCTCCAGTGGGTGGACCTATTCCCTCCCAGGCCCACACATGGCTGCATCCCTGCCCAGTCATGTGAAATCCATAGATTAGGGCCTAACAAATTCATTTCAATTGACTGACTTCCTTATATGAACTGTAACTCAGTAAAATTGTTGAAATTGTTGCGTTTATATTTTTGTTCAGTATATGTTGAGGTAAAAAAAATAGGATTATAAACTGGGTGGTTCGAGCCCTGAATTCTGATTGATATAGCACAGCTTTCAGCCAGACTGTATACCACAGGTATGATGAAACAATTGCTTTTAATGTTTTAATAAACGTAACTGGTTTATAATAGCTATAAGGCACGTCATGGGTTTGTGGTTTATGGCCAATATACCACACCCACTCGTGCCTTAAGTATAATGCTTGTATGGATGTCAACCACAATAAATGTTGACGTTTTCGTCATCAATCAACTGCATTACAGTTAAAAATGACTGACTACCACACCACCGATTTCTATATGCTAACTAACCAGCTTATACGAACGGCATTTAGCAGTCACTGAAACCGGAATGCTTCTAAATGTAATGCATTGAAAACAGCCAAATATATTTCGAAATCGAACTTTATTAACCACATTGTGGGCCTATTACAATACATGAATCATGACGGATTTGCCAAATATTCACTTTGTTAGATCAAATTTGTTGAATGTGAGCCAATCCGTCATTGTAAATAAGAATTTGTTCTTAATTGACTTGCCTAATTAAATAAAATAAAAATACCTCATCCATCTATGCCCTACTGTTTGCGCACCACTGACCTCTTTTTTGCGTCCATGACTGGGCTTATAAAAGCACGTTTCACTCCAGTAGCAGCTTTCTGAGGTTCTCTCACGCTGTCTGACAGGCTATTCCGCTTAATTTAATTCCACTACATTATGCAAATTAACCTATAGAACGACAGCATGACCGGTCAAATGTATTTTCGGCAGCTAACCGATTAATGGATACCCATTAACATCCATATATCATTTGATGCAATATTTCATAATGGAAATAGAGATAATGGAAACAGACGTCCAGTAACAGTTACATGGTAAAAGAGTTACAGACATGCAAAATAGCAATAAAATGATCTCTGGATCGGTATTTCTAGGGCAAAAACTTATTCCGATCGAAGACGTAGTAAAAGTAATTCGCTGACATAAAAAAAAAAAAATACAATTCCACTCTTAAAACTAGCAATGTATCTATTTGCCACACAGCCAAGCATCCCAACTTGTACATGCATCGACCTGAAATACTGTAAGCATTCATGTCATATTGAGGAGTTAGTTAAGTGGTGTATGATCATGATGCTTGCCTTTGCCCTTTCACATGATCTGTAAGACAGGTTGGTTATATTTAACCTACCATGTGAAAAACATGCTAATAACTAGCGTCCAATCAAAAATGCAGCTTTTGACCATTGGGTAAAATGTTAATTGTGTAGATAATCCTATAAAGAAAACCAAAGGTTCAAACCTCATGTCTCTATCATAATCCGTTCAAAAACTATTGGTGATTTGACCCTTGTAGGATAGACGGTATTAGGGTGACTAAATCAAGAGGCCAGAGAAAAAGTGGAAAATATTAAATAAATCACACCAGCTAGGCTGGATTCTGCGCAAGAATTAAGGTTACTGGCTACCTAACATATTCACTTTCCCGTTGAACTCATATTTCTTCTCGAATCGCAGGACATTAAACAATAAAGCGGTAAGATTGATATCTTAAGCGGTAAGATTGATATTTTGAGACATGCCGTCTTTTCATATAATTTTGTTTTTAAATGTAATTTTTAAAGATTTCTCACAAAAACAAGCATATCTCTGAAATGTCAACAGTAGCACCTTAATTTGAGAGGACGGGCACTTGGTAATGGATGAAAAGGAATAAGTGGAACGGTATCGACATCAAACACATGGTTTTATGGGTTTGATGGCATTCGATACGTTCCAGCCGTCCTCCCCTCAGCAGCCTCCACTGGCGTATACCAAGCTTTTTATTTTCCCAAACCTTTTACATTTAATACAGCTAGTCATGGTAATTTTGCTTTGAAGACGATGGCCACAAAATGTAAAATACTCAAAAAGTTGTTACGAGAAACCTGCACTGCTACATCGGAGTTTGTCGGATGGATTTGGTTATGAAATCAAACTTCTTGGATAGAACGAAATGTTATAGAGACCCCACTGAACGATTCAGAACACGAATAATCATGTCTTGGTAAAAATGTATTTTATAACATAAGGTGAAATGTTATCACCAATGTGTGTTTTCACCCACTCTGGGCAGAGTAGGTGGACACCCTATAAGAGGGATGGGAAACTTTGATGAGGGTGGGGGACACACGAAATCTGAACTCGAGCAGGCCACAGTGGTTTATGAAGTAAGAGCCAGTCTTAGTCTTTTGCGAGCCCAAAGTTAAAAATGTGTTTTCTCCCCTCTTGACAGCGAGGATAGTTTTGATTTAGAGTAATTTCCTGCTATGGGTCTGAGAGAGGCTGTGCGGTCCTCCATTTGCAGGCAGACACTGACGGAGTGGATATCCCATCCATTGAATTACATATAGAACTGATTCATACGAGCTCTGAGATCCCATCCCCCTGGCCCTCATTTTCAGATGGCCTTTTGAACATGCAATTATGAAACATACAGGTCCACTGTACCAAGCGTACAATTTTCTAGCTGCATCACTTAGTAATTCACATCCATCTTGCAATGCCCACGATGACTGGAAACGTAACGATAGCTAACAAGACCAATTCGCATTATGATTACATAACCGAAATGGTGTGAACACCGAATTACGTTATGTTGAGGGTTAAGTTAGCACAGCTATTCAAGTCTAGCCCGACATCAAGCTAGTTACACTATATTAACGGTTTGTTGGGCTCCAGGCGTTCATGACATGAACTTTAATAACCTCGCCAAACCAACGTTGGCAGCGGCTAGCTAACCGTAATTAGTTGTGCCCTGCAAGAAGGGCGATGAATTGTCACATACTCTCAATCTCATATTCCAAAATGTACCAAACTACAACTAAGTACATTTACAGGGTCGTAAAACGAGACAATATGCTAAAAATCAGTGGTTAAGCTAACTAGCTATGCATCACATATGTTAGTAAACGCAGATGAGCAGAGTCGGGACGGGCGAAAAACTGCATTGATGACCCGCCTATATCAATGTAACGTTAGCAATAACGTTTTTAATAATGGAAACGACCACCATGCATAGTTTAGCTAGCTAAAAAATAAAGCACGAGATCAACAGCTGCTCACGATTTAAATTAATCTAGCAACAGCTGGCTAGAAACATTGCTAGCTAACTACGCCTTATCGCAGAACTGCATGTATTGTGTCGCTAACCAGCCAGCTAAATAGGTAATGCTAGGTGCTAGCTAGATAGCCCCTCGAGAGTCAAAACAATCGAGGTTAGCTAGCAAGCTAGCTGAGTAGCCAAGTTCGCGTTATCAACATTGCCCCACGGAAAAACAAAGAACCTACATTGCAAGAGCGACGTTGACGACGTTAAAGTGAGTTTGAGGATGCTTCTCCGGGCGAATATCAACCATTTTAACTCGGCTTCTCCCGAGTTAACGGTTGAAACGATGGGATTTCCACCATGGATCGAGTCTTCTGCTGCCGCCGCTTCTTTTCCTTATTCTATGGTATATTGGCGTTCGCACAATTTAGTGTGCATGCCGCCACCTACTGTGAGGGATGAAAACAGGATGAAAACGGAGCCTGTGTGTGTGTGTAAATAAATAAGCTAAATCAAACTACTTTTCTGTTTAAAAAAAAGTTAAACAGATCTGGAGAGTCTGGGAGGGCGAGCATTCTTATGGTGCCGTACCCTTTGCAAGTCTTCCGATTGTAAACTCCTGGAGTCCCAAAAGCATTTCTGCCGCAAGCACAATAATGTAGTTTATTTTACACTTGAACCATACCATTTATATCTGTGGCAACGAAAACCCCCAAATCCACCTTTTAACACGCCGTTGACTGGCTGCAAAACCCTTGAGTGAGTAGGCGTGTCCAAACTTTTTACTGTTGATGAAATGGATCAAGTGGTTTGTGATGTACAAGTTGGGATGCTTGGCTGTGTGGCAAATAGATACATTGCTAGTTTTAAGAGTGGAATTTTTATTTTATTTTTAATGTCAGCTATTTCTCAGTGTTTTGGGTCCAACTGAGTATGGATTGCTGAAAGGTCTCATTGAACCAATGAAAGCAGTGGAGTTGAACTATGCAGAACTGACTGAAACTCTTTCAAGGTATTTCAAGCCTAAGCCAATTCTCATTGCAGAACGTTTCAGATTTTACCAACGTCACCAGAGTCAAGGGGAAACCGTGGCTGACTACATCCTTGCTTTGAAAAGGCTGGCAAGTACATGTGAGTTTGCACGATTTCTTGACGATGCTCCCCGAGACAAGTTTGTATGTGGTCTCACAGGTGAAGCATATCACAGAAGGCTCCTGTCAGAGAAGGGGACCTGACCTTTAAGAAAGCCTGTGATATAGCACTTGGACTCGAGCTTGCCCACAGGGATACTATTGAGCTATCGGGACATGCAGAACGTCAGAAAGGTGTTCACAAGGTCAGTGATGCACGTGGTGGAAAAAGCTCACAAAAGTCACACTTTTTTCAGTCCCGTCCTCAAGGTTACACAAGAACAAAGCAGCCCACATCTAAGCCAAGTTGCTACAGATGTGGGGGAGATAATCATCAGCACAGTGAATGTCGATTACAAAATGAAAAGTGCCACAATTGTGGAAAGGTTGGACATTTACAGAGAGTGTGTAAGGCCTCAAAACACACAGCAAGAGTGCACAAAGTGTCAGACGCAGCACAAGAAGAGGAAGGTACAACTGAAACAGTAGTGGAACTGTTCACAGTGTACACAGCTCAACAACTAAAAGATGGAATCTATCTCAACATGGAGTTAGCGGGAAAACCAGTTAAAATGCAGCTGGACACCGTCTGTATCTCTGGTTCCAGGGAGATTCCAGCGTCCATCCGCCTTTCTTCATACACTGGTGACACTATTCCTGTGTTAGGGCAGATCCAGGTACCAGTCCGGTATGAGGGGAAGGAGTGGACGCTACCACTTGTCATTGTTAAAGGAGAAAAATCAGCCTTGCTAGGCAGAAACTGGCTACAAAAGATCAAGTTGAACTGGGGAGAAATCTTCAGTCTGAGAAATGACAAACCAATGAGTCAGGCTACACTCACTAACATGCTGGAGAAGCACAAAGAACTTTTCAAAGATGGCTACGGTGAAATACAAGACTTCACAGCAAAAGTCAGAGTGCAAGAAGGAACCAAGCCTATCTTTCACAAACCACGTCCAGTTCCCTATGCTCTTAAGGAAGCAGTAGAGAAGGAACTGGACCGCCTACAGAAGAATAACATAATCACGAAAGTAGCGAGGAGCAACTGGGCCGCTCCGATTGTTGTAGTCCCAAAGAAAGACAAGACCATCAGAATGTGCGGTGACTACAAGGTCACAGTAAATCGCTGCATACTACCAGAGGAATATCCACTACCAAACGCTGAAGATCTGTTTGCCACTCTAGCTGGTGGGAAGGTTTTCAGTAAGCTGGACCTGGCATTCGCTTATCAGCAACTGAAGCTGGATCCGGAGTCAGAACAGTATCTGACCATCAATACACACAAGGGGCTAGTCAGATTCAATCGCTTGGCCTATGGAATCTCGACAGCTCCAGCGATATTCCAACAAACAATGGATCAGATCTTGGACGGTATAGACCATGTTGTGTGCTTCATGGACGACATCCTCGTGTCAGCACCAACCATTGGAGAGCACCTTGTAGTGCTGGACAAAGTGATGTCAAGACTGGAGAAGTACGGAGTGAGAATGAAACGCAGCAAGTGTGAGTTCCTCCAGGACTCAGTGGAGTATCTCGGATACAAGATTGATGCACAAGGCCTGCACCCAACCAACAGCAAGGTGGAAGCAATCGTAAACGCTCCAGCACCCACAAATATCTCAGAGCTGAGGTCATTTTTGGGGCTCCTGAACTATTACGGAAAGTTTGTGGCAAACTTGTCCACATTGTTGCATCCGCTTCACCAACTGCTGCAGGCCGATACAAAGTGGAATTGGTCCCCACAATGCGAAGAAGCATTCAAGACATGCAAACAGCGTCTGCTAAAGAGCAAGTGGCTTGCCCACTACCACACAGAGATGAAGCTGAGACTCGCGTGTGATAAATCTCCATACGGAGTAGGAGCCGTCATCTCACATGTTCTACCGTCAGGTGAAGAACACCCTATTGCATTTGCATCACGGACTCTGTCACCAAGTGAGAAAAACTCAAATTGAGAAGGAAGCCCTGAGCATAATATTTGGAGTGAAGAAGTTTCACAAATACCTCTACGGAAGGAAGTTCCAACTGCTAACAGATCACAAGCCTCTGGTGGCCATCCTTGGACCAAAATCAGCTATACCAACCCTTGCGGCACTTCGAATGCAACGTTGGGCTCTGATATTGTTAGCCTACGACTACGAGATTGAGTACAGACGATCCAGTGATCACGCAAATGCCGATGCACTATCAAGACTACCGTGCAATAGTGACTCCGACAGTGAAGATGATAGAGCAGTCTTCCAGATCTCTCTCATTGGCGAATTGCCCATATCTGCTTCAGACATAGCAGAGGAAACAAGGAAAGACCCAGTGCTTTCCAAAGTCTTGGATTTAACATTAGGCGGTTGGCCAACCTTCGTAAATGACGATAACCTTCGTCCATTCATCGACAAGAAAGACCAGTTGTTCACTGATCAAGGGTGTGTTCTGTGGGGATCAAGGGTGGTGGTACCTCACAAATTCCAGAGGAGACTGCTATCTGACCTGCATGAGGGACATCCAGGGATCACTCGAATGAAAGCACTCGCTCGCAGTTATCTGTGGTGGCCTGGACTGGATCAGGACATTCAACAGCATGTAGGCCACTGCTCACCTTGTGAAGCTGTTCGCAACAAGCCTGCTGCTGCACCTCTTCATCCATGGTCCTGGGCTGCTACACCTTGGGAACGCATCCATGTGGATTACACCGAAATTGACAAGCAACATTTCCTTGTTGTCGTTGATGTCCATTCCAAGTGGATGGAAGTGTTCCCTACTCAACTGACCACAGCTGAGAAGACCATCAATCTTCTCAGACACCTGTTTGCATCCTTTGGACTAGTCAAGGAGCTCGTATCGGACAATGGCCCTCCGTTCACGTCAAACAATTTTGAAATGTTTCTCAAGAACAACGGAGTAAGGCACATCCTGTCACCACCTTACCATCCGGCATCAAACGGAGCAGCGGAGAGAGCCGTGCAAACCTTTAAGAAGGCCTGGACTAGACTCGAGGTTCAGTCTGTGCCCATCCACCAAAGGATTCCGCGGTTCCTGTTTACTTATCGTAACACACCACACACAGTAACGGAATGTACACCAGCTGAACTGTTTCTGAAACGCCAACCACGTACCCGCCTGACATTGTTGAAACCAGACTTGTCAAGCACTGTGGCAAAGCACCAGCTACAGCAGAAGAAAGCTCATGACAGACACTCTAAGACTTTCAGAGAATTCAAAGAGGAAGAGAGGGTGATGGTACGTGATTTCAGACACCCCAAGCGCCTGTGGAACTCAGGTGTGATCTTGCAATGCAGAGGACCTTTGACTTGACATCGCCAGGTCAACGTTCATGTGGATCATCTGCTACGGTCCAACGCCCCAGCAGAGACATGCCGAGAGAACAAGAACAATAACGACCCCCAGGACTATTCCCCTGACTGTGGACGTACGGGCGAGACAGAGCCTGACCTTCCACCCGAACCTGGCCCACCACAGGAAGCCCAGGAGGAGCGGAGATATCCTATTCGACAGCGAAGGGCACCTCAAAAGCTTGACCTGTGAGTTGAGCTGGTTAAGGAGGTAATGGACAGTAAAACAAACACTTTAATATGTCCTAGATAAAAGGAAAGAAAAATGACATTACCTGGGTTAGTTATTAGGACACAAACTCCATCTTCGGGGCAGAATAATCCCCTGGATTTGTGCTGGGCTCTGAAAAGTCTGCTTCAACCCAGTAATTGAAAAATGTTTAAGAATGCATTGTTCAGATATTGCATTAGTAGTTACCTAACATATTTACCTTGTTCTCTGGGAGTTAAACACTATGGGGGAGGAGTGTAGTATCTGGGATCTACATCTGTTTATATTAGTTACTGTGCTGTTACTAAGCAGTAATGCATTACGGCAGTGTTACGTTACTACACCTAATAGGAAATGCACATGCGCACTGGGGTGCCGGGAACTGTAGAGCACGAGGGGTTTTGACTAAACAAAAACTAACTGTACTCCCGTCTCCTGCCTGGTCATTTCTCCACAACACAAATATTACACGACTGACCCGCATGGTCGACGGAGAGAATAATCCCCCTCCTTCCATTATATCGTTTTTTAAAGAAGAGTCTCTCCCTTCTCAAATGTATTTGGGATTTGTGAAATACCCTGTAAGTGCATTCGTGCCCAAACATTATGCCTTTTAATTGTAGTAGCTGTACTCATAATATACAGGAAAACGATCGCCTTATGGTGAGGATAACCGTGCTGCAAGCCCAGCTTCAGACGCAATCGTTAGGCAAGGGTCATTTAAGTGTTGGAAATTATGAAACTGCATCTGTGTCACCAATAAGTACAGATAGTATTATAAATCCCATCGCACAATACCCTCAGCTGGACCATTTTCTCATGGCTTCTGGAAGGAAATGCTGTAGGAATGCTCAACCGGTGTCGCTCATTCAGCCGACATAAACTTTCAACCGGTTGTCCCCATTAAGTAATGAGTCTGAGGCCGAGCCTTCTCAGGTTTCTCCACCCGTTACGGGGTCTGAGACGCCCGAAGCCGCCCACCATTAGCTCTGACAAATTGAAAACCCTAGTCACTGACGATTCCATTACCCGCAGTATTAGACTTAAAAATAATCATCCAGCGATCATACACTGTTTACCAGTTTTAGCTAAGGCTATGGCTAAAACTGTCGACTGTAGCGAGTATAGGGATATTGTTATCCACGTGGGCACCAATGATGTTAGATGAAACAGTCAGAGGTCCCCAAACGAAACACAGCTTCAGCTGTAAATCAGCTAGAAAGATGTGTCGGCATCGAGTAATTGTCTCTGGCCCCCTCCCAGTTAGGAGGAGTGATGAGCTCTACAGCAGTCTCACAACTCAATCGCTGGTTGAAAACTGTTTTCTGCCCCTCCCAAAATATAGAATTTGTAGATAATTGGCCATCCTTCTGGGACTCACCCACAAACAGGACCAAGCCTGGCCTGCTGAGGAGTGACGGACTCCATCCTAGCTGGAGGGGTGCTCTCATTTTATCTTTGAACATAGACAGGGCTCTAACTCCTCTAGCTCCACAATGAGAATAGGGTGCAGGCCAGGCAGCAGGCTGTTAGCCAGCTTGCCAGCTTAGTGGGGTCTGCCACTAGATGTTGTGTTTGCTTTAGGAATTCTCCATTCTTGTCATTATTGAAAGAAATTGTGATATCTCACATCTCAAAATAGGGCTACTTAATGTTAGATCCCTCACTTCCAGGCAGTTATAGTTAATGAACTAATCACTGATCATAATCTTGATGTGATTGGCCTGACTGAAACATGGTTTAAACCAGATTAATTTACTGTGTTAAATGAGGCCTCTCCTCCTGGTTACACTAGTGACCATATACCGTGAGCATCACATAAAGGCGGAGGTGCTGCTAACATTTACCATACCAAATTTCAATTTGCCCCCCCAAAGACTGAGTTTTCATATTTTGAGATTCTAGTCATGAAATCTATGCAGCCTACTCAATCACTTTTTATAGCTACTGTTTACAGGCCTCCTAGGCCATATACAGCGTTCCTCACCGAGTTCCCTGAATTCCTATCGGACCTTGCCAGATAATATTCAAATTTTTGGTGACTTTAATATTCACATGGAAAAGTCCACAGACCCACTCCAAAAGGCTTTCGGAGCCATCATCGACTCAGTGGGTTTTGTCCAACATGTCTCCGGACATACTCACTGCCACAGTCATACTCTGGACCTAGTTTTGTACAATGGAATAAATGTTGTGGATCTTACTGTTTTTCCTCATAATCCTGGACTATCAGACCACCATTTTATTACGTTTGCAATCGCAAATAATTATCTGCTCAGACCCTAACCAACGATCATCAAAAGCCGTGCTATAAATTCTCAGACAACCCAAAGATTCCTAGATGCCCTTCCAGACTTCCTCCACCTACCATAGGACTACCAGAGTACAACAATCGGTTAACCACCTAACTGCGGAACTAAATTGAACCTTGCGTAATACCCTAGATACAGTCGCACCCCTAAAAACAAAAAACATTTGTCATAAGAAACTAGCTCCCTGGTACACAGAAAATACCCGAGCCCTGAAGCAAGCTTCCAGAAAATTGGAACGGAAATGGTGCTACACCAAACTGGAAGTCTTCCGTGCAGTATCGAACATCCTATTTTTCCAACTTAATTGGGGAGAATAAGAACAATCGAAAACGTATTTTTGATACTGTTGCAAGCTAACTAAAAAGCTGCATGCCCCAAGAGAGGATGGCTTTAACTTAAGAAGCAGTGATAAATTCATGAACTTCTTTAACGAAAGATCATGATCATTAGAAAGCTAATTATGGACTCCTCTTTGAGTCTGCGTATTTCTCCAAAGCTCAGTTGTCCTGAGTCTGCACAACCCTGCCAGGACCCAGGATAAAGGGAGACACTCACGTTTTTTAATACTACAGTATATCTCTTGACACAATGATGAAAATAGTCATGGCCTCAAAACCTTCAAGCTGCATACTGGACACTATTCCAACAAAACTACTGAAAGAGCTGTTTCCTGTGCTTGGCCCTCCTATGTTGAACATAATAAAAGGCTCCCTATGCACCGGATGTGTACCGAACTCACTAAAAGTGGCAGTAATAAAGCCTCTCTTGAAAAAGCCAAACCTTGACCCAGAAAATATTAAAAACTATTTGCCTATATCGAATCTCCCATTCCTCTCAAAATTTTTGAAAAAGCTGTTGCCCAGCAACTCACTACCTTCCTGAAGACAAACCATGTATACGAAGCGCTTCAGTCTGGTTTTAGACCCCGTCATAACACTGAGACTGCACTTGTGAAGGTGGTAAATGACCTTTTAATGGCGTCAGACCAAGGCTCTGCATCTGTCCTCATGCTCTTAAACCTTAGTGCTGCTTTTGATACCATCGATCACCACAGTCTTTTGGAGAGATTGGAAACCCAAATTGGTCTACACGGACAAGTTCTGGTTTAGATCTTATCTGTCGGAAAGATATCAGTTTGTCTCTGTGGATGGTTTGTCCACAGAGGAAAACATTTCGAAGTTCCTCAAGGTTCCGTTTTAGGACTACTATTGTTTTCACTATATATTTTACTTCTTGGTGATGTCATTCGGAAACATAATGTTAACTTTCACTGCTATGCTGTACATTTTGATGAAACATGGTGAAGCCCCAAAATTGCCCTCGCTGGAAGCCTCTGTTTCAGACATAAGGAATTGGATGGCGGCAAATTGTTTACTTTTAAACTCGGACAAAACTGGGATGTTTGTGCTAGGTCCGAAGAAACAAAGAGATCTTCTGTTGGATCTGACAATTAATCTTGATGATTGTACAGTCATCTCAAATAAAACTGTGAACGACCTCGGCGTTACTCTGGACCCTGATCTCTCTTTTGACGAACATATCAAGACTGTTTCAAGGACAGATTTTTTCCATCTACATAATGTTACAAAAATCTGAAACTTTATGTCCAAAAATGATGTGGAAAAATGTATCAATTTTGTCTTTTGTCACTTCTAGATTAGACTATTGCAATGCTCTACTTTCCGGCTTCTCAGATAAAGCACTAAATAAAATTCAGTTAGTGCTAAACACGGCTGCTAGAATCTTGACTAGAACCATAACATTTGATCATATTACTCCAGTGCTAGTCTCTCTACGCTGGTTTCCTGCTAAGGCTAGGGCTGATTTCAAGGTTTTACTGCTAACCTACAAAGCATTTACATGGCATTAGCATTACAAAAAGCATTAGCATTACATCCAATTTGGTCCGGCCGTACATGCTTACAAGTACGCTATGGTCACAAGATGCAGGCCTCCTTATTGGCCCTAGAACTTCTAAGCAAACAGCTGGATGCAGGGCTTTCTCCTATAGAGATCAGTTTTTATGGAATGGTCTGCCTATCCATGTGAGAGACGCAGAGTAGGTCTTGACCTTTAAGTCTTTATTGAAGACTCATCTCTCAGGTCCTACGATTGAGTGTAGTCTGGCCCAGGGATGTCAAGGTGAACGGAAAGGCACTGGAGGGACGAACCACCATTGCTGTCTCTGCCTGGCAGGTTCCCCTCTCTCCACTGGGATTTTCTGGATTCTCTTACCCTATTACGGGGTCTGAGTCACTGGTGCGTCACTTGAGTGAAAAATGCATTCTGATCGTATAACATTTCAAAATGCAATTGTGGGAAGAACACAACATTGGAAGCTTAGTCCCCTCATCCCTGTCAAAGAGGTGAGGGTCTCAGCATTCTGTAGGTATAATTTAAATTTCACAACTCTCAATATTCAGCTCAATAGCAACTATACAACCAAGATATTTGGTATGGCTTTGAGATATGGAGTTGAGTATGGAGGGAATAGGCCCATAGGTCTCATAGGTATTAGCCTACAACTGCAACAGTTTTTTTCACATTATATTTACTGTTTGATGAATACATGGCTACTAGCAGTGGGTATTATATTTAGAGTTAGTGATCTAGTTAATACAGGTCCTTGCCGTTCTGCCGCTATTGGCGAGACCAGAAAATGACGCACCCCGCACAAAACTTACGTAGAAAAGATGTCGAAAATATATATTTTTTCCAGACGTTGGAGTTAGGTTCTGTTTTAGGTTCAGTTATGTATACGCCGGGAGTCGGAAAGCAGGTGCAGAAGATGAGTTTAATAATGAGAAATACAGATAAACAAAACATGAGAAGTGTACAGAATGTGAATGGAAACAATACTACCGAGTGACTGATGGCTACTGAGGGCTAAATAAAGGGAGAGTAATACGGAAATAATGATGTCCAGGTGTGCGTAATGATGGTTGCCAGGGCCGGTGGTTAGTAGAGCGGGGGAGTGGGAGTCAGCATGACAGATTTTGAATGAAAGGTGAAAATCTATTTACCATATGTTTAAAATAAGGATTTCCCAGATGTTGAAATCAGGTTTGTTTTCGGTTCTGAATGAAAGTTGAAAAAAACGTATTTTCCTGCTGCTGTTTTAGAGACGTTTGAAATATGTATTTTACAGATTTTGAAATCAGGCAAATTTTGGGTTCTGAATAAAAGTTGAAAATAAGTCACTTATGTCATCTATGTTTGTGCAAAATCAAGGCGGGTCCAGACTGGACAAAATCTGATTGGTTCAGATTTGGTCGGGACCGGACCAAAAACCAATATCCGTGGATGTGGAAATCAAGGCCGGTACGGAACTGGATCAAAAAAAGACATACAAAAGGAGTCTGCGTCGATCTGTGCTTACTGAGGTGTAGCCAACAGTGGTGCCTGAAATGTTAATTTATGAATGCTGATCCATGTGGTAGGCCCACCGTTTGTTTAAAAAAAAGAAAAAAAAGGCCATTGCATTGGCTTTATTAGACTTGATTCCTGTGACTTATTAATTTGGCTATTTAAGCTCTGAATATCAGCTAGTAGCTACCCAACTTTATCAGGAGTTATCGCAAGCCTATTTGCAATGTATTTTCTTTTTCGCTATGATCAGCTTGTCAAAGAGTTTATGATACAAACTTGGAACCACTGATCATGACAATGGGGTGAAACTCCTGTTACCTCCCGGTGTCTGTGACGCCCGCTGTTTGGTGCACAGCGTACCCGGTGGCGAGAGTGGTGAAACAGAAGAGTCATCGTCTGTTCTTTTGAGTTTTGATGCAGTCGTTACCCGACAAAGTAATGATAGGATATATCAGTTATCCCGTACAATATTTTGTGCCGAATCCACTACGATGTTTCAGATGCCAAATTCCTGATCACAATGCAGCAGGGAGATTCCAAAATGTGAGTAGTGTGCAGGAGGGCATGGGACAAAGGGATGTGTAGAATCAGTGAAAGAAGTGGTATTTGTGTCAGCTGTAGGGGTGCCCATCTTGCTGGGGATCGGAAGTGTCCGGTGCCAGAGAGGCAGGTTGAGGTTGACAGGGTCAGAGTTGTACAGAAGGTGTCATGTGCTGAGGCAGTGAAGAAAGTAGAGGAATATGGATGAAGGGTGAGGGATCCTAAAATGCTTATGTGATTAGTAGACTTTTTCCAGTACAGAGTGATAGGCCTACAAATGAAATGTGCTTCAGTGAGGTTATCAACTGTACTACAGGAATGGAACATAAATCACAGAAAATATGTGTCGTGGTGGTAGCTGCAAATACTTGAGATTATACTGCAGAAGAGGTAGTGTCCTGTCCTCCCAGGCCGTTGGCCTGATGTAGGATCAGATAGGGTTAAAATAGTAGAATGTGTTTTGGGTTTTGAGTGTAGGGTTAGTTAGCAGCGTCATTTGTTTCCTTTAATTTTTATTTCAAAGTATAGTGATTTATACTCCAGTCCATTTGGTGGCGGTAATGCAACATGATACTCGATTCTACCCGCTGTTAAAACCCCACCGAAGCAGAAGAATATTCCTTGCTAGTTGTCTCCATCTGTCGGTATTTTAGTAGTACAACACTCACAGGAAGGCGCAAACCAAGCGTGCTTGGTCACAAACCGGGCCGGGCATCATTGGGAGAAAGGAAGAATTGCTGATTAATCAACGCTGAATGAGTTTTCAGAAATCACCTACTTTATTAATTTATTCCCCATCGTAGCTAGTACGTGTTCCTGTACACCACATAAACGAAGGGTTTTGTGACACAGCGCAATTGTTTAGGTATGAATACGCATCGGATTGTCTTTGCTATTCTACAAATAGCCTAGCTAACAACAGTCCATGTATGGCAGGCCCTTGAATTAGCTTGCTTAGCTAGCTTGAGTGGCTAGCTGGAGTTGGATGAATGAGAGACACGAATGCTGTGTTTTGTTACTACTGCCTGCTTGTTAGTCATGCCAGACAGTATGTGCGTTTATACAATAATCATTTAATCCGATTTTGTCTGAGTGATTGATTAGTTGCGGATAATTGCAAGCTACCTAGCTAACGTCTAGCCTACTTACTGCATGGAATGGGCTGAATGTTGCAACTACAAAGGTACTGCACTGATTAATTTCTGCTAGATAATCTAGTACGCTATTTAGGTTAGGGATGGCCAAATATAGCTAGCTAACACATGGGAGCTTTATTAAACTTCATGTATCACTTATTTTCATTGCAAAGTAAAGGAAGCATTCGATTTCCATTAGATTGCTATCCTGTCATGGTGTCTAGATGTAGGTAGGTAGCTAGCTAGCTGATGGATTTCATTCTGCTCTCGTGTAGGTGTCTGAGGTTTGCGCCAGCATGTCTGTGTCTGTGATCATTAAATGGGGTGGACAGGAGTACTCCATCAGTACACTCTCTGAAGAGGACACTGTGCTGGACCTCAAGCAGTCTATCAAGTCCCTGACTGGGGTTCTTCCAGAGAGACAGAAACTCCTAGGATTAAAAGTCAAAGGTAAGACCTAGCTGATGGACTCAAAACGTCTTGTCATTCGCTGTGATAGCCGTCGATAACAGGCTGCTATTTCGCCGTAAGCACGGCAATACCTTATTCATTCTCGACTTGGAAGACACCCGTGTCGCCTAAACTCCCATCGCTAGTTGCAAGTGGAACGTGTGATTTTTTTTTTCATTGTGGACCTCTGCGCCTGTCTGCGTTGTCTTGACAGCTGAGTCATTGTGTGTTAATATTTCTCTCTCTATCCCAGGTAAACCAGCAGAGGATAACATGAAGCTGGGCTCACTGAAGCTCAAACCCAAGACCAAGATCATGATGATGGGCAGCAGAGAGGAGAGTCTGGTGGGTTCCTCTTCCATCCACTCCAGACAGAAGTATACCAGAAGCAATGTCGTCCTATATTTAGCATGTCAAAGACCTCGTAACACTCAATCACTGTGTTTTGTTTTGCGAAGGAAGACGTTTTAGCACCTCCCCCAGAGAATGATGACGTTGTCAATGACTTTGACATTGAAGAAGAGGTGATTGAAGTAGAGAACAGGTATAGTAGGACATGGCAGAGACAACGAATTTATACTGTAGCTCCAGTAATACAAGTAATTGATTTGGCTCAAACTTCGCTTGACACTATGGAAAGTTTTCTAAGATGTCTCATAGTCGGTTCAAGGTCTTGTTTTAACTTTATGCCATGCACTTTGCTCCTTTAGAGAGGAGAACTTGGCCAAGATAGCCCGCCGTGTCAAAGACTACAAAGTGGAGGAGATGAACCCACCCAGGGAAGGAAAGAGGCTGCTAGTACTAGATGTGGACTACACATTGTTTGGTGTGTAGGAAGACTATCAAAACTGTCCTGGGAAATTCCGTTTTTTTCCTGGTTAAATGCATAATTACACAATTTCAAAATGTGCATTTTTTGTTGTTGATTTTGTTTAAGAATTCTGATTATTATTGAAAGATGTTGCTCTTTTCCTGCTGTTCTTCAAACTTTTGACTGTTTTCCTCTGATTTGTTTCATTCCAGATCACAAGTCATGTGCAGAGACAGGTCAAGAGCTCATGAGGCCTTTTCTCCATGAGTTCTTGACCTCTGCGTTCGAAGACTATGACATTGTAATTTGGTGTAAGTACCAAACTCCTTGTTTTTTGATTTTGGAAAAGTAAATGGAAAGTTCAAGTTAACTCGCCCTAATTAGTTTTCTTGTTCTAGCTGCCACGAGTATGAAGTGGATTGATGCTAAAATGAAAGTATGTATTCCCTTCTGAAATTTTGATTTTTGTATCTTTCTCAGTGAAAGGGAATTTTCCAAAATGTTCAACTTCATGTTCAGCTCCAGCATCACCCCAACATCACCATATGTGAAAATGGCACATTTCTATGTTTTGTAGTAAAAAAAAATCGAGGAAGATAAATGTTAACATATTTTTTACTACAAAACATAGACATGTGTAATTTTCACGTGGTGCTGAAGATGATGAAAATGAAGCAGAACATTTTTGAAAATTCCCTTTAGCTTGTTGACACTTTTCTTGGCCAGAAGAGGGCAATGTTTCTCCAAAATAGTTTTCACCGCATGTTTTCACAGCAAGACTATACAAATTGAGGATCAGTGATTTAATAGCCTGTGTTGACCTGTAGTGTAGAGCATCAGATCAGATGTTGCCTTCCTGTTGTGTATGTGACTGTCTCACTGTACCCTTTGGTTTCTCAGGAGCTAGGAGTGACAGACAACCCTAACTACAAGATCACCTTCATGCTGGACAGTGCAGCCATGATCACCGTGCACACACCTAAGAGGGGTGTAGTGGAGGTGAGTTGTCCTACATTGGAGCATGCAACCTCATAAATCCCACTGATTCATGTCCCATACGCCTGATGTAACTGTGTCTCCAGTTAGTCTGTCATGTTGGGTGTGTTTCAGGTGAAGCCTCTCGGGGTGATATGGGGCAAGTACAGTGAGTTCTACAGCAAGAGGAACACCATCATGTTCGACGACATTGGCAGAAATTTCCTCATGAACCCACAGAACGGACTGAAGGTAAGTTATGGTAAAACGTTCACTAATTTAATAGACCGGGTGTTTGTTTTCTTCAACCGCGGTTGTTGGAGACGGACACGTATTGGAGACTGGCATTTATCACCATTCGAAGTATGGAAAGTACAGCCCACTGCATTATGATTTGCTTTTCTTAGCTCTACATGTTTCTAAGAACCAGCTATTGTCATCAATCAGTTCTATAGCCAGTTTAAAATGAGTGTATCCGCTGCATTCATTTAGCTGTGGCGGTGCGCCATGGCAAAATCATTGCTCACTACTTTGAACACCGTTCTAAAGGTTATTTAGCTGTATGCCAGCAGCATACCACCCTGCAATACTACTGCTGGCTTGCTTCTGAAGCTAAGCAGGGTTGGTCCTGGTCAGTCCCTGGATGGGAAACCAGATGCTGCTGGAAGTGGTGTTGGTAGGAGGCACTCTTTCTGGTCTAAAACATATCGCAATGCCCCAGGACACTGCCCTGTGTAGGGTGCCGTCTTTCGGATGGGACGTTAAACGGGTGTCCTGATTCTCTGAGGTCATTAAAGATTCCATGGCACTTATCGTAAGAGTAGGGGTGTTAACCCCGGTGTCCTGGCTAAATTCCCAATCTGGCCCTCAAACCATCATGGTCACCTAATAATCCCCAGTTTCCAATTGGCTCATTCATCCTCCTCCTCTCCCCTGTAACTATTCCCCAGGTCGTTGCTGTAAATGAGAATGTGCTCTGTCAACTTACCTGGAAAAATAACAAATAAATAAATGTGCCACTGTAGCAGCCAAACATGCCTGCACACAAAACACAATGCACCTGTTCTCAAGACAACGCCAGTCACTGGTACGGAATACATATTATGAACTTCATCATTCCTCCTCAGACCTCACCTAGTCAAGTCTCAGTACTGCACTAGTCAAGTCCCCCCCCTCCGAAAGGTCAGACAAAACTGTTAACTTCTAGTATTTCTACATATTTTGCCATGGGGCAGAGAGGGACGTTTTATAGCTAAGCTCATGTTATTCTATATTTTTTCCCCCCATGAGGCTGAGAGAAAATGTTGCCGTTTTAAAGCAAATCTACAATAATTCTAAACATTCAACATTTTGGCATGGCTTATGTGTTTAATATGCTATCTGAAAGTCACCAGAGCTGACTGTTTCAGTCGTTCTACAATAAAATTACCCCCGGATCCCCCGAGCGGGAGGGTGGAAGGGGGTTCTGCACCCCTCTGTTACAAAAATGTCAAAAAATACTGAATAATAGGGCTGGGACTTGCCAGGGACCTCATGATACAATATTATCACAATACTTAGGTGCCGATAGAATTAGAGGTCGACCGATTAATTGGAATGGCCGATTAATTAGGGCCGATTTCAAGTTTTCATAACAATCGGAAATCTGTATTTTTGGACACTGATTTGACAATTTTTTTATATACGTTTATTTAACTAGGCAAGTCAGTTAAGAACACATTCTTATTTTCAATGACTGCCTAGGAACGGTGGGTTAACTGCCTTGTTCAGGGGCAGAATGACAGATTTTTACCTTGTCAGCTCTGAGATTCAATCTTGCAACCTTACAGTTAACTAGTCCAACGCTCTAACCACTTGATTACATTGCACTCCATGAGGAGACTGCCTGTTTATGCAAATGTCTTAAAATCAATACACAAGTATATATTTTTAAACCTGCATATTTAGTTAATATTGCCTGCTAACATGACTCATTGCGAACTGTGAAGACTATTTCTTCCTAACAAAGACAGCCAACTTCACCAAACGGGGGATGATTTAACAAAAGCTCATTTGCGAAAAAATCACAATTGTTGCACGACTGTACCTAACCATAAACATCAATTCCTTTCTTAAAATCAATACACAGAAGTATATATTTTTAAACCTGCATATTTAGCGAAAAGAAATCCAGGTTAGCAGGCAATATTAACCAGGTATAATTGTGTCACTTCTCTTGCGTTCATTGCACGCTGAGTCAGTGTATACGCAACAGTTTGGGCCGCCTAATTTGCCAGAATTGTACGTAATTATGACATAACATTGAAGGTTATGCAATGTAACAGGAATATTTAGACTTATGGTAGCCACCTGTTAGATAAAATACGGAACTGTTCCGTATTTCACTGAAAGAATAAACCTTGTTTTCGAGATGATAGTTTCCGGATTCGACCATATTAATGACCAAAGGCTCGTATTTCTGTGTGCTATTATGTTATAATTAAGTCTATGATTTGATAGAGCATTCTGACTTCGTGGTGGTAGGCACCAGCAGGCTCGTAAGCATTCATTCAAACAGCACTTTCGTGCGTTTGACAGCAGCTCTTCGCCATGCTTCAAGCATTGCTCTGTTTATGACTTCAAGCCTATCAACTCCCGAGATTGGGCTGGTGTAACCGATGTGAAATGGCTAGCTAGTTAGCGGGGTGCGCGCTAATAGCATTTCAAACGTCACTCGCTCTGAGACTTGGAGTAGTTGTTCCCCTTGCTCTGCATGGGTAACGCTGCTTCGAGTGTGGCTGTTGTTGGTGTGTTCCTGGTTCGAGCCCAGGAAGGGGCGAGGAGAGGGACGGAAGCTATACTGTTACATTGGCAATACTAAAGTGCCTATAAGAACATCCAATAGTCAAAGGTATATGAAATACAAATGGTATAGAGAGAAATAGTCCTATAATTCCTATAATAACTACAACCTAAAACTTCTTACCTGGGAATATTGAAGACTCATGTTCAAAGGAACCACCAGCTTTCATATGTTCTTATCTTCTGAGCAAGGAACTTAAATGGCACTTACATTCTTACATGGCACATATTGCACTTTTACTTTCTTCTCCAACACTTTGTTTTTGCATTATTTAAACCAAATTGAACATGTTTCATTATTTATTTGAGGCTAAATTGATTTTATTGATGTATTATATTAAGTAAGTGTTCATTCAGTATTGTTGTAATTGTCATTATTACAAATACATTTTTAAGAAAATCGTCCGATTAATCGGTATCGGCTTTTTTGGTCCTCCTATTATCGGTATCGGCGTTGAAATATCATAATCAGTCGACCTCTAGATAGAACATGTGTTGGGATTCTTACGATTCTACAGTGCCTTCGTAAAGAATTCAGACCCCTTGACTTTTTCCACATTTTGTTATGTTACAGCCTTATAAAATGGATTGAATAAAACTAAAAAATCTACACACAATACCCCATAATGAGAAACCAATAAACGGCTTTTAGAAATTTGTGCAAATGTATTAATAATAATACAATTATATACCTTATTTACATAAGTATTCAGACCCTTTATTATGAGATTCAAAATTGAGTGCATCCTGTTTCCATTGATCATCCTTGAGATGTTTCTACAACTTGATTGGAGTCTACCTGTGGTCAATTCAATTGATTGGACAGGATTTGGAAAGTGCATCTCAGAGTAAAAACCAAGCCATGAGGTCGAAGAAATTGTCCATAGAGCTCAGAGACAGCATTGTGTCGAGGCACAGATTTGGGGAAGGGTACCAAAACATGTCTGCAGCTTTGAAGGTCCCCAAGAACACCGTGGTCTCCATCATTCTTAAATGGAAAAAGTTTGGAACTATCAAGACTCTTCCTAAAGTTGGCTGCCCGGCCAAACTGATCAATCGGGGGAGAAGGGCCTTGGTCAGGGAGGTGACCAAGAACCCGATGGTCACTCTGACAGAGCTCTAGAGTTCCTATGTAGAGATGGGAGAACCTTCCAGAAAGACAACCATCTCTGCAGCGCTCCACAAATCAGGCCTTTATGGTAGAATTGCCAGACGGAAGCCACTCCTCAGTAAAAGGCACATGGCAGCTCGCTTGGAGTTTGCCAAAAGGCAGCGAAAAACAAGATTCTCTTGTCTGATGAAACCAAGATTGAACTCTTTGGCCTGAATGCCAAGCGTCACATCTGGATGAAACCCGGCACCATCCCTACAGTGAAGCATGGTGGTGGTGGCATCATGCTGTGGGGATGTTTTTCAGCGGCAGGGATTGGGAGACGAGTCGAAGCTGAATGGAGAAAAGTACAGATACCCTTGATGAAAACCTCCAGAGCGTTCAGTACCTCAGACTGGAGCAACGGTTCACCTTCCAACAGGACAACGACCCCAAACACACAGCCAAGACGATGCAGTCTCTGAATGTCCTTGACTACCCCAGCCAGGGCGCAGACTTGAACCGAACGGACATCTCTGGTGTGCAGCAATGTTCTCCATCCAACCTGACAGCTTGAGAAGATCTGCAGAGAAGAATGGGAGAAACTCCCCAAATACACGTGTGCCAGAATCGATGCTGTAATCGCTGCCAAAGGTGCTTCAACAAAGTACTGAGTAAAGTGTCTGAATACTTATGTAAATGTAATATTTCAATTTATAAATTAGCAAACATTTGTGGTGCAGGAACAGTCAACTAGTGCAAAAATAATTTTGCAATATTGTCAAAACGATATATCCCGATATTTCTCATCGATTTTGTAAAAGAAAAGAAAAAATCTATTACGTCACAACTGAATAACACTGTTTTGGCTTTAGAGTGCATTGTAAATGTTACGAAAGGGGTGAACTAATCAGTTCTCCTTGCTGTTACATAAACAGAATTGCGTTTTGACATGCAGAGCTCAATCATTCGGCACATGGTAGAGATACAAGCATTTCCCTACACCCGAAATAACATCTGCTAAACGTGTACTAATGAAATTGGATTTGATGCTTGGACTGTTCCGGTAGAATTTCAAACAAAATGGCATTGCAAAGCGTAATTACACTTCATTGGACCCGACGCTTATTAGAGACTGGCGTTTTATTTGCTCAAATGTGATGGCCGGCCCATTTATAAGAGACCAGCGTTTGTTTGAGACTCAGTATTACGGTAAGTTACCCAACCGAAGCCTACTTGAGGCTTTTGAGTTGACAGTTATTATGGCGTTAATTCTTATAGAAGCCATTGTCAATGTTTGTTTTTTTCCCCCCCTTTTAGATTCGTCCATTCATGAAAGCGCACTTAAACCGTGAGAAAGACAAAGAGCTCTTCAAACTGTCTCAGTATCTTAAAGAGATTGCCAAACTGGAGGACTTCTCTTTTCTCAACCATAAGCATTGGGAGAGGTAACGTCACTGAAATATTGTTCTGTAGCTAATTCAGTTTCCTGTTTTTTACTGACTTTTTCAAATGTTATCTGAGTGAGTCGTTGGTAGATGAAGATAGCTTTGTGACCATTGTCGTGGTGTATGTCTGCAGGTATCTGTCAAAGAAACAGAGCCAGTGAGCGCATTGTTGTGGATATGTGAAGGGATGGTCATTCCTCAACCAGGAACAGTGCTGGACACTGAAGCCCTCACCAAACTACTACTGCCTGTTTCCCATTGTATGGCTTGTTCTTTTGATTTCTGTTCTTCCCCCCCTCATCTCTGAAATCCTTTGTTACCTTCAGTATAACAGTTCTGTCACCTATCCATAAACCGAGAGACACACGGTAAGTACTGTACACATACCGGTACACAGTTTACATTCAATGGTTTTTGTTAGGTTTCATCCAATTGCTCTTTCAGAGTAGTGACTCTTATCATCTGTAGCTATATGAACATGTTCTATACTGATACCGTTGCATATTCTCTTTCTCTCCCCCCCGGCTCTCTCCCTTATGGCACCATACCAAGTAGAGATGGTGAAGCTAGCACAGGAACTGACTTTTACTGAGTGCACCTGACACTGAGGTAGAGTTGATCAGACTTAACTAACCAGTGAGGTGGATTAGGCCTCTATTTGGATGATGTCCATATGCTGCTGCTTGTCACAGAGGTCATTTCAGAAGGAGAGGGAAGATGTTGTCCAACAGGCAGTTTAGTTTATGTCATTGTGTACTGACATCAGCTATATGCCTGCCTGGAAATAACATCTACAGTGCCTTCAGAAAGTCTTCACACCCTTCACATTTTGTTGTTACAGTCTGAATTTAAAATGGATTTACGTAAAGATTTTGTCACTGGCCGACACACATTACCTGATAATGTCTGAGTGGAAATCTTATTTAAATTTTAATTTAAAAAAAATAAAAATGAAAATCTGAAATGTCTTGAATTAGTAAGTATTCAACCCCTTTTATGGCAAGCCTAAAGTTCAGGAGTAAAAAATGTTCTTAACAAGTTGCATGGACTGTGTTTAACATTATTTTTGAATGACTACCTCATCGCTGTAGCCCACACATACAATTATCTATAAGGTCCCTCAGTCGAGCAGTGAATTTCAAACACAGATTCAACCACAAAGACCAGGGAGGTTTTCCAATGCCTCACAAAGATTGGTAGATGGGTAAAAAAAAAGCAGACATTGAATTTCCCTTTGAGCATGGCGAAGTTATTAATTTCACTTTTGATGGTGTATCAATACACCCAGTCACTAAGATACAGGTGTCTTTTATAACTTAGTTGCCAGAGAGGAAGGAAACCACTCAGGGATTTCACCATGAGGCCAAAGGTGACTTTAAAACAGTTTGAGTTTAATGGCTGTGATAGAACTGAGGATGGATCAACATTGTAGTTATCTACAATACTAACCTGAATGACAGAGTCAAAAGAAAGAAGCCTGTACAGAATAAAAATATTCAAAAACATGCGTCCTGTTTGCAGTAAGGCATTGCAAAAATAAAACTGCACAAAATGTGGCAAAGAAATGAACTCTGTCCTGCATATAAAATGTTATATTTGGGGCAAATCCAAGCATGGTGGTGGCTTCATCATGTTATGGGTATGCTTGTCATCAGCAATGATTATGGAGTTTTTTTTAAGATAAAAAGAAACTGAATAGAGCTAAGCACAGGAAAAATCCTAGAGGAAACCCTGACTGTCTGCTTTTCAACTGACATATGGAGACAAATTAGGACAATTACCTCAAACACAAGGCCAAATATACACTGGAGTTGCTTACCAAGATGACATTGCATGTTCCTGAGTGGCCTAGTTACAGTTTTGACTTTAAATCTGCTTCAAAATCTATGGCAAGACTTGAAAATGACTGTCAACAACCAACTTGGCAGAGATTGAAGAATTTTAAAAAGAACGATCCAGGTGTGGATGTATTGACTCAACGGGTTGAATACTTATGTAATCACTATATATATATAATTGATGTAGAATAAAAAATAAAATATATATATATATTTCTTTTTCTTCAAATGTTACAATTTGTCTTCCACTTTGACATTACAGAGTATCTTGTGTCGATCATTGACAAAATAAATGACAATTAAATACATTTTTCATCCCATTTTGTAACAACAAAATGTGGAAGTCTAAGGGTGTGAATACTTTCTGAAGGCACTGTATCTTTGCGTGTGGCTAAACAGTATTTTTTAATTATTATTATGCATTTGACCGAATTTTGATTTGAGCTGAACACTTTTGTCATATTCTCAGGCAAATGTTAAGGCCACTGAAGTTAATGAACCAAACTATACTTGCTGTAGAATGATTGAAAATAAGTTGGAAAAAGGCACCTATGATGTTTTTGAAGGTGGGTGGGGAAATTTGAAAGGCATTGTGTTAGACTCAGCACAAGCACTAGACACTAAACTTCTCAGACTAAAGTTCTCAGATTTTGTATGAGGTTTATTTGGAAATAGAATTGTATTGTTTTCAGTTGGATAGTTCGAAGAATGGATATGGTTCTGAACATGGAATCGAACCCATTTGTATCTGTTACTAGTATTCTCTTTAAGAGGCAATTGAACAGTCTTTAACAGTATTTAGGTTAATTCAATATTTGCCAACATTTTGCTTTATTGGCTCTAACACTAGAGCATCAATGCTCTCACGTCATCCCGCAAAGTTATGCAATAATCTAAAGATCAACTGCTATCAGAGGATACGAACACGTCGGGGTTTACTCTGTTATTTTCTGTTTTGGATTGTCAAATATTTATTTTACAGACTAACTTCTTGTTTTCTTGTAAAGGACATGTTTTGCCGCCTTCATGTCAGGTGGCAAAGGTCAATTTAAATAAGCATTTCAGTTGTTAAATTAAGGTACTCTCACAGAGTTTCTAAACCCAGAGGCGCAACATCGCGAGCTTCCGGAAAACGCTTGCGAAACAGACCAAACAGACTAGGTGTTTGAGACGTTAATGGGAGAAGTGAAATAATTATTATAATAATGTTTTCTCAATCTAAAGGCACAACCTAGATTCGAGCCAATGTCTTAGGTAGTTGAACATGCTATTACTGCAACCTTGTGACAAACTGACACATTTTACATTTTCGTCCAAAACTTTATATCAAAGGAGTGCCTTTGATTTGATGGCCTTTAGACCCGATGACGTGTTTCTAAACGAGCTTAGCTAGCCAACGTCGTTGTGACATCATCTACGGGTGTGATTGGGGATTTCTGTTGGATAAGCTGTTTTAGCCTGTCTTCATACTGTACTGTCTTTGGTACTATCATTTACCAAGCTGTGTGTACTCTGTCTACATGCATCTTAGGCACTGAATACACACTTGGATAACCGACATTCAGCATGTATGGTAACTCATGTCTGTCGCTGAAGCAGCACTTGGATAACCGACATTCAGTATGTATGGTAACTTATGTCTGTTGCTGAAGCAGCACTTGGATAACCGACATTCAGTATGTATGGTAACTCATGTCTGTTGCTGAAGCAGCACTTGTATAACCGACATTCAGTATGTATGGTAACTCATGTCTGTTGCTGAAGCAGCACTTGGATAACCGACATTCAGTATGTATGGTAACTCATGTCTGTCGCTGAAGCAGCACTTGGATAACCGACATTCAGTATGTATGGTAACTCATGTCTGTCGCTGAAGCAGCACTTGGATAACCGACATTCAGTATGTATGGTAACTCATGTCTGTCGCTGAAGCAGCACTTGGATAACCGACATTCAGTATGTATGGTAACTCATGTCTGTTGCTGAAGCAGCACTTGGATAACCGACATTCAGTATGTATGGTAACTCATGTCTGTCGCTGAAGCAGCACTTGTATAACCGACCTTCAGTATGTATGGTAACTCATGTCTGTCGCTGAAGCAGCACTTGTCAAACTATTATTTGTTTAGTTCTCAGCTTGTCATATTTGTTACCTCCAGTTAAGTTTGCTTCACAATCACATGGTTTGTAAAAGATGAGGAAACCATCACATTTGTTGTCCTGTGAGATGTCATTTGCAGACTGTTGTACACTCCCCTATGTATATATTTGGACAGTGAAACTAAAATGTTTCATTTGGCTCTATACTCTAGAATTTAGGATTTAAGATCATGTTTTATATGATGCAACAGTCTGTAATGTCACCTTTTTTATTTTGTGGTATTTTTATACATCTGTTTTACTTTTTAGAAATGAAAGCACTTTATGTATCTAGCCCTCTACCCCCCCCCCCCCCACCCACCCATTTGAAGGTGTCATAAGTAAGGACAAATTCACTTGTGTAGTATTTGGTCCCATATTCCTTGCACGCGATGACTACATCAAGCTTGTGACTCTACAAACCTGTTGGATGCTTTTGGTTGTTTTGGTTATGTTGTTTTGGTTATGTTGTGCACAATAGAAATGAATCAAATTCATCCAAAACGTCTCTACAGTCAAGCTTGATGTAGTC
The DNA here is from genome assembly GCF_034236695.1 of Oncorhynchus nerka. Taxonomy (NCBI): domain Eukaryota; kingdom Metazoa; phylum Chordata; class Actinopteri; order Salmoniformes; family Salmonidae; genus Oncorhynchus; species Oncorhynchus nerka. Next base: position 43,768,611 of record NC_088417.1, on the reverse strand, counting down.
ATGGCACGCTAGGAATGTACACCAAATACTACACTTTTGACAATTTAATACACTAATTGAATTTGTCCAAATACTTCAAATTGGGGGACTAGATGCATAAAGTGCATTCATTCCTAAATGGTAAAACAGAGAACACCTTCAAATAAAAGGTGACATTCTGTACTGTCACCTCATGTAAAACATTTGATCTGAAATACAATATGCTTCAGTATAGTGCCAAATTAGAAGTTCAAGTTTCACTGTCCAAGTACGTAGGGGGGTGTCGGACAGCGTGAACATGTTTTTAACAAGCGGACACCGGATTCCTGTTGTGAACATATCCCGACTGTAAATAAAAGATGACACTTTTTAGAAAATAAACTTTTGTAGTCAGATTTTTACACCCAGTCGTCTCGTCAGTTTTTAATTAGTGTACCCGTTGTAAATACTCACCTGTTCCACGTTTCTTAGTCATCTAAATATGATTTGCTTTTGTTGATTCCGATGCAAACAAATGAACATGAGCGTGAATCAGTGTGCAGTAGCTTTTTATTTTTGCGTCTATTTAAGCAAACATCTTCGTGCTACAGCAATGAAAACCGTCTTGGAAAAGAGATGAGTAACATAAATAAATGGTGTAATTACATTTCAGAATTTTTACAAATAAATAAAAATCCCAACAAACATGGTATACTAGCTACATTTCATAACTTGTCTTCAGTATAATGTCAAATATTATTTCCTGTACAATGACCAGCCTATTCCATATTTTGGATGTTTTGGTTGAAGCTGAGTGATGGTATGTTGTCGGTCTTAATCTGGGTTTCCTTACCTTTTTACAATAAAGAGACAGAAATGAGACATTTTTCTACAAATGACAATTGAATTAAAGTATTGGAATGTTTTGATATATGGGTGATAAGAAGCCATCAAACCTGTCAGTGTTTGTTAGGTTTATTCTTCACCCTGTTGTACAAAGACACGCCAGTCACAAATCTTTCATCTTTGCACAGTTTAGTGCTGTTAAATTTTTTTACACTCTTAACTACTAATGAAGTTGTGTATTAGAGGGCAGGACACAGTGAACAAGTCTAGACTCACTCATAACGTGTCCACTGGCTCCATTGGGAGTCAACCAGGTCATCCTTTGCCCCGAGGCAGAAACAATATTTTTTGTAGCTGGAACGAACAGTGAATTCTGTTGCATTTATGTTGGTTTCACTTATAAACACCTATCAAAGAGGAGAGATGGTACCATCACCTTATATTTACATCATTTAGCAGATGCTCTTATCCAGAGCGACTTAGAGGAGCAATTCAAGTTAAGTGCCTTTCTCAAGGGAACATCGCACATTTCACCTAGTCAGCGACCTTTCAGTTACTGGCTCAACGCTCTTAACCGCTAGGCTACCTGCCGCCCTACCTTAGACAGACCGGCCATGTATCACAGACTAGAGTGTAAATCAAGACATTGGGGATTCCAAGGATAAAATCATTGTACAAAAAAAAAAGAAGGTGCGTATACCTTTTCCTTAGAGTCACAGCTTGCCTCGTGTTGGACCACTTTGACTCGGAACGTGAGGGGGAAGTAAGGGCAGGGGCGGCTCCATGTCGCTGGGTACCCCCACTGAAATGTGTTCCCCTCCACCTTGGTGATGTCGATCTTGTCTGGTTTCACTGAGGAGGGAGACCAGACACAATATTTCTGAAGGGTTCAATTGGATGAAGTGGGGGCCTTGTGAATCCTATGATGTACTGAGCAACATACAGCAAGGATGAAATGAGATGTACTGTATGTTAACTCATTCCTGTATGATGTGATGTTGCTGTTTCCAGTGAATGAGTGTGGAGCACGTGAATCCTGGCCTTACTGTACCTATTTCTCGGATGTAGAAGGGTGTGATGGTGTAGTCCTCTAGGAGGTAGTTAGTCCTGAAGTATACAGTGAGTTTGATGCGGGACAACTCCTCAGCAAAGGGGCAGCTGTCCTGGTCCTGACAGGTCAGGCCTTCACCATCACTGTCTTCGGAGCAAGAGATGGTGCTAGATGAGGAACACAAATCTCCTGGTTAGCCTTGGAGCCCTCTCTCTGAGAGAAGCCTCAGGTCCAAACCTAACAACAAATCATAAGCTCTTCACAGGGAGTCAATGAAGAGAGCATCTGTGCTGCGTTTCAACTTCATGCGACAAGATCAAACGATGTAAACACAAGTACATGAAAGCAGACTATTGTTTCTATTTACTATCCACTGCGTGTGTTTGAAGACTTACCGTCCTACTTGGACAAAAACAACAGCTGCTGACATCCGATATTCGGTCTTCTTCCAAGAGCAATGAAATATTCCACTATAATTTTTCGCCAAACATCTGATGTACTCTGTGTAAAAAAGTTAACCCAATGAAAAAAATGATTATCTGATTCTATCTTTCTCACACACACACACACACACACACACCATCTGTGTCATGTGACTTCTGGAGGACGCGTCTCATTCTGTTGGGTGATGGTATGTCCTGCACCAACACCAGAGTGTGGTTGAGGTAATCTCCAGCAGCGTTGTGGCAGCTGTAGTTCCCTCCCATCATCTCCACCACTTCCACATTTATCTGGTTCCCTTTGTTTTCTAGACGCTCCTTGCCATTCCTCCAGATCACCTCTGTGTCCTGGTAGTCCCCACATCGCAGAGGGACCTGCGTCTCAGTGAAGACCTTTCCATCCACCTTGACGACAAGTACTGGGAACCACATGACCACCAATGTTTTAGTATAGCCTCCATGTTAAAACACCTTTTATACAAACGTTTGCATTGCTTTGGTGTCTCCGAAATATGAATATTATGACAGCAGAAGTTATATAATCAGAAGTAGATAGTGTATCTGTAAAGAGAAGTAGACATAGGTAGAGATAAACAGATAAAACAGTCACCATTTGGCATGAGAGTCACAATGGTCTCATGTTGGCTGCTCGATGCCATATGTAGGATGAGATACAGGACGTTGAGTAGTAACACGGTCATCTGGCAGAAAGAAAATCAAGAGCACTTTCAAGTCTATTGATATCTATTGGATCGAAATGCTAAGGACGTTCTCCTGAAACAGACAAAAGTCAGTATACTCCAATCAATAAGCTATACTGTAGTAGTATGTGCATATCTTACCTTGATAATGAGATATAAGCAGTGTGAGCCTGGCTGGAGTGTCGTGCTGTCATGTGGACCCAGACAGTATTTATATATCAGTGGAACAAGGAGTAAAGACAGACACGCTCAAAATAAAAAAGTCCAGCCTGTCAGGTTAGAGGAACTGACCTATTGGTATTTATTTAAATGGGATTTGAGAAGGTGTGGTCAGTTGAAAGGTCCAATGGAGCTGTTTGTATCTCTATATCAAATCACTTCTGGGCAATAATTAAGTACCTTACTGTGATCGTTTTCAATTAAAATGGTCAAAAAGAAACAAAAATAGCTTCCCGGCAAAATAGCTTTTTCTCAAGCAATCATTTTGAAAGGGCTGTCTGGGAGCAGGGGCGTCATGCACCCGCAAAATCTGAGGGGGCACAAAATGCATGAGGATGGCTGGAGGGTGGTCCGTAGGGGGTAGGCCCCTCCGTCCGGAAGTTGGAGAATTTTGCATTTCTCAAACACCTGAAACAATTTTTTCCTGCAATCTAGAGCCATAATCATTATGATTAATTCTATGTAAAAAAAAGAAGTTTATTTTTCTGCATATCTAAGCATACCTCTGTCCTCCTGACTGGTGGTTATTTTTTTATGAAACTAAATATGCTTCTATGTGTCTTATTTAGTAATCTCTTGCTTTTCTAAAGTCTACCAATCTTAGACAAGCTATCCACTCGAAGTTTCACATTTTACAAACTCATATTGTGTAAATATATATAAAACACAGTAAAATCATGTTTTTGACTGCACTGGGCCTTTAATTAAGAACTCGACTACTGAATGGATGGGGGCTCTATTTTTGCAACTTCTGTGGTATGGTGACTGATGTCACTATCTGAGAGGGACGTAGCAGTGATGCAATCCATTCATCTGCCATGAGAGCGAATGACCAGGCATCTCAAGATCCCATACTGGTTTCTCTTTTTTGCAGGGGCATGACTTTGTTCTAACTTTGTGTGGGCTCCATCCTGGCTGTGCTATCATATGACAAGTCAGGTTTGCACTCAGACTTTAGATGACATTTGTGTGAAGTGACGTGAGGACAGGAATCCTGGACGTGCAGTAGGAGGCTGAGACTAAAGATGACACAGCGATGAAGGGGAACTGGAAATAGTTGGGCTGAGGTGGGAATCACGTAACACTGCCTACCTAGTATCTAACCACGCTCGAGACGTGTCATCAAGGAACTGGAACAGGGAACTGTGTCTGAGGTTCAAGCATAGCGCCTCAAGTTCATTGTGATGTAAAACATATGAAAGTTTCTGAGGGTTCCAGAGGGTTCCTGAATGTGTACTTAATAGCTATGTACTGAATAAAAAAAGAAACATCCTCTCACTGTCAACTGCATTTATTTTCAGCAAACTTAACATGTGTAAACTGAACAACAGAAATTGAATAATGTGTCCCTGAACAAAGGGGGTGGGGGTGGGTCCAAATGAAAAGTAACAGTCAGTAGCTGGTGTGGCCACCAGCTGCATTATCTACTGCAGTGCATCTCCTCATGGACAGCACCAGATTTGACAGTTCTTGCTGTGAGATGTTACCCCACTCTTCCACCAAGGCACCTGCAAGTTCCCGGACATTTCTGGGGGGAATGACCCTAGCCCTCACCCTCTGATCCAACAGGTCCCAGACATGCTCAATGGGATTGAGATCCGCACTCTTCGCTGGCCGTGGCAGAACACTGACAGTCCTGTCTTGCAGGAAATCATGCACAGAACGAGCAGTATGGCTGGTGGCATTGTCATGCTGGAGGGTCATGTCAGGATGAGCCTGCAGGAAGGGTATCACATGAGGGAGGATATCTTCCCTGTAATGCACAGCATTGAGATTGACTGCAAAGCTCAGTCCGATGATGCTGTGACACACCGCTGACGGACCCTCCACCTCCAAATTGATCCCGCTCCAGAGTACAGGCCTCAGTGTAACGCTCATTCCTTCGGCGATAAACGTGAATCTGACCATCACCCCTGGTGAGACAAAACAGCGACTTGTCAGTGAAGAGCACTTTTTGGAGGGATTGTGCTTTCCTGGTGTAACTTGGGCAGTTGTTGTTGCCATCTTGTACTTGTCCCGCAGGTGTGAAGTTTCCGATGTCCCGATCCTGTGCAGTGGTCTGCCACTGCGAGGACGATCAGCTGTCCGTCCTGTCTCCTTGTAGCGCTGTCTTAGGCGTCTCACAGTATGGACATTGCAATTTATTGCCCTGGCCACATCTGCAGTCCTCATGCCTCCTTGCAGCATGCCCAAGGCATGTTCACACAGATGAGCAGGGACCCTGGGCATCTTTCTGTTGGTGTTTTTCAGAGTCAGTAGAAAGTCCTCTTTAGTGTCCTAAGTTTTCATAATTGTGACCTTAAATGCCTACCGTCTGTATGCTGTTAGTGTCTTAACGACCGTTCCACAGGTGCATGTTCATTAATTATGGTTCAAGCATAGGAAACAGTGTTTAAACCCTTTACAATGAAGATCTGTGAAGTTATTGGGATTTTTATGAATTATTTTTGAAAGACAGGGTCTTCATATGTTCGTACCATTGGGATGCATGGTAGAGTTCATTAGCAGCAGCAGCATCCTCCCCCAGATAAGATGGCCTACTAATTAGCCGAGCGTTGGAATGTTGATTAGATACGGCACCTGTTTACAGAGGAGTGGATTACACCATCAGACTAATTGCAAAGGAGAGGCGAGCTGAGAGCATTAGAGTCTTTCCCAATGACTTCCTCTTGGGTGGCGCTGTAGCTGTCAGAGGGCCTCTCTCAATGTCATACACTACAATTAATGTCACATTTGATGAATTCATAATAACGGGTTACATTGTTTGGCTTCCTGTAGTTGGATTCAGGGACATTATTGTCGCAGAGGATTGTATCATATCGTAGGGTGAATGTGTCATGGCACGTGCTGTTTTGGGTCGGCTGAGAAGTAGACAAATGCATTATTGTGAGCCCCACACCCCTGAATATAAGTAGCTAGCTGTATAACGTGAAAAGCAAAGACAAATCTTTGATGTTCCTACATCAGCTCTGGGTTTCCCTCCCCTAAATACATCATACCAGGCTTTCACATGGGCAGGGGAAATTCCCCATGCTGTTTATCTGACAAATCATTTGTAGTAAATGTATGAAAATATTACAAGGGCAAAGGTCCACAAGCTAAACAACTCATAATTTATGGCTGACAGCAGACTTTCCTCTAGCAGGATAAAACAGGATTAGGACCATGGGCTGCCTTATGGACAGGAGTGGATGGTGGTTTGCGTGCCATGGGTGGCCAGGCAAATGAGTATATGCACAGAATATCTAGTCTTCCTAACATGGCCATAAGGTCTCATCTCTCTCTCTCCACTGTGATAAAACCAAGTGATTTACTCTCTGTCAGCAGATTAAAAGAAATATGGAACCACGATCACAAAGCTGCTTCCCTGTTTTTCATTGTCTTTCCAATAGGTGTAATCCCACAGAGGAAGTGGAGGACATTTCTTCCTCCACAGCTGCAGACGTAGGTCAACATCCTCTAAACCCACAACAAAACGTCAGTGTACTCAAACTCTGAACCTCTTATCGGGGTCATTAGGCACGAAATGGGAGAAACCTACATTTTACAGCTCATTCTATTTTCTATTTTAAAATCATGTTAATATTTCATATATTTTTTGGTGATAAGGCCCCACTGAGGGCCAGGATTATTACGGACACGTGATAATCTGAAGTACCCTAAAGAGCCACTAGATGTCTTGTGATAGATTACATCAAATCCTTGAAAGATACCATGATTCTGGTAGTTTACTGATAAACCTAAGACGATTTCCAGTAATATACCCTCCCTTTGCAACCCTATTCTTCACACCTGTGTGAAGTAGAACCCACAGCTAGTCTTCTATACAGGATAGGTCATATTCCAAATAGGCTGGTTCTGTTCTTCAAACATGGCTCTAATTCCATTTAGTTCTGCGTTCTAACTGAAACCCCCAGAGGCTCTTCTATTTCCAACAAATGGTCCAATGAAATGAGAGAGAGATTGTGGAGTACAAATGTTGGTCAATTTAATTAAAAACATTCTATTTCAAAATATGCAACTAGGTTTCTGAAATGCATTTTTCATGAATAAGTCTTGATGTGCCTTAGCACACTCATACACACAAAGAGAGAAGCAGAAACATGTTACTCAAAGTCTTAACAGCTACAGGAGTACAGGACAAGACCTCTGGTGTGACTTATGTCCACACTCCACAGTACAACCCCTAGAGACCTGCTAAGGTCGTAACCTCTTCTTGGTATGTTCTGAGGTCTGGCTCTTGTCACCAGAAGATATTGTGAACGTGAACATAGCTGCACATCCAACACTTTCCCTCGACAACCTCTCAAACATGCATTTACTCTCGCTCTCTATCGCACACACACACACAAATTGAATACACACTGCGCTGATAAGTATCTTAAAGTATAGTGAAGCAGAATTTCTATACACAGTGCTAGTAACACTGCGATGACTGACACCTCATCCCAGCACATTCAGTTTGCATGTTTTCCTTTCCTTTTTTTTAAAGTTCTGCACCTGTAATAACTGGAAACCTACTGTATTTCCATCTCAAGCAAATATCAGGTGCACACAGACAACTGTAGAGTGAGAGTGTCAAGTTTACACGATGGGATGTACACTGGAGAATGAGAAGGGAACTAATCTGACGCAGTGACGGCCTACTAACTTCACAAACCAAGACAGGAATTAAAAAGGTATAGTCCAGAGCATGTGATTCGTCTGCTTAAGAGTTGACTGGCAGAGCTACATGTAATGTCTGCAGAAAGAAGCTACAGGTCAAGACTGTTACAGGTAGGATGCATAACAAAGAGAGCAATAGAAGGACAGACAGCTGACTGACTAGAAGCTATAGAGGAGATGGAGAGCAGGCAGGCAGGTAAGAGGTTCTGGAACATTGACCCAGTCCTCCAAATCAATACAGAATCATCCTTGACAAAGACAAGGACTAAAATGCAACAGCAGTGAAATCAAAACAAGAGTAAAAACAATGCAAAATGAAAAAGTTGTTACTGTATATTCTTCCCCGTTCCTTATAGTTTCCCCAGATCTAAATTTTTTTGGTTGTTCAGTTTCCACTAAAAGCAAGACAAGTTTTTAAAAATAGTTTTTATAAAAGGTTGATTTGTTAAAAGTCAGGTTGGCAGGTGGTCCTGACTTGTGGTTGAGTCTCTTCCTGCTTCTGGTTGGTTGTCTTCAATCGAGGAGGCGGAGTCTTCCTGTTCCGGCTGAGACACAGACACACCCCTGCTGCTATCCTAGCATGCCTTGCAGAATAACCTCGCCGTCCCGTCGAGGAGGGAGAAGAGGGAGGGAGGTAACACAGCTTAACAAACACTCAACTGTAAATAAACCCTTTCAATGGCTCTCTAGTCCTGTTTCAGCCCATTTGCAGACACGTATTTAATCTTCTACCTGCTTAGCTCCTTCACACACACACACACACACACACACACACACACCCCTCTCTCGCTCGCTCTCTTAGACACAAGCTGGTCCTCCCATTGTGGTCCTCTCTCCTCCTGCATGCCCTCTCCGGGTGCCAGGCACTAGTTTTCCACGGGTGTGGGGTCCTGGGGTAGTGTGGCGGGTGTGGCTGGTATGGGGGTGGGCGGTGCCTGGGTGGGCAGGGGGGCGGGCGGCTGGCTGACGATCACCTGCACCACGTAGTCCCTGGAGATCTTCAACTCCTCCAGCTTCATCTTGTCCGTAAGTGGCCGGCCCGAGAAGAACCAGCGCTGGGTGGCCGCCGCCACGCCCTCCACCGTCTGCAGCCGGCGCTTCATGTGCTGCACCGTGTCCGTGGTCCTCACCGCCAGGCGCAGGTCCCGGCCTGTAGACAAGCGCAGGCGCAGCTGGCACTCCTGGCCCTCGCTGGGTGGCGGCTCGCTGACCTCCAGACTCTCCAGGTCACTCTTCTCCTCGATCATGTTGACAGGTGGAGACAGGCAGTAGACTGGCAGCTGGTAGCGGTTCCCCAGCTCGTCATAGCACTCAGTCAGCGCGCCTGCAGGGGGACACAGAAGGACAGAGGAACAAAGTCACTCAAGGAACAGGACAGACCATTGACTTCTGATTATTCACTCAGTCTGACTTAGTCAGTTCAAAATCCTTCCCTCATATTCAGAGGACTGTGAATATTGTCTTTTCATCCGTTTTGCTCGATAACGTTCTAGCTATTGCATTTCTAGTGAAATTATGTTTCCCGTACTCTCAATCTCTCGCCCTCTGCTCGTTTTGATCAATTATGCCATATGGGTGTTTTTTTTAATGTCATGATGATCATGATGGAATGTTGAGTTTGACAAAATAGATGAATGTGACAGAGTGACCCAGTGGAAGACTATACAGCCTAAACAGACAGACAAGTATCCCTCAGTCAACTGTAGTAGTGATACTGTGGCTGCTCCTCCTTGTGAATGGCCTGTCATGGGAAGTGAGAGTGGCGAGTGAGAGTTTGAGAGAGGGAGAATGGAGAGAAATTAGAGTTTAGTTTAGGATCCCCATTAGTTAATGCAGATGCAGTAGCTACTCTTCCTTGGGACCACACGAAACGTACAAATACCCAACAAAGTACAGAACAGTTATAGATAGACAAGAAAAACACGACATACATAACATTCTAAATAAATTCTATAGAGTTACATAATGGAAAGACGACAAAAATACTATTTACACACTTCATAAATACAGTACATATTCATATTATTATATTACAGTGCAGATTCAATCGTTTTTTTCTCTCCTCTCAATCCACACACACACACAATACCCTATAATGACAAAGCAAAAACAGATGAGATTTTTGCTAATGTATATAAAAAAAAACTGAAACATCACATTTACATAAGTATTCAGACCCTTTACTAAGTACTTTGTTGAAGCACCTTTGGCAGCGATTACAGCCCGAGTCTTCTTGGGTATGATGCTACAAGCTTGGCACACCTGTATTTGGAGAGTTTCTCCCATTCTTCTCTGCAGATCCTCTCAAGCTCTGTCAGGTTGGATGGGGAGTGTCGCTCAGTTATTTTCAGGTCTTTCCAGAGATGTTCGATCGGGTACAAGTCCGGGCTCTGCCTGGGCCACTTGTCCCAAAGTCAGTCCTGCATTGTCTTGGCTGTGTGCTTAGGGGTGTTGTCCTGATGGAAGGTGAACCTTCGCCCCAGTCTGAGGTCATGAGCGCTCTGGAGCATGTTTTCATCAAGGATCTCTCTGTACTTTGCTCCGTTCATCTTTCCCTCCAGCCTGACTAGTCTCCCAGTGCCTGCCACTGAAAAACATCCCCACAGCATGATGCTGCCACCACCAATGCTTCATCATAGGGATGGTGCCAGGTTTCCTCCAGATGTGATGCTTGGCATTCAGGCCAAAGAGTTCAATCTTGGTTTCATCAGACCAGAGAATCTTGTTTCTCATAGAGTTTGTAGGTGCCTTTTGGCAAACTCCAGGTGGGCTGTCTTTTACTGAGGAGTGGCTTCCGTCTGGCCACTCTACCTTAAAGGCCTGATTGGTGGAGTGCTGCAGAGATGGTTGTCCTTCTGGAAGGTTCTCCCATCTCCACAGAGAAACTTGGTCACCTCCTTGACCAAGGCCCTTGTTCCCTGATTGCTCAGTTTGGCCGGGCGGCCACATCTAGTAAGAGTCTTGGTTGTTCCAAACTTCTTCCTTTTAAGAATGATGAAGGCCACACTGTGTTCTTGGGGACCTTCAATGCTGCATACATGTTTTGGTACCCTTCCCAGATCTCTTTAATCCTGTCTTGGAGCTCTATGGACAGTTCATTTGACCGCATGGCTTGGTTTTTGCTCTGACATGCACTGTCAACTGTGGGACCTTATATAGACAGGTGTGTCTTTCCAAACCATGTCCAATCAATTGAATTTGTAGAAACATCTCAAGGATGATCAATGGAAACAGGATGCACCTGAGCTCAATTTCGAGTCTCATAGCAAAGGGTCTGAATACTTATGTAAATAATGTATCTGTTTTTTATTTGTAAGACATATGAAAACATTTCTACAATTTTCGCGTTGTCATTATGGGGTATTATGTGTAGATTGGTGAGTACATTATTTTTATTTAATCCATTTTAGAATAAGGCTGTAAGGTAACAAAATGTTGAAAAAGTCAAGGGGTCTGAATACTTTCCAACTGCGCTGTAGATTGTCATTATGGAACCTATTTCCAACCCTCTTTCCATAAAACATTAACATGCTATAACTGATGCACATCAAGAAATAAAGGAGACAATGCAAATGGAAAACGATTTTGGTTTAAACTGCATTCCAATGTAGACTTAGCTGAAAGAAGAAAAACGCATGCTCAGTTCTTGGGAAATTTGAAAGGGAAGTTCAGGAATTCCCCCGCGTGGTTCTTTTTATAGGTGGGTGGGGTTAAAGTCTTCAATGAAACTGACATTAAATGTGAAGAATGATACATTTGTTTCTAATGGGCATAATGTAGCCTATTCATTTATATGCCATTGTAGGCTACTGATACAATAAATATGTTGAATGAAGATATCTCTGGAGTCATTGCAAATCCATTTGTGCCACTTGTGTAGCCTACCGGGAGATGGCAAAGGGATGAAATAAATAGCCCATGACTTCAGTTTATTGTTGTCACCTTGTGTTATTATGCAATTCTTAATGGCCATGTTTAGTTCATTCAATTGGAAGTTATCAAAGCTCTATCGCAATTGTCGATTAGAACGTATTAGATTGACGGTAAACTAGTCAGATTAGAGGTTACAGGTAAAACAAATGTTTTTTTATTAAACACTGGCTGTTGTTGACAATAACATTTATATGAATTGAATATTCTTCATATTTAATTCAGTGATTGAAATTATCACCCACTCCTCAGTAGCCTAATCCAGCAGGCTATTGGGAAACACAAGCACTTCTTATCTCGAAATTGACTCACTATTCATGTTGAATAACTTAGTCTGTTAATTGGAACTAAGCAAGCTGCTAAATTGTTTGGTTTAAATATTACCTACATATTGCCTAGGCTACTGTAGACTATCTGAAATTAGATTTAGGCCTATCAGGGGCTATAGGCTACCTAGGTTTATATAAGCGAACCATGGCATAGTTGCAATCATAAACCCAGATTTTAGTCTGTAGCCTGTGCCTATTGAAATGACAAGTCAATCTCGCAAATGGGCCATTTATAACGGTTTGTAGTCTTAACATCGGGCACAATTGCCAGAAAACAGCCTAGCATACATTTTTTGGCGTTCGTTCTAAAAAAGAAAACATTTAACGTTTTAATACATTAAAATATATTTTTTTAATGTAGCTCAAGATTGTAGGTTCCCGTAGGAAACACTGACCAACACTTTTGGTTCCTACCCCTGTCACAATAACTCCTCCCTGGCATTTTCATTCTTTTTCATGTCAAACGACACTGGCTGCATTCCAAACATAAAAAGACATCCTCTCCCCTCAGCCCTCAAATATGGTGGACACTTCTGATGACGTATGATGAGTTGACACTTGCAGGGCAAGGGAAGAATGAATGAATTCATTTTAAATGGATAGCCCTTGCCCAGAAATGTGTCACTCGTTCGTCCCACGGTTGTGTTTTCAGTCATCGTGGAACCACCGGTAGCTATTGTGTGCTTTATATGCACTACAGTCAATTATGATCGCATTTCATATCTTGGCTAGAAGACAACGCATCCGCAGACATCGAATGTTAGCCATCCGACGATATCAGGTCAATCTAATATTAGTGTGATGTCAGAGAAAGTTGGATGCGCTAAGCTAACGATTCCAAAAGCTACTCAAAGCAAATGTAGAACTTGTATTATTCAAAACAACATAAAATACCGTCAAAATTGGAAAGAAACGATGATATTTGGGCCATATTTGCCAGCCCTACAAACAGCCCAACCCTCCACACACCCCTTTCAATAGCACACACAGGCACACGTAGAATCTGGTTTAGTGCAAAGGCTGAGAAACAGCACTGTCGTGATAAAATGATAAACTGTGTGGTGGAGGTGAGGTGATTCACAGATGTCTCGCAGACAGTGTACATTTAGAGATAAAAGCCAGTTCTGTTTGGATAAAGGTGTCTACTAAAATGGCATAATATTATATGATTCACCTTTATTTCCCAATCCCCTCGATCAAAGCTGGGATTATCTGGAGGTCTCTTTTTATGTCACACACTTTTCTGTCACATCAGCACACAGGACTATAAAGAAAATACCAAATGAATAACAAAGACTCAACGGTGTCAAGCAGGGTCTCAGTTGATCATTGTTTTATGTTGGGACAGACCATGTCAATACTCCAGTCACCACTCATCATACAGAGGCTACTTGACAATACGACACACTCAATAATGTCACCAGAATAAACAATGGAAACAGCACTTCAGAAGCACCACGAGACTCTCTGCAAGCATGTTGATTTGACGAGGATCATTAAGTACTGGCTTTCTACTCTCAACGGCTCTTATCACAGGAGTACTTCATATGAATGAGAGAGAGGGAGAGACAGAGAGGGGAGAGACAGAGAGGGGAGAGAGGTAGAAAGAGAAAGAGAGAGAACGAATGAAAGGAAAAAGGATTGATAAGGAAAGAGCAATCTTGAGGAGGGTGAAGGGTGTCTGTAAGGAGTTGTGTTCGCAGTGATTGGAGAGGGTGTGTTACAGTTAGCACCCCAGTTCTGTCACTCAAGATTGTGCGAGTGGCTGAGTGAGGGGGCATTGAGTGACGCATGGCTTTCTCCTCAGCGAGCAGTCAATGACAGGCAGAAGCACAACAATACAGCTTTCAGCAGTTTCTTTATCACGCCGTCTGATTTTTTGACAACACTTTTCACTCTAGATGCAAATCCCATTCAAACAGCCTGCCTCTGTCTCTGTGCTGTGCAGTGGCAGAGCCCCACCTGTTTTGAACCCCACCTGTTTAGCTTTAAAAATAAAGTGTTGTTGCCTGCTTTGCATGTTATTTTGGCATTTTGTCACATATCAGTTTGCAAACAATGTAAAAATAAATAAACAGAGTTAATAAATCTGCATATAAACATGGTCTCTTTTTTGCTTTCTTGTGTAAGGCAGCTCAAAATGCAGGTGTTTCAGCCTAGCTCAGTGCTTTCTGTGGTGGAGGAGCAGACAGTGGAAAATACAGAGAAATGGGTTGGCAATTCTCTCTAGTTGCGCCGTGATTGGCTCAGTGTTCTGTCACTCATGGGGACACGACGTCACCGCAAAATCTACAGGGAAAGCTAGAAAGTTCACAGATTTACATTTGAAGGCTCAAGGTCATTGGCCACAGATAAAATGACGTCAATTCACGTTATATCTACCGTGGCTTTGATTAGACTGATCATGTCAACATCAATGTATTGTATGCTGCTGCATAAATGATGTAATATGCCAGGGAGATATGCAGATTGTAGCTAAGAAAGTAATACTAAGTGTATGTTGTGGAGTTAGCTGTTAGTAGCCCATGTGCCTCACTGTAATCATTTGGTCACTTTCTCCCCCATAACTTAGCCTACTATGTAGCCTATAGCCTGTTTTAGAGAAATGTCATCATCAAATATTGTAAGAGCTTTCATTGTATGCTTATATGCCGCATTTATTTATCCTACGGGGAGAATAATGTAAGAATGGCCCATGTTCTGAATTCTGTCCCTGTACATTTCAAAAGTGCTAAATAAATAGTTATATTGACTATGTCCGTCTTTGTTTGCTCATTAATGTCTTAATCGAAATGACAGTTTGACTTTTTTCCCCTCATTGTTCTCTTATGCATTTTTTACATTTGAGTCATTTCGCAGACTATTACTGAAATCAAACCCACAACCCCTAGCATTGCAAGCACCATGCTCTACCAACTGAGCTACACGGGAGCATAGTTTGTGCATCTCAATTGTCAGTAGAAACCACATTTGTTTAAGCAAGTCAGCCATATCAGCTATGTTTTTCAAAAAGGCAGTAAATGAGGCTGAATTAACTGTTTCGCTGCCAGACAAGGCTCTGCTGGCAGCCAGGTGTAGCAGTGGTAAGGATTCACTCCATGGTGCTGAAAAGAAAGCTCTGCTGTTGGGACAGCTTTATGGAGGCCCTAACAGTTTGTGGACACCGCTTGTCACAGTTAAAGTGCAATTAATGTATTGTTTAGTGTTGTGTAGTGGCTTTGCTGGTATGCGTCCCCAAATTTTGAGTATGCATTCTACAAACGGTGGAATAGGCAGAATATAATAACACAACAACTGATGGCAGTATCTAACTACTGTAGCTAACTAGCAGGCTGTATCTAGCCTGCAAGCTAGAAAGCAACGCAAAAGGGATTGCAAACAGGTTAGCATAACTCTAGCCAAATAAAACATTGTTTTTCTAAATATTAGCTAGCTGGCTAGCATTTATGAGGCCAGCAACTGCATTCCTCCAACATTATAATGAAAAGGTGCCTCTTGGTCCCAAATCAGAAGTTCTCTGGAAACTTGTGGGAGGAGTGCTGATGACGTCGCCAACTGTATGCGCTTTCGGTAGCCTGATTGCGTCCAGACTGAGCAGAAATCCAAACACAATGCATTCCTGACCACCTCCTGAAGTGGTCAGCCAGACCTGAACACAATCAGACCACAAGATGACTTTTGTGCGTCCAGACTAGAGGTCGACCGATTAATCAGAATGGCCGATTAATTAGGGCCGATTTCAAGTTTTCATAACAATCGGAAATCTGTATTTTTGGGCGCCGATATCTGAATATTTTTTTTATTTCTTAAATTTGTTAAAAAAAAATATATACCTTTTATTTAACTAGAACATCCAATAGTCAAAGGTATATGAAATACAAATGGTATAGAGATAAATAGTCCTATTAATACTATATTAACTACAACCTAAAACCTCTTACCTTGGAATATTGAAGTCTCATGTTAAAATGAACCACCAACTTTCATATGTTCTCATGTTCTGAGCAAATAACTTAAACGTTAGCTTTTTTACATGGCACATATTTTACATGGCACACATTTTTACATGGCACATATTACTTTTTTCAACACTTTGTTTTTGCATTATTTAAACCAAATTGAACATGTTTCATTATTTATTTGAGGCTAAATTTGATTTTGATGTTTTATATTAAGTTAAAATAAGTGTTAATTCAGTATTGTTGTAATTTTCATTATTACAATTTTTTTTTTAAATTGGCCGATTAATTGGCTTTTTTGGTCCTCCAATAATCGGTATCGCCGTTGAAAAATCATAATTGGTCAACCTCTAGTCCAGACCAGTCTTTTTTTTGGTAGAATTGTACCCCCTTTTCTCTCCAATTTCGTGGTATCCAATTGTTTTTAGTAGCTACTATCTTGTCTCATCGCTACAACTCCCGTACGGGGAGAGACGAAGGTTGAAAGTCATGCTCCGATACACAACCCAACCAAGCCGCACTGCTTCTTAACACAGCGCGCATCCAACTCGGAAGCCAGCCACATCATGTGTCGGAGGAAACACCGTGCACCTGGCAACCTTGGTTAGCGCGCACTGCGCCCGGCCCGCCACAGGAGTCGCTGGTGCGCGATGAGACAAGTTTTCATTTTCACATTTTACCCACGTGCGTTCTACCGGCCAAACCCTCCCTAACCCAGACGACGCAAGGCCAATTGTGCGTCACCCCACGGATCTCCCGGTCACGGCCGGTTACGACAGAGTCTGGGCGCGAACCCAGAGTCTCTGGTGGCACAGCTGGCGCTGCAGTACAGCGCCCTTAACCACTGCGCCACCTGGGAGGCCCCAGACCCGTCTTTTCAACGCGATCTTGTTTTTCTGATAGCAGAAGTCGTACGTAAGTGTCAATTGTAGACACGACCTTCAAGACACGACCAAGGGTCTTACATTATAGAAAGCCTGGGCTGTGGAACAGATGATGACTGGACTGTAGCCTATGTTGTAGGGCTGCAGCATCACTGTGTGAAGAGAAAACATACGGTAGTCAAATGGTGTCACTGATATACTGTAGTCTTCAGGGGGTTGAAAATGGAGATACAGACAGGTTAGAAAAATACTATCCGTTTACCTACATGCTACCCAGACTCCATGCTCCGGCCAAACGCTAACCCACGGCTACGGACATTAGTTCCTTCTCAGCAGTGAGTCTGAATCGGAGTATCTTTCCGACCCTTAGTCCAGAAACCGATGGATTAGACCCGAGCCAGAACGCACGTGGGTAAAATGTGAAAATGAAAATGTGTCATTGGCTTTGATACTCTGACTGGTTAAAGACGATTCAATCGCTGATTGCTTTTTTTCGTACAACATCCCCCCAAGTCTATTTCTCCTCAGCCAATTAGAAAAAAGGCTTGATTTTACCTTGAGTATCATTTAAAAACAGCTAAGCGTTTCTCTCTGTTGAAAACTATAAAGCCCATCCACCTCATACATATAAGACTTATTTGATCTATGTCAACATGGTAGTAATGGTATAAAAAGGAGAGTGAGCGATGTCTGGCCTCTGGAGACACTACCATCATTATTACTCAGTCTCCCTGTCTTTACCGAGGCTCAGCAAACAGTACATCTGGCCCCAGTCAGCCTCTCTAGACCAGACCAGTCACTGCAGTGCAGTCAGTCAGTCCCACACAGCCAGCAGGTAGTGGGGAGAGACCTACATATAATTTATTTCAAATAATTTATTGGGTAAAAAAAGGCGATCCTTTTCACTATGCAGAGTGTGTAGTATGCTACTGTTCAGTTATGGAGATTAACTACAGCCTCTTCACTGTCAGGCATCAATCAAATCACATCAGTTTAGCTTGAAGGCCACAACCATCGGGACAAGATGAATACCTATGTAAGAATGCTGTTCGTTGACTATAGCTCAGCAGTTAACACCATAGTACCCTCCGAGCTATCATTAAGCCCAAGGCCCTGGGACTGAACCCCGCCCTGTGCAATTGGGTCCTGGACTTCCTAACAGGCCACCCCCAGGTGGTGAAGGTAGGAAACCTCCACATCGCTGATCCTTAACACTGGGGCCCCACAAGGGTGCATGCTCAGCCCCCTCCTGTACTCCCTGTTCATCCATGACTGCATGGCCATGCACGCCTCCAACTCAATCATCAAGTTTGCAGATGACACAACAGGGTGGTGCGGTCTGCACAACACATCACCGGATGCAAACTACCTGCCCTCCATGACAATATTATTATTATTTTTTACATTTTTTAAAAAACATTTATTTGACTAGGCAAGTTAAGAACACATTCTTATTTTCAATGACGGTCTAGGAACAGTGGGCCTTGTTCAGGAGCAGAACAACAGATATTTACCCTGTCAGCTCAGGGATTCGAACTTGCAAGTCCAAGTGGTTAGAGTCCAACGCTTTAACCACTAGGCTACCTGCCGCTACAGAACCTGATGTCACAGAAACGCCAAAAAGCCATATCTCAGACTGGCCAATAAAAACAAAAGATTAAGATGTGCAAAAGAACACAAACACTGGACAGAGATATGGCTTTGTCTTTGCAACTCTGCCTAGAAGGCCAGCATCCCGGGGTCACCTCTTCACTGTTGACGTTGAGACTGGTGTTTTGTGGGTAATATTTAATGGAGCTGCCAGTTGAGGACTTGTGAGGCATTTGTTTCTCAAACTAGACACTCTAATGTACTTGTCCTCTTGCTCAAATGTGCCTCCCACTCCTTTTTCTATTAGAGCCAGTTTGCGCTGTTCTGTGAAGGGAGTATTACACAGCGCTGTACGAGATCTTTAGTTTCTTGCCAATTTCTTGCATGGAATAACCTTCATTTCTCAGAACAAGAATAGACTGACGAGTTTCAGAAGAAAGATCTTAGTTTCTGGCCATTTTGAGCCTGTAATCGAACCCACAAATGCTGATACTCCAGATACTAAACAAGTCTAAAGGCGGACAGTTTTATTGCTTCTTCAATCAGAACAACAGTTTTCAGCTGTGCTAACATAATTGCAAAAGGGTTTTCTAGTGATCAAATAGCCTTTTAAAATGATAAACTTGGATTAGCTAACACAACGTGCCATTGGAACACAGGAGTGATGGTTGCTGATAATGGGCCTCTGTACGCCTATGTAGATATTCCATTAAAAAATCTGCCATTTCCAGCTACAATAGTCATTTACAACATTAACAATGTCCACACTGTATTTCTGATGAATTTGATGTTATTTTAAAATGGACAAAAAAGTTGCTTTCTTTCAAAAACAAGGGCATTTCTAAGTGACCCCAAACTTTTTAACGGTAGTGTAGAGCCAGCCAAACATCTTTCTCTGTTTTACTCCTGGACATGTTCTATGTGCACAACATAACAGGATGTGGTAAGACCATTTTTCTTTCCTATGTATAAATGTAATGCGTTCTCGGGGAGAATGAGGTAAGTGATTGTGAAGGACATGGCGGTGCGGTGCGTGCTGAGACTAGGCGGGACTGGAGACTAATTCTCTCCATTCATCTCCTCCTATGAACTGTAACTCAGTCAAATTGTTAATTGTTGCATGTTGCGTTTGTTTTTTTGGAATATACAGTGTATTCGGAAAGTATTCGGACCCCTTGACCTTTTCCACATTTCGTTACGTTACAGCCTTATTCTAAAATTGATTAAATTATTATTCAACCTACACACAATACCCCATAATGACAAAGAGAAAATATTTTCAAAAAATGTTGTTTTTACATAAGTATTCAGACCCTTTGCTATGAGACTCAAAACTGCGCTCAGGTGCATCCTGTTTCCATCATACTTGATATTTCTACAACTTGGAGTCCACCTGCGGTAAATTAAATTGATTGGACATGATATGGAAAGGCACACACCTGTCTATACAAGGTCCCACAGTTGACAGTGCATGTCAGAGCTCCGAGACAGGATTGTGTTGAGGCACAGATCCGGAGGGAACCAAAAAATGTCTTCAGCATTGAAGGTCTCCAAGAGCACATTAACCTCCATCATTCTTAGATGGAAGAAGTTTGGGACCACCAAGAGCTGTCCACCCAGCCAAACTGAGCAATCAGGGGAGAAGGGCCTTGGTCAGGGAGGTGACCAGGAACCCTGTGGTCACTCAGTCAGAGCTCCAGAGTTCCTCTGTGGAGATGGGAGAGCCTTCCAGAAGGACAACCATTTCTACAGCACTTCACCAATCAGGCCTTTATGGTAGAGTGGCCAGACAGAAGCCACTCCTCAGTAAAAGGTACATGACAGCCTGCTTGGAATTTGCCAAAAGGCACCTAAAGACTCTGACCTCTGGTCTGATGAAACCAAGATTGAACTCTTTGGCCTGAATGCCAAGCGTCATGTCTGGAGGAAACTGGGCACCATCGCTACAGTGAGGCATAGTGGTGGCAGCATCATGCTGTGGAGATGTTTTTCAGCGGCAGGGACTGGGAGACTAGTCAGGATCGAGGGAAAGATGATTGGAGAAAAGATCCTTGATGAAAATCTGCTCCAGAGCGCTAAGTACCTCAGACTGGGGGCGAAGGTTCACCTTCCTACAGGACAACGACCCTAAGCACACAGGCAAGACAACGCAGGAGTGGCTTCGGGACAAGTCTCTGAATGTCCTTGAGTGTATACTATATATGTGTGTATTATATTAGCGCTGACCCCATTTTATTTGACTGGTGGATTATTTAGTCGATAGGCTGTTGTTCAGCTGAGAGCAGTCGCATATAGATTGTCATCAAGGCAATGGGTGGCTACTTTGAAGAATCTCTTTTTTTGATTAGTACATGATTCCATATGTGTTATTTCATAGTTTTGTCTTCACTATTATTCTACAATGTAGAAAATAGTAAAAATAAAGAAATACCCTGGAATGAGTAGGTGTGTCAACTTTTGACTGGTACTGTATATACATCGCAAATAAGTATCCAATACAGAAATATAATAATGGTCAACATTTAGAATGTAATTCAACAAATAAAATGTCAAATGACTGCTGGTACTTCTATTGCCTTACTTATAATATATGGAGAAAATAGTACACTTTGTTTCCTTCCTTGTGGAATTTTCCCCAAAAGTATACAACGTTTATCATTGTTTGATTGTTTTGTGAATGTAGAACTTTTCATTTTGAATTTGCGAAGAAGGAAACTTTAATTCATATATATTTGAGCCAGGTGATGTTCTCCACTTTGTATCTCTCCTGACCCACAGTGATGAGTCTGTCCTCTCTGGCCAACCATGTATTTTGATGGTGTCCGGTTTCAATTGCCAGGCTATGATCACTAATTCTGTATTTGGTTAAGGTTTTTATTTGTTTGGGTGTATTTTACACTGGTTAACTATTCAGCTAAAGTGGTCTCTTTCCAATGTTTGGTAGCTCTCTCTCTCTCGATTTCCCATTGAGAGAAAATGAGTGATGATTGGAGGAGCAGAGGTGGTAATGTACAGTGGCCAGTGAAGAGAAACAATTTATCCTTCTAAAGGAAGGCAGTAGTAATGGGAGGACAGTAAGCATGAAATCAGTCAATTGAAATAAATAAATTAGGCCTAATCTATTGATTTCACATGACAAGGCAGGGACGCAGCCATGGGTGGGCATAGGCACACCCACTGGGGAGCCAGGCCCAGTCAATCATAATTAGTTTTTCCCCACAAAAGGGCTTTATTATAAAAGAAATACTCAATTTAATCAGCGGTCCGGGTGGCTGGTCTCAGACAATCCCGCAAGTGAAGAAGCCGGATGTGGAGGTCCTGGGCTAGCATGGTTACACGTGGTCTACGGTTATGAGGTCGGTTGGACGTACTGCCAAATTCTCTAAAATGACATTGGAGGTGGCTTATGGTAGAGAAATGAACATTAAATTATCTGGCAACAGCTCTGGTGGACATTCCTGTAGTCAGCATGCCAATTCCACGCTCCCTCAAAAGTGGAGACTTCTGTGGCATTGTGTTGTGTGACAAAACTGCACATTTTAGAGGGGCCTTTTAAGGGCCCCATTACAAGGTGCACTTGTGTAATGAGCATGTTGTTTAATCAGCTTCTTGTTATGCCACACTTGTCAGGTGGATGGATTATCTTGGCAAAAAACAAATGTACACAAATTGAGAGAAATAAGTATGTATGGAACACTTCTGTGATTTATTATTTCAGCTCATGTAACAGGGGACTGACGATTTACATGTTGTGTTTTGTATTTTTAGTTCAGTATAGAAAGATGGAGAATAGATAGATGAAGATGAAAAGGCAGAGCGAGAATAGTAGTCAATATCTAGTTAGAGGATGCAACATTGTATCTGTCCCATTATGGCATCTGTGAGAGCATGGCCAGCACCATTGAGGCCATCTCCATGTCATTTTTTCTTCTTCTGCGAGTTGGTAAACAAACGCACACTTCTCTCTTTAATACACCCCCCCCCCCCCGAAAGCATCCTAAAGAGCGATGGGTCTGGCCTCCCACCAGAGCCATTACACTCAGCGCTACAACAGCTCCTCAATGACACCAGATGGCTGGGAACAATTGGACCATCAAAACGCCAGCCAAGGCCAGACGACAGGCCCACTCAATTACCACCATGCATCAGACATAGAGGCAGTGCTGGCATGTCTTTGAGATGCCCCTTTAATGTTCACCTGAGTGTAAAGGAGCAGTGTTCAGGGGCACACGATGCCCACGGTAAAGTGTGTTCTCTCTCTCGCACAGGCCCACTGACTTAACAAGATCAGCTCTGACAGAACAGGAGTTACATTAACCCCCTTTAGAGACACATTGGCGCTGCTTATGAAATGACGCAGGGAAACTGGCCCTTGCCAAGTGTAATGTGTGATATTTCAGAGCTATTGAATGGAGTGTTCAGCTTGTACAGGCCTAATGGCTGCATGTTGCTACAGTACTGTAAAGCAATGAAGTCTCCATGGACTGGTTATGCTATAGCTATAGCAGCACTGACCCTTCTCATTCCCACCCAGCTCCATGTCTCAAATGACAACCTATTCCCTATTTAGTGCACTAGGGCCCATCAGAGCAGGGATCATCAACTAGATTCAGCCACGGGACAGTTTTATCTTGAGTGGATGGGCGGGGTGCCGGAAGATAATTACAAGTAATTATAGACTGCAACTTGACAGCAAGACCCCAAACAGTTAGAAAAAGACCTGCATAAACTTTTTCACATTTTCTGGCTGGTGCTCGCGTTGCCTTCATTGTTGTTTTCATTACTACATGATAATAACTTTGGACATGGGTGAGTTTCTATCAAAGTAAGTGCCCACTGTATGTATGGAGCATAATATGTGTGTGTATTCCCAAAGTGGGTGGGGTTATATCCTGCCTGGTTGGCCCTGTCCGGGGGTATTGTCGGACGGGGCCACAGTGTCTCCCGACCCCTCCCGTCTCAGTCTCCAATATATGTGCTGCAGTAGTTTATGTGTCGGGGGGCTAGGGTCAGTCTGTTATATCTGGAGTATTTCTCCTGTCTTATCCGGTGTCCTGTGTGAATTTAAGTATGCTCTCTCTAATTCTCTCTCTCTTTCTTTCTTTTGGAGAACCTGAACCCTAGGACCATGCGTCAGGACTACCTGGCCTGATGACTCCTTGCTGTCCCCAGTCCACCTGGCCGTGCTACTGCTCCAGTTTCAATTGTTCTGCCTGCGGCTATGGAACCCTGACCTGTTCACCGGACGTGCTACCTGTCCCAGACCTGCTGTTTTCAACTCTCTAGAGACAGCAGGAACGGTAGAGATGATTGGCTATGAAAAGCCAACTGACATTTATTCATGCGGTGCTGACCTGTTGCACCCTGCTCGTTATCTTTGAACATTTGAACATCTTGGCCATGTTCTGTTATAATCTCCACCCGGCACAGCCAGAAGAGGACTGGCCACCCCTCATAGCCTGGTTCCTCTCTAGGTTTCTTCCTAGGTTGTGGCCTTTCTAGGGAGTTTTTCCTAGCCACCGTGCTTCTACACCTGTATTGCTTGCGGTTTGGGGTTTTAGGCTGGGTTTCTGTACAGCACTTTGTGACATCAGCTGATGTAAGAAGGGCTATTTATATAAATTTGAATTTGATTGATAACCGCAGACGCGCAAGGTAACATCACTAATTTCATATCCTTTATGTTATACTCAATCGTGCTTATGTAGCTAGCTACATTCTTCCATTAGCGCTGTAAAACAATGCTAATTGCATTAGAGAGGTATTATCTTGTGTTGTCTTTTGACGCTACATTGGCCTTATGTTTTCATTTTGCCTGTTTAGCATAGCTCTGCCCTGCCCCCTTGTGGAGCTTAACAGTTACTGTTTCTTAACACACAGGACTATATGGAATTGTCATCAATTTTATTGAAGTATTGGGTGGTGGTTGAACAACAAAAACTTGTTTTACTAGAGGGAAAAAAAAACAGCAAGAAGAGACTGGCAACTTATGAATATGCATAACCCATATTTCATATTCATGCAGTGACTGAACAACAACTGCAACAACTTCTTATACCACTTGGTAGTTTTCCGAGCGCATTCCACAAAGCTGTTTATACCGCCTTATCCACTGCCCCCGTGTTGAGGTTATAGTCAAGCACACAGTCTGGTTTAATCTCTCTCTCCTGTCAGGTGGTCCACCTTCCCTGTGGCCGACATGGTTGCTGTATGGACAGTGGAGAGGACATGGACGTCTCATTTGTCATGCCACTTTACTGCCAACCGTTCTTCTTGAACTCCACCTCCCCTCTCTGCATCCGAATGCCGGCATCCCCTTCCTGTTGACCGGCCCCCGTGCTGTTGGAGAGCAGATTCTGGAAGAGTGTGAGACTGCTGTACCAATTGTTCACATACAAAGTGTGTCCCTTGCCGAGATGTGGAGCCGGCGTGGTCATCACAGACCTGGACACCCCAAGCCCCTCATAATGTTGGATGTCAGTGGTGGACCCTGTGTAAACTATAATGTCCTGGACTAATCCGGTCTTCACGTAACACATGACAAAGAACTTGACCCCAAACCTGTGCCTTTTGGAGGGAATATATTGACGGAACACCAGCCTACCCTTCCATAACATCAGGGACTCATCAACCCATAGGTCCTTGTATGGCACAAAGACCCAACAAAATTCTGATGTCAGGCTGGTAAGAATATTTCTTATTTTGTGTAACGGGTCATTTAGGTCGGCAGTAGCATCGTTGACGAGATGCAGGTATTGCAGCAGAACTAGGAAGCGGTCTTGGGAAAAGAGGGTGGCAAAGAAGGGAGCTGCAAACATAGGATCTGTGCTCCAGTATTCCCTTAGGGAGTACTTCTTTCTGTCACCAGGAAGATATACATTTCACCAATTGTGGTTGTCACCCATTTAGCGAGTTTCCCCCTCACTCCTGGATCCCTCTTCTCATGTAGCTGCAAGGCATAGCGATTGGTCTCCTCTACTATGTCTCCCACCAGCTCCTCTGTCCGAAATAGCTTGAAGCCCTCTGCCTCAGAGGGAAATGGGAAGGGGCTTTGCACTCCAGACTGGGACTCAAAGCAAACTGCAGGGCCAGGAGGGGTGAAATAGCCTCCACCACCATCTTCAGAAGGGACCTGGGACTTCGTCAGTGGACAAGGGGTCCTCAGATTCAGGGTTCTCAATGGCTACAAGGTTGGTGGGGCAGCTCCTCACTGTCAGAATCTGATTCCGGACTTTTATACTCATTTATAAAAATCTCTAGAATTTCCACATTTGTGAGTCGTCTCCCTTTGAAAGACATTGCTAATGCTACCGCTTAGCTCACTAGCTACATACATAAACAACAACACCGAATGGCTCAGATTGGGAGAGAGGGGTTACGTGACTGACTGCCGGCACGCATCACTTGTATCAATAAATCCCTATCAGAAAATGTTTTGTGCGGTATTTATTTACTGTTTTATTCACTCTTATCTAGGTGGGTGAGGACAGTGTGGAGAGCAATTGAGATCGCATCGTCTATGGATATGATGGTGTGGTATGCAAATTGGAGTGGGTCTAGGGTGTCTGGGATTGTGGAGTTAATGTGTGCCATAACCAGCCTCTCAAAGCACTTCATGATTACAGAAGTGAGAGCTACAGGACGGCAGTCATTGTGTCACGAAGCCTTAAGAGTTCTTGGGGACAAGAATGATTGTGGTCATATTAAAACATGTGGGGATTACAGACTGGGACCAGGAGAGGTTGAAAATTACTGTGAATATGCCAGCCAGCTGTTCTGCGCCTGCTCTCAGAACGCGCCCTTGGACATGAAGATGGCGCCGGAGGGAATGGCTGCCGTCTTATCGGCTCTTAACCAACCATGCTATTTTGTTTGTTTTTCCACATTGTTCGTAACTTGTTTTGTACATAATGTTGCTGCTACCGTCTCTTGTGACCAAAAAGAGCATCTGGACATCAGAACTGCAATTACTCACCTCAGATTAGACAAAGAGTTTTTCTTCAATGAGTCAGACGGGAGGGAGATACTACAGATGCCCGACCAGGCCCAGATACAGAGATTTCGCAGAAAAAGATCAGGGTGCCTTGTGAGTGGCTAATCTGCCTTTGCCTTCCATCCTGTTAGCTAATAAAAGGGATGAACTAAAAGAAAGTATATCCTATCAACGGGACATTAAAAACTGTAATATCGTATGTTTCACAGAGTCCTGGCTGAATGACGACATTAAGAACATACAGCTGGCGGGTTATACACTATCGGCAGGATAGAACCGCAACCTCTGGTAAGACACGGGGCGGGGGCCTATGCATACATGTAAACAACAGCTGGTGCAAGATATCTAAGGAAGTCTCAAGGTTTTGCTCATCTGAAGTAGAGTATCTCATGATAAGCTGTAGACCACACTACCTACCTAGAGTTTTCATCTGTATTTTTTTCGTAGCTGTCTACATACCACCACAGACCGATGCTGGCACTGAAACTGCACTCAATGAGCTGTATAGCACCATAAGCAAACAGGAAAACGCTTATCCAGAGGCGGCACTCCTAAAGTCTGGGGACTTTAATGCTGGGAAACTTAAATCAGTTTCACCTAATTTCTATCAGCATGTTAAATGTGCAACCAGAGGGAAAGAAATTCTAGACCACCTTTACTCCACACACAGAGACGCGTACAAAGCTCTCCCTCCATTTGGCAAATCTGACCATAACTCTATCCTCCTGATTCCTGCTAACAAGCAAAAATTAAAGCAGGAAGGACCAGTGACTCGGTCTATAAAAAAAAAGTGGTCAGATGAAGCATATACTAAACTACAGGACTGTTTTGCACAGACTGGAATATGTTCTGGGACTCTCCCGATGGCATTGAGGAGGTCACTACATCAGTCACTGGCTTCATCAATAAGTCCATCGATGACGTCGTCCCCCACAGTGACTGCACGTACATACCCCAACCAGAAGACATGGATAACAGGCAACATTCACACTGAGCTAAAAGGTAGAGCTGCCGCTTTCAAAGAGCTGGACTCTAACCCAGAAGCTTATCAGAAATCCCGCTATGCCCTCTGACGAACCATCAAACAGGCAAAGCGTCAATACAGGACTAAGATAGAATTGTACTGAGGAAGTACACCGCTCCGCCCAGTCAAAACTGTTCGTTGGAGGTGGAACAAACTCCCTCGACGGGCAGCGGAGTCAAACTACCTTACAGACTACAAAACCCCACCAAATACCTAGGATAGGAGCCCTGCACAGATTTAGATGCACTACTGTTCCACTGGACCAGATGAGCTAAATTTGTAAGTCATCTATAAGCTCGCTAAATGACAAATGTAACACTGAAACATACGAGAGAATCAGCTGTTTCGGACGACTGTGTGATCACGCTCTCCGCAGTCGATGTGAGTAAGACATTTAAACAGATCAACATTCACAAGGCTGCAGGACCATACGGAATACCAGGAGATGTACTCCGAGCATGCACTGACCACCTGGAAAATGTCTTCACTGACATTTTCAACCTCTCCCTGTCTTAGTCTGTAATACCAACATGTTTCAAGCAGACCACAATAGTCCCTGTGCCCAATAACACTAAGGTAACTTGCCTAAATGACTACCGACCTGTAGTACTCACGTCTGTAGCCATGAAATAATTTTAAAAGGCTGGTCATGGCTCACATCAACACCATTATCCCAGAATCCCTAGACCCACTCCAATTTGCATACCGCACCAACAGATCCACAGATGATGCAACACTCTATTGCACTCCACACTGCTCTTTCACACCTGGACAAAAGGAACACCTATGTGAGAATGCTGTTCATTGATTACAGCTCAGCGTTCAACACCATAGTGCCCTCAAAGCTCATCATTTAGCTAAGGACCCTGGGACTAAACACCACCCTCTGCAAATGGATCCTGGACTTCCTGATGGGCCACTGCTGGGTGGTAAGGGTAGGTAACCACACATCTGCCACGCTGATCCTCAACACGGGGGGCCCCCTCAGGGTTGCGTGTTCAGTCCCCTCTGTACTCCCTGTTCACTCATGACTGCACGGCTCCAACACCATCATTAAGTTTGCTGATGACACAACAGTGGTAGGCCTGATCACAACAATGAAGCAGCCTATAGGGAGGTGGTCAGAGACCTGACCGTGTGGTGCCAGGACAACAACCTATCCCTCAACGTGATCAAGACAAAGGAGATGATTGTGGACTACAGGAAGAGGACCGAGCACGCCCCCATTCTCATCGACGGGGCTGTAGTGGAGCAGGTTGAGAGCTTTAAGTTCCTAGGCGTCCATATCACCAGCAAACTAACATGGTCCAAGCACACCAAGACAGCCGTGAAGAGGGTACGACAAAACATATTCCCCCTCAGGAGATTTGGCATGGGTCCTCAGATCCTCAAAAGGTTTTACAGCTGCACCAGAGAGCATCCTGACGGGTTGCATCACTGCCTGGTATGGCAACTGCTCAGCCTCCGACTGCAAGTTTACTAGAGGGTAGTGCTTAGGGAAGACACGGTTACCAGATTCACGATAAACCACGGTAAAATTCCCAACGGTTAATATTACAGTTTCAAATTTTAATTATCATCACGGTTTGAAAAACTCACTGTAAATACTGTCCAGCATCAACCAAAGTTAGCAACAGTCTGACGCAGACGCAGCATGCAACCTGGGTTTTGTTTTGTGTGAAAACATGGCGGAAGGCAGTGACAGCGATCGGGAGATTTTTCAGCCTTCCAAAAGGACCAAATCTGAAGTGTGGTCATATTTTGGTTTTTTTCAAGAGTGCTGAGGGAAACATAACTGAAGATGGTCCCACTGTCTGCAGAACATGCCAAAAAAAAAAAAGTCACTGCGAAAGGGGGCAACACTTCAAATCTCGAGTCATCTTCGTGACCGCCACGCACTACTTTATAGCGAATGTAAGGTAAAGTTAACTTTTAGCACAATACCTGATGTGGGGACTTCAGAATGGGGGAAAATGTCATGGTTTGTCTGTCTAACTTGCTAATAGCTTGTCAAATATGTAAACTGAACCTTTCAGTGTTCCCTACTCTTGTAAAAACACTACACGTTCTGCTGCTGTATGCATTGTGTGTCTGCAGTAGAGGTCGACCGATTCATCGGAATGGCCGATTAATTAGGGCCGAAATCAAGTTTTCATAACAATCGGAAATCGGTATTTTCTGACACCGATTTAACTTTTTTTTTTTTACACCTTTATTTAACTAGGCAAGTCAGTTAAGAACACATTCTTATTTTCAATGACGGCCTAGGAACAGTGGGTTAACTACCTTGTTCAGGGGCAGATCGAACGATTTTTCAGCTCGGGATTGAATCTTGCAACCTTACGGTTAACTAGTCCAACGCTCTAACCACCTGATTACATTGCACTCCACGAGGAGTCTGCCTGTTACGCGAATGCAGTAAGAAGCCAAGGTAAGTTGCTAACTAGCATTAAACTTATCTTTTAAAAAAACAATCAATCAATCAATTATAATCACTAGATAAACTAGTAATATCAACCATGTGTAGTTATCTAGCGTGTCCTGCGTTGCATATAAATCGATTCGCGGAAAAAGGACCGTCGTTGCTCCAACGTGTACCTAACCATAAACAGCAATGCCTTTCTTAAAATCCATACACAAGTATATATTTTTAAACCTGCATATTTAGTTAATATTGCCTGCTAACATGAATTTCTTTTAACTAGAAAAAATGGTGTCACTTCTCTTGCAACAGAGTCAGGGTACATGCAGCAGTTTGGGCCACCTAGCTCATTGCAAAGACTATTTCTTCCTAACAAAAGACAGCCAACTTCGCCAAACGGGGGATGATTTAACAAAAGCGCATTTGCGAGAAAAAAAAACAATCGTTGCACGACTGTACCTAACCATAAACATCAATGCCTTTCTTAAAATCAATATACAGACGTATATATTTTTAAACATGCATATTTAGCTAAAAGAAATCCAGGTTAGCAGGCAATATTAACCAGGTGAAATTGTGTCAGTTCTCTTGCGTTCATTGCACGCAGAGTCAGGGTATATGCAACAGTTTGGGCCTCCTGGCTCGTTGCAAACTAATTTGCCAGAATTTTACATAATTATGACATAACATTGAAGGTTATGCAATGTAACAGGAATATTTAGACTTATGAATGCCACCCGTTAGATAAAATACAAAACGGTTCTGTATTTCACTGAAATAATAAATGTTTTGTTTTCGAAATTAGTTTTTAGATTCAACCATAATAATGACCTACGGCTCGTATTTCTGTGTGTTATGTTATAATTAAGTCTATGATTTGATAGAGCAGTCTGACTTTGCGGTGGTAGGCACCAGCAGGCTCGTAAGCATTCATTCAAACAGCACTTTTGTGCGTTTGACAGCAGCTCTTCGCCATGCTTCAAGCATTGCTCTGTTTATGACTTCAAGCCTATCAACTCCCGAGATTGGGCTGGTGTAACCGATGTGAAATGGCTAGCTAGTTAGCGGGGTGCGCGCTAATAGCATTTCAAACGTCACTCGCTCTGAGACTTGGAGTAGTTGTTCCCCTTGCTCTGCATGGGTAACGCTGCTTCGAGGGTGGCTGTTGTCGATGTGTTCCTGGTTCGAGCCCAGGTAGCGGCGAGGAGAGGGACGGAAGCTATACTGTTACACTGGCAATACTAAAGTGGCTATGAGAACATCCAATAGTCAAAGGTTAATGAAATACAAATGATATAGAGAGAAATAGTCCTATAATTCCTATAATAACTACAACCTAAAACTTCTTACCTGGGAATATTGAAGAACCACTAGCTTTCATATGTTCTCATGTTCTGAGCAAGGAATTTAAACGTTTAGCTTTCGTACATGGCACATATTGCACTTTTACTTTCTTCTCCAACACTTTGTTTTTGCATTATTTAGACCAAATTGAACATGTTTCATTATTTACTTGAGGCTAAATTGATTTTATTGATGTATTATATTTCATTCAGTATTGTTCATTCAGTATTGTTGTAATTGTCATTATTACAAATATTTTTAGTATTTTGTATTTATTTTTTTAAATCGGTATGGGCTTCTTTTAGTCCTCCAATAATCGGTATCGGTATGGGCGTTGAAAAATCATTATCGGTCGACCTCTAGTCTGCAGACTCTATTGCACATGATAACAAGTTATGGAGTTTAGTCACCCACCCAACATATTTTGTTCATTTAAAATCCTGCAGACGTCGACTTGGTTGTAAGTGTTCCAACAGGAGAAACACTATAGACTCCTATACACGACTGTATTTATGTCAATATTTGGCCTCATTGCAATTACTATCACTGTCTTCTTAAGACTCATTTGTATTTATGTACAGTTGAAGTCGGAGTTTACATACACCTTAGCCAAATACATTTAAACTCAGTTTTTCACAATTCCTGACATTTAATCCTAGTAAAAAATTCCCTGTCTTAGGTCAGTTAGGATCAGCACTTTATTTTAAGAATGTGAAATGTCAGAATAATAGTAGAGAGAATTATTTATTTCAGCTTTAACTTCTTTCATCACATTCCCAGTGGGTCAGAAGTTTACATACACTCAATTAGTATTTGGTAGCATTGCCTTTAAATTGTTTAACTTGGGTCAAACATTTTGGGTAGCTTTCCACAAGCTTCCCACAATAAGTTGGGTGAATTTTAGTACATTCCTCCTGACAGAGCTGATGTAACTGAGTCAGGTTTATAGGCCTCCTTGCTTGCACACGCTTTTTCAATTCTGCCCACAAATTTTCTATAGGTTTGAGGTCAGGGCTTTGTGATGGCCACTCCAGTACCTTGACTTTGCTGTCCTTAAGACATTTTAACATTTATTTAACCAGGTAGGCCAGTTGAGAACAAGTTCTCATTTACAACTGCGACCTGCCAAGATAAAAAGCAAAGCAGTGCGACAAAAACAAAGTTACACATAAACAATAACACAATAGAAAAATCTATGTACAGTGTGTGCAAATGTAGAAGATCAGGGAGTTAAGGCAATAAATAGGCCAGAGGCGAAATAATGACAATTTAGCATTAACACTGGAGTGATAGATGTGCAGATGATGATGTGCAAGTAGAGATACTGGGGAGCAAAAGAGCAAGAAGATAAATAACAATATGGGGATGAGGTAGTTGAGTGTGCTATTTACAGATTGGCTGAGTACAGGTATAGTAAGTTGGGCATCATGTGTCTTAGTGACGCAGAATTAAAATCGCCAGGCAACCAGAACAGCAGCCTCTGGATGTAGGTTTCCTTGCTTGTTTATAGTCTTGTACAGTCCATTAAGTGCCAGCTTGTTATTTGTCTTATCCTGGAGGTAGAATATGTCTTGTGATGCAGTGTGATATGCTCCCTGCACTGCAGTGCTGGTATGTTTATTGTATCACAATGCGATAAGACTCCACAGAAAGGGAGGACTGTTGCAGTGTGGGAAAAGTTTCCGGTGTTGTTTACATACACCATAGCCAAATACATTTAAACTCAGTTTTTCACAATTCCTGACATTTAATCCCGGTAAAAATTCCCTGTCTTAAGTCAGTTAGGATCACCACTTTATTTTAAGAATGTGAAATGTCAGAATAATAGTACAGATAATGATTTATTTCAGCTTTTATTTCTTTCATCACATCACATTCCCAGTGGGTCAGAAGTTTACATACAGTCAATTAGTATTTTGTAGCATTGCCTTTCAATTGTTTAACTTGGGTCAAACATTTTGGGTAGCATTCCACAAGCTTCCCACAATAAGTTCGGTGAATTTTGGCCCATTCCTCCTGACAGAACTGGTGCAACTGGTTTATAGGCCTCCTTGCTTGCACACACTTTTTCAGTTCTGCCCACAGATTTTCTATAGGATTGAGGTCAGGGCTTTGTGATGGACACTCCAGTACCTTGACTTTGTTGTCCTTAAGCCATTTTGCCACAACTTTGGAAGTATGCTTGGTGTCATTGTCCATTTGGAAAACACATTTGCGACCAAGCTTTAACTTCCTGACTGATGTCTTGAGATGTTGCTTCAATATATCCACATCATTTTCCTTCTCATGATGCCATCTATTTTGTGAAGTGCACCAGTCCCTCCTGCTGCAAAGCACCCCCACAACATGATGCTGCCACCCCCGTGCTTCACGGTTGGGATGGTGTTCTTCGCCATACAAGCCTCCCCCTTATCCTCCAAACATAACGATGGTCATTATGGCCAAAAAGTTATATTTCTGCTTCATCAGACCAGAGGACATTTCTCAAAAAAATACAATCTTTGTCCCCATGTGGAGTTGCAAACCGTAGTCTGGCTTTTTTATGACGGTTTTGGAGCAGTGGCTTCCTTCATGCTGAGCAGCGTTTCAGGTTATGTCAATATAGGACTTGTTTTACTGTGGATATAGATACTTCTGTACCGGTTTGCTCCACCACCTTCACAAGGTCCTTTGCTGTTGTTCTGGGATATCTCTAGGAGACAGAACGCATCTCCTTCCTGAGCAGTGTGAAGTCTGAGTGATCCCATGGTGTTTATACTTGCGTACTATTGTTTGTACAGATGAACGTGGAACCTTCAGGCTTTTGGAAATTGCTCCCAAGGAAGAACCAGACTTGTGGAGGTCTACAATTTTTTTTTATGAGGGCTTGTCTGATTTCTTTAGATTTTCCCATGATGTCAAGCAAAGATGCACTGAGTTTGAGGGTAGGTCTTGAAATACATCCAGAGGTACACCTCCAATAGGCTAATTGACAGACTAAAATTATCAGAAGCTTCTAAAGCCATGATATCACTTTCTGGAATTTTCCAAGCTGTTTAATGGCACAGTCAACTTAGTGTATGTAAAACTTCTGACCCACTGGAATTGTGATACAGCGAATAAGTTAAATAATCTGTCTGTAAACAATTGTTGGAAAAATGACTTGTGTCATGCACAAAGTAGATGTCCTAACCGACTTACCAAAACAAGTTCTAATGACTTCAACCTAAGTGTATGTAAACTTCCAACTTCAACTGTACATGACACACAGCTAGCGGTCTGGCCGTCTGTCTC
Source organism: Oncorhynchus nerka (assembly GCF_034236695.1). NCBI lineage: Eukaryota > Metazoa > Chordata > Actinopteri > Salmoniformes > Salmonidae > Oncorhynchus > Oncorhynchus nerka. The sequence goes on along the minus strand of NC_088417.1, from coordinate 43,733,983 downwards.
CCTGCTAGGACACATGAGAAGTCTCTTTCAAAATAACCATGTCTCTCTCTCTGGGAGTCATGAGCATGCCCTAAATAGCTAGGCCTCCTTTCGGCACCAGTGTCAGACAGCAGGGACGGAGGGGGGAGGGGGGGTTGCTCAGGTGTAACTCAGAATCATGGCCGGCATATAATATCACAAGACTTTGTAGTTCCAGCTGAGATCCATCCACTCATTGTAGATCAGAGTCCGTACCAATAAAGCCTCTCAGAGTAGGAGTGCTGATCTAGGATCAGGTCCCCACCTGTCAATAGGTCTAATTCATTATGATCTAAATCAAATCAAATTTTATTTGTCACATACACATGGTTAGCAGATGTTAATGCGAGTGTAGCGAAATGCTTGTGCTTCTAGTTCCGACAATGCAGTAATAACCAACAAGTAATCTAACTAACAATTCCAAAACTGCTGTCTTATACACAGTGTAAGGGGATAAAGAATATGTACATAAAGATATATGAATGAGTGATGGTACAGAGCATCATAGGCAAGATACAGTAGATGGTATCGAGTACAGTATATACATATGAGATGAGTATGTAAACAAAGTGGCATAGTTAAAGTGGCTAGTGATACATGTATTACCTAAGGATGCAGTAGATGATATAGAGTACAGTATATACGTATGCATATGAGATGAATAATGTAGGGTATGTAACATTATATTAGGTAGCATTGTTTAAAGTGGCTAGTGATATATTTTACATCATTTCCCATCAATTCCCATTATTAAAGTGGCTGGAGTTGAGTCAGTGTCAGTGTGTTGGCAGCAGCCACTCAATGTTAGTGGTGGCTGTTTAACAGTCTGATGGCCTTGAGATAGAAGCTGTTTTTCAGCCTCTCGGTCCCAGCTTTGATGCACCTGTACTGACCTCGCCTTCTGGATGATAGCGGGGTGAACAGGCAGTGGCTCGGGTGGTTGTTGTCCTTGATGATCTTTATGGCCTTCCTGTAACATCGGGTGGTGTAGGTGTCCTGGAGGGCAGGTAGTTTGCCCCCGGTGATGCGTTGTGCAGACCTCACTACCCTCTGGAGAGCCTTACGGTTGTGGGCGGAGCAGTTGCCGTACCAGGCGGTGATACAGCCTGCCAGGATGCTCTCGATTGTGCATCTGTAGAAGTTTGTGAGTGCTTTTGGTGACAAGCCAAATTTCTTCAGCCTTCTGAGGCTGCGCCTTCTTCACGATGCTGTCTGTGTGAGTGGACCAATTCAGTTTGTCTGTGATGTGTACGCCGAGGAACTTAAAACTTACTACTCTCTCCACTACTGTTCCATCGATGTGGATAGGGGGGTGTTCCCTCTGCTGTTTCCTGAAGTCCACAATCATCTCCTTCGTTTTGTTGACGTTGAGTGTGAGGTTATTTTCCTGACACCACACTCCGAGGGCCCTCACCTCCTCCCTGTAGGCCGTCTCGTCGTTGTTGGTAATCAAGCCTACCACTGTTGTGTCGTCCGCAAACTTGATGATTGAGTTGGAGGCGTGCGTGGCCACGCAGTCGTGGGTGAACAGGGAGTACAGGAGAGGGCTCAGAACGCACCCTTGTGGGGCCCCAATGTTGAGGATCAGCGGGGTGGAGATGTTGTTGCCTACCCTCACCACCTGGGGGCGGCCCGTCAGGCCGCACTCCTACTCCTACTCTGAGACGCTTTGTGGATACAGGCCCAAGACTGGCATGTCTAAAAGGAATGCACAGTAGCGGAAAACTGACACTGGAACACTGCCAACTGACCCTCTCATAACCAAACATGTAACCCATATCTCAAACTGATCACATCGCCCGTATTATGTTCATGAACTAGCAGTCAGAAATGTTGATAGCTACTGTAGTAATAGAAGTATGTTGACAAGACAAAGGAGGCCTGAATCTATGAACCTGGCAGTCGGACAGCAATGCCAGTGGAGTGCTGATAGGGAGAGATTCTATATTGACTGAACCCTGGTGATTGATTTTTCTTTGTGTGTGAGAGACCGAGAGAGAGGAGAGCGAGAGGGAGAGAGGCCTGTTTGTGAGATTCCTCCCTCCCTGCCTGTCTGCCAGTGATTGCAATGTACTAGAGGGGTGTGTTTTCCCCTGCTCTCTCAGGAGACATTGACCGCAGGCCTCAGGAATCCACAGCTGCAGCTCCACAGCACCGCATTAAAGCAGCCAGCCAGCCCAGCTAATCTACCTCTAATCTGGACAGGGGCGGGGGGGATACACAAGGCTAATTTACACCAACCCAGTGACACCCGGTCTGAGACAAAATGGCAGACGATTGGCGGGGGAGATAAGGATGTCTCAGTGTATTATGGAGCGACCGGGGGCCGTGAGAGAGAATGGGCTCAGGAGAGGTCTTACAATAACTCAGGCCAAATCCATGTTCTGATGAGGCAGCACTCTGGTACTTTGTTCTGTTGGTAACCTTGCTGAGAGCTTCCCAGACACCATCTAACAGCTTCAACCATGTCATGTCACTGGTCATATAACCGGACATTTAGAACAGGCAAAGCGGGGGCAGTGTTTTTCCACCTCATGAAGGGGCGTATGTGTTTATTAGGGCTGGGCGATAAGGCCTAAAAATCAAAGTTTTCTAATTTATGAGCAATTCACAATACTGTGCATTCGGAAAGTATTCAGACCACTTAACTTTTTACACATTTTGTTACGTTAGACTTATTCCCCACACCAAAAAATCCCTAATCTACACACAATACCCCATTATGACAAAGCAAAAATAGGTTTTTCAGAAATGTTTGCAAATGTATTAAAACATAAAGAAGAGGAATATCACATTTACATAAATATTCAGACCCTATACTCAGTACTTTGTTGAATGACCTTTGGAAAAGATTACAGCCTCGAGTCTTCTTGGGTATGCTTGGCACACCTGTATTTTGGGAGTTCTCCCATTCTTCTCTGCATATCCTCTCAAGCTCTGTCAGGATGGATGAGGAGCATCGCTGCACAGCTATTTTCAGGTCTCTCCAGAGATGTTCAACTGGGTTCAAGTTCGGGCTCTGGCTGGGCCACTCAAGGACATTCAGAGACTTGTCCTGAAGCCACTCCTGCACTGTCTTGACTGTGCGATTAGGGTTGTTGTCCTGTTGGAAGGTGAACCTTTGCCCCAGTCTGAAGTCTTGAGCAGGTTTTTTAAATCAAGGATCTCTCTGTACTTTGCCTCGATCCTGACTAGTCACCCAGGTTTCCTAGTCTGGTTTCCTCCAGACGTGACGCTTGGCATGTCTGGCCACTCTACCATAAAGGCCTGATTGGTGGAGTGCTGCAGAGATGGTTGTCCTTCTGGAAGGTTCTCCCACCTCCACAGATGTTAGTGTGACCTTCAGGTTCTTGGTCATCTCCCTGACCAAAGCCCTTCTCCCCTGATTGCTCAGTTTGGACAGGTGGACAGCTCTAAGAAGAGTCTTTGTGGTTCCAAACTTCTTCCATTTAAGAATGATGGCCACTGTGTTCTTGGGGCCCTTTACTACTGCAGAATTTTTGTTGTACCCTTCCCCAGATCTGTGCCTCAAGACAATCCTGTCTTTGTTTTTGCTCTAACATGCACTGTCAACTGTGGGACCTTATATAGACAGGTGTGTGCCTTTCCAAATCATGTCCAATCAATTTGATTTACCACAGGTGGACTCCAATCAAGTTGTAGAAACATCACAAGGATGATCAATGGAAACAGGATGGACCTGAGCTCATTTTCAATTCACATAGCAAAGGGTCTGAATACTTACAGTGCCAGTCAAAAGTTGACACACCTACTCATTCCAGGGTTTTTCTTTATTTTTACTATTTTCTACATTGTAAAATAATAGTGAAATACATCAAAACTATGAAATAACACATATGGGATCATGTACAGTAGTAACCAAATGTGTTAAACAAATCAAACCATATTTTATATTTGGGATTCTTCAAAGAAGCCACCCTTGGCCTTGACAGCTTTGCACACTCTTGGCATTTGCTCAATCAACTTCAACTGGAATGCTTTTCCAATAGTCTTGAAGGAGTTCCCACATATGCTGTTCCCACAAACGGACAATAAAAATTAAAAACTTTATTCTTGAGATACAGGCACTCTTTCTCACTCTCCTTCTCTTTCTCTCTGGGCTCTGTGTTGGTGCATGGACTTTTAAAGGTGAGCTCACCCTGTCTGCCACTGTACAGATCAAACCACTCTCCCCTGCTGTCTCTATGGCTCAGATTCAAACCACTCCTAGAGCAGCGCCAAGGCAGGCACCACACAAACCTTTTAGCAGTGTTTTTGGTGAGAGACCAAAAAAGATGAGTAGAGGGTGGGGAACCTGACTTCAAAGCAGAAGTCAAAAGAGAAGGAGAGCAGAGGGCAGGCTAATATGGGCAAACACAAGGCTGACAACCTTGATGGCTCATTCCATCTATTCTACAGTATCTCAGCCTGCCGGCCGGCCTCTGGCCCTTTGCGGCAGTGTAACTTCAGAGCAGGACAGTTGGACTATCTTCATAGAGCTAATTGGTTCTGTTCAACAGCCGGCCTCACAATCAGCAAGGCTGCAGGGGGGCGGATGGATGTGTTGGTCTGTCTGTCTGTGTGTCTGGGAGGAGGGATTAAAGAGATGATGTAATATTCCTCTCCACAGACCACGGACTGACAGCTTCAGCTGGTAGGGAAGTATATGGAAGCGGGGGCCTGCTGCCTCGCATGCAGAGAAATTGGATGACAGAACTGACTGAAGCAAAACAGAGACAACGTAATGGTGTGACGAGATAAGAGAAAGGAAGGCCTCAAAAAGACTCAGGAAAGCCAACCGGCATACCACCCAGCCAGCTTTCCTCTGAAGTTAAACAGGATTGGGTCTGGTCGAGAGACCACCCGTGAAGACACAGTAAGGTTGGAGAACCAGTAGGGGACACTCTTTCCTCTGCTCTAAGGAGAGTCCAATGCCCCAGGGGAGTGACAGGGACCCTGCCCTGCAGAGTCCTTAGGATGAGATGTTAAACCGAGGTCCTGTGGTCACAAAAGATCCCACGGCATTTCTCTCTCCAAAATGGACACCACGAATCAGCTAGGTGTGTTAAGCCGTCAGCATGCTTCAGCTAGCCGAACAAGTGTGCTTACATATTCCCTGAAAGGGCCTTCACTTGAAAAACGAGATAAAAAAGGAGCAATAGTACAGTTTGTCCATTTTGAGAAGCTGTAGCCAGTATACACTACCTCAAAATAGTCAGAAAAGTATGACACAGATGGTGTGCAGAAAAAGAGGGCTGTGTGTGTGTGTGTGTGTTGAATCATCATGACAGACGTAGAACACAGAGGGCGAGAGCTGATAGATGGGTCATGTCTGCTGTAGAGAGATGGTGTGTGTGTTTCATAACGTGAGGCAGTGTTATGCTATAACAGTTGAAAGAGGGAAGGGGTCTATGGAATGTGTGACGTATCGTGTGGCAGTGTTATGTTACAGGCTAACAAAGAGAGGGGGCAGATAGACAGAGCTGATAAAGGAGTAGATATGTTTGGTGTGTGTCGTACCGTGTGGCAATGTTATGCTGGCCCCGTCGATGATGGCCTGGGCCAGTTCATGGTCGTTGCTCTCGAAGGCCTGGGCGGCGGCCCTGAGCGCGTCCCAGATCTCCTTGCGGCCCTCGAAGGCGGGCGCAGTGTCCCAGAACTCATCCCGCTTACTGCGCAGCTGGCCGTCCGTCATTGGATAGTCACTCTTCCATTTGGGCTTCTCTCTCTTCAAGGCCTGGTTACGCCCAAGAGCCACTGAGAAAGAAAGAGAGTTCTACATTTGTTTGTGTATTCATTTCTTATGTACAGTTGAAGTCGGAAGTTTACATACACCTTAGCCAAATACATTTAAACTCAGTATTTCACCATTTCTGACATTTAATCCTAGTAAAAATTCCCCGTCTTAGGTCAGTTAAGATCACCACTTTATTTTTAAGAAAGTGAAATTATTTATTTCAACCCTTCTTTCATCACATTCCTAGTGGGTCAGAAGTTTACATGCTATCAAATACTAATTGAGTGTATTGCCTTTAAATTGTTTAACTTGGGTCAAACGTTTCGGGTAGCCTTCCACAAGCATCCCACAATAAGTTAGGTACATTTTGGCCCATTCCTCCTGACAGAGCTGGTGTAACTGAGTCAGGTTTGTAGGCCTCTTTGCTTGCACACACTTTTTCACTTCTGCCCAGAAATGTTTCTATAGGATTGAGGTCAGGGCTCTGTGATGGCCACTCCAATACCTTGACTTTGTTGTCCTTAAGCTATTTTGCCACAACCTTGGAAGTATGCTTGGGGTCATTGTCCATTTGGAAGACCCATTTGTGACCAAGCTTGAACTTTGACTGATGTATTGAGATGTTGCTTCAATATATCCACATCATTTTTCCTTCTCATGATGCCATCTTTGTGAAGTGCACCAGTCCCTCTGGCAGCAAAGCACCCCCACAACATGATGCTGCCACCCCGGTGCTTCACGGTTGGGATGATGTTCTTCAGCTTGCAAGCCCCTTTTTCCTCCAAACATAACAATTGTTGCCTCATCAGACCAGAGGACATTTCTCCAAAAAGTATGATCTTTGTCCCCATGTGCAGTTGCAAACCGTAGTCTGGCTATTTTATGGCGGTTTTGGAGCAGTGGCTTCTTTCTTGCTGAGCAGCCTTTCAGGTTATGTCGATATAGGACTCTTTACTGTGGATATAGATACTTGTACCCGTTTCCTCCAGCATCTTCACAAGGTCCTTTGCTGCTCTTCTGGGATTGATTTGCACTTTTCGCATCAAAGTACATTAATCTCTAGGATACAGAACGCGTCTCCTTCCTGAGTGGTATGACAGCTGCGTGGTCCCATGGTGTTTAGACTTGCGTACTATTGTTTGTACAGATGAACGTGGTACCTTCAGGCGTTTGGAAATTGCTCCCAAGGACGAACCAGACTTGTCTATCATTTTTTTCTGAGGTCTTGGCTGATTTCTTTTGATTTTCCCATGATGTCAAGCAAAGAGGCAAAATACCTCCACAGGTACATCTCCAATTGACTCCAATGATGTCAATTAGCCTATCAGAAGCTTCTAAAGCAATGACATCATTTTCTGGAATTTTCCAAGCCGTTTAAAGGCTCAGTCAACTTGGTGTATGTAAACTTCTGACCCAATGGAGTTGTGATACAATGAATTATAAAAGGAAAATGTCTGTAAACAATTGTTGGGAAAATGTATTGTGTCATGCACAAAGTAGATGTCCTAACCGACTTGCCAAAACTATAGTTTGTTTAACAAAACATTTGTGGAGTGGTTGAAAAACAAGTTAATGACTCCAACCTAAGTGTATGTAAACTTCCAACTTCATCTGTACTTTAACTCTAACCATGTGATATATGGCTATATATACACGGATATGAAATGAGATCATTAACTATTGGAATATCCTGGGCTTGTACTTCTCGACCTTAAGACCTACGACCACAATTCCAGTTTCTTAACACCAAAGGTTAAGACATAATAACACTTCTAGAAACATGGTGTCATACACTGAACAAAAATTTTAACGCAACATGTAAAGTGTTGGTCCCATGTTTCATGAGATAAAATAAAAGATCCCAGAAACGTTCCATATGCACAAAAAGCTTATTTCTCTCAAATGTTTTTGCACAAATTTGTTCACATCCCTGTTAGTATTTCTCCATCCACCTGACAGTTGTGGTATATCAAGAAGTTGATTTAACAGCATGATCATTACACAGGTGCACCTTGTGCCGGGGACAATTAAAGGCCACTAAAATGTGCAGTTGTCACAACACAATGCCACAGATCTCAAGTTGAGGGAGCGTGCAATTGGCATGCTGACTGCAATAAAGTCTACCAGCGCTGTTGCCAGTGAATTTAATGTTAATCTCTCTACCATAAGCCGCCTCCAACGTCAAACCGGCCTCACAATCGCAGACCACGTGTATGGCGTCACGTCAGAGTGCCCCATGGTGGTGCTCACCCTTTGAGCATGTTTGCGATGCTCTGGATCGAAGTGTGCAACAGCGTGTTCTAGTTTTAGCCAATATCCAGCATCTTCGCACAGGCATTGATCAGGAGTGGGACAACATTCCACTGGCCACAATCAACAGCCTGATGAACTCTAAGCGAATGAGATGTGTCGCACTGCATGAGGCAAATGGTGGGCTCACCAGATACTCACTGGTTTTCTGATCCACGCCCCTACTTTTTTTTGGGGTATCTGTGAAATCCATAGATTAGGGTCTAATTAATTTCTCAATTGACCGAATATAAACTGTAACACCGTGAAATCTTTGAAATTGTTGCATGTTGAGTTTATATTTTTGTTCAGTATAGATACTCAATGTCCTTCAGGCTATAGGGAAATTCTACTTCCACCAGTAAAATATAAAACCGAACAGGGTCTCGGGAGGAATGATCTTATGGTATTAACAGGTCCTTTCGCTGAGCCAAATCAAAAAAGGGAAAATGTTGGTTAAAACTCAAATGCACATTCCTTAGTGACAATGATTTCTATATAGGTGCAGTGTATGCTTCTCTGATCATGTCCAAAGAGAGAACAACCCCTTTCAAGCTGAGTGAAATGTGCTTTTGTGTAGATATTTGAATACTAAAACCGGTTCTGAACTTGAATGTGTAGACCCTGAGGGTTATAGACATATATTTGGACATCCCTCTACATACCCATCCCTAGTAATAGAAATAGCCCTGACCAGGTAGTGAACAAAAATGGAAAGGAGTTGGTGCATCTACAGTATGTCGAGCCTTAGTCCTGTATTTTATTAATGGCATGATTAGAGGGGATTGTTTGGGAAGGTTCAGCTACTGCTCAGCTTTTCGGACCAGTGTTGTTGACTAAGCAATATCAGACTTGGACCCCTCCTCCGTTAGGGCATCCACTGTCGGACCACTGACACTATTGTCTGACCACTGCTAGTCTTTTTGAAAAGACTTCTCCACCCAAAGACCACACTAACAGTGCCCCGTACACTGATTCATGCAAATAAAACATACATATGGGCCCCTGACAGTTCAACACACTTAAAACACAGCATTGTGCTGCATAGAAATTACAACCTGTATCAATGATTTCCATTCAACTATATTCAGCCCAAACTTCCAACATAACTTTGGCTGTAAATAAATGTAATTAGATTATCATAAAGCAGCCACAAAACCACATTTAAGCAACATTAAAAAAAATTGTTTTTAAACTGTTCTAATTGGAAACCTCAAAAAAGAAAAATGATTTGATGCTGAATGTAATCTCATAAAGGGAAAAAAACAGACCTTGATCAAATAGAATACGTCACCAACCACAGGATAGAGACGTTCTGAGTATTTTGAGAACTCTGAAAGAGAATGAAGACCCCATTGATGGAAACCAGTTCTGAATTAAATGGTCTAAATGGAAAACAGAGGAATGACCTAGCCATTCAAAATGGCAACATTTGGAAGATTTATTTTTGAAAGTCTCTATGGAATAATACAATCAGACGACCCCAAAAATATGCGAGAAAATCTCAGCTCCTTTGAACACACAATTTTAAAAAATCAAGAACCCAAATTGAACACCAAATTACACAGGCTGAACTGTCAAAGAAAATACAAAGCCTGGAAAGGCATGTGGTCCTGACAACATCAGGAATGGAATGCTTCAACACAGTACTACTGAGCTGCAGGATGCCTTATTAAAACTATTCAACCTGGTTTTGGAGAGTGGCTGCTTCCCTGATATTTGGAACCAGGGGCTCGTAACCCACATGTATAAAAAAAAAGGTGACAAACTAGACCCTAATAACTATAGATGCTATGTGTCACTAGTAACATGGGGAAACTGTTCTTCTGTATTCTCAATAACCAAATACAGACCTTCCTTACACAACAATGCTCTCAGCAAAAAAATTATAGGCTCTACCCAAACACAGAACAGACCACACACACACACAAAGCATGTTCATCAGAAAAGAAGAGGAAAATAATTTGCATGTTTTGTTGATTTTAAGTATGCTTTTGATTCCATATGGCATTCTGGATTATACTACAAAACTCTCCAAAAAGGGGAAAGTATACAACATCAAAATCAATTTACTCAAACACATATAGTATTAAACAAACACATGTAGTATTGAACAATAAAATAACAGTTTTTGTTGCACAAGGGCGAAGGGTGAAACAAGGGTGCAGTTTAAGTCCGACGTTGTTCAACGTCTACATCAATGAACTAGCAGTGTTGTTGGAATGATCTGTAGCCCCTGGACTCACCCTCTACGCAGATGACCTCGTCCTACTGTCACCAATAGAGCAATGTCTACAGGAACAACTTAACACTCTTTGGGAATACAGCATCAACTGGGCAATCAACATATCAACATTCAGGAAACAGTAAAAGTAAAAAAAAGTAAAAGGCCAGGATTCAGAGCAGCAGACACTCCTTCAAATGAGGAAATACCATGGTTGAACATGCCCAACTACCTTGGACTAAAAATCTGTGCCTCTGGTGGATTTGGTCTGGCAGTGAATGCACTAAAAGAAACATTTTACATTTAAGTCATTTAGCAGACGCTCTTATCCAGAGCGACTTACAGATTGGTGCGTTCACCTTATGACATCCAGTGGAACAGCCACTTTACAATAGTGCATCTAAATCTTTTAAGGGGGGGTGAGAAGGATTACTTTATCCTATCCTAGGTATTCCTTAAAGAGGTGGGGTTTCAGGTGTCTCCGGAAGGTGGTGATTGACTCCGCTGTCCTGGCGTCGTGAGGGAGTTTGTTCCACCATTGGGGGGCCAGAGCAGCGAACAGTTTTGACTGGGCTGAGCGGGAACTGTACTTCCTCAGTGGTAGGGAGGCGAGCAGGCCAGAGGTGGATGAACGCAGTGCCCTTGTTTGGGTGCAGGGCCTGATCAGAGCCTGGAGGTACTGAGGTGCCGTTCCCCTCACAGCTCCGTAGGCAAGCACCATGGTCTTGTAGCGGATGCGAGCTTCAACTGGAAGCCAGTGGAGAGAGCGGAGGAGCGGGGTGACGTGAGAGAACTTGGGAAGGTTGAACACCAGACGGGCTGCGGCGTTCTGGATGAGTTGTAGGGGTTTAATGGCACAGGCAGGGAGCCCAGCCAACAGCGAGTTGCAGTAATCCAGACGGGAGATGACAAGTGCCTGGATTAGGACCTGCGCCGCTTCCTGTGTGAGGCAGGGTCGTACTCTGTGGATGTTGTAGAGCATGAACCTACAGGAACGGGCCACCGCCTTGATGTTAGTTGAGAACGACAGGGTGTTGTCCAGGATCACGCCAAGGTTCTTAGGGCTCTGGGAGGAGGACACAGTGGAGTTGTCAACCGTGATGGCGAGATCATGGAACGGGCAGTCCTTCCCCGGGAGGAAGAGCAGCTCCGTCTTGCCGAGGTTCAGCTTGAGGTGGTGATCCGTCATCCACGCTGATATGTCTGCCAGACATGCAGAGATGCGATTCGCCACCTGGTCATCAGAAGGGGGAAAGGAGAAGATTAATTGTGTGTCGTCTGCATAGCAATGATAGGAGAGACCATGTGAGGTTATGACAGAGCCAAGTGACTTGGTGTATAGCGAGAATAGGAGAGGGCCTAGAACAGAGCCCTGGGGGACGCCAGTGGTGAGAGCGCGTGGTGAGGAGACAGATTCTCGCCACGCCACCTGGTAGGAGCGACCTGTCAGGTAGGACGCAATCCAAGCGTGGGCCGCGCCGGAGATGCCCAACTCGGAGAGGGTGGAGAGGAGGATCTGATGGTTCACAGTATCGAAGGCAGCCGATAGGTCTAGAAGGATGAGAGCAGAGGAGAGAGAGTTAGCTTTAGCAGTGCGGAGCGCCTCCGTGATACAGAGAAGAGCAGTCTCAGTTGAATGACTAGTCTTGAAACCTGACTGATTTGGATCAAGAAGGTCATTCTGAGAGAGATAGCGGGAGAGCTGGCCAAGGACGGCACGTTCAAGAGTTTTGGAGAGAAAAGAAAGAAGGGATACTGGTCTGTAGTTGTTGACATCGGAGGGATCGAGTGTAGGTTTTTTCAGAAGGGGTGCAACTCTCGATCTCTTGAAGACGGAAGGGACGTAGCCAGCGGTCAGGGATGAGTTGATGAGCGAGGTGAGGTAAGGGAGAAGGTCTCCGGAAATGGTCTGGAGAAGTGAGGAGGGGATAGGGTCAAGCGGGCAGGTTGTTGGGCGGCCGGCCGTCACAAGACGCGAGATTTCATCTGGAGAGAGAGGGGAGAAAGAGGTCAGAGCACAGGGTAGGGCAGTGTGAGCAGAACCAGCGGTGTCGTTTGACTTAGCAAACGAGGATCGGATGTCGTCGACCTTCTTTTCAAAATGGTTGACGAAGTCATCTGCAGAGAGGGAGGAGGGGGAGGGGGGAGGAGGATTCAGGAGGGAGGAGAAGGTGGCAAAGAGCTTCCTAGGGTTAGAGGCAGATGCTTGGAATTTAGAGTGGTAGAAAGTGGCTTTAGCAGCAGAGACAGGAGAGGAAAATGTAGAGAGGAGGGAGTGAAAGGATGCCAGGTCCGCAGGGAGGCGAGTTTTCCTCCATTTCCGCTCGGCTGCCCGGAGCCCTGTTCTGTGAGCTCGCAATGAGTCGTCGAGCCACGGAGCGGGAGGGGAGGACCGAGCCGGCCTGGAGGATAGGGGACATAGAGAGTCAAAGGATGCAGAAAGGGAGGAGAGGAGGGTTGAGGAGGCAGAATCAGGAGATAGGTTGGAGAATGTTTGAGCAGAGGGAAGAGATGATAGGATGGAAGAGGAGAGAGTAACGGGGGAGAGAGACCGAAGGTTGGGACGGCGCGATACCATCCGAGTAGGGGCAGTGTGGGAAGTGTTGGATGAGAGCGAGAGGGAGAAGGATACAAGGTAGTGGTCGGAGACTTGGAGGGGAGTTGCAATGAGGTTAGTGGAAGAACAGCATCTAGTAAAGATGAGGTCGAGCGTATTGCCTGCCTTGTGAGTAGGGGGGGAAGGTGAGAGGGTGAGGTCAAAAGAGGAGAGGAGTGGAAAGAAGGAGGCAGAGAGGAATGAGTCAAAGGTAGACGTGGGGAGGTTAAAGTCGCCCAGAACTGTGAGAGGTGAGCCGTCCTCAGGAAAGGAGCTTATCAAGGCATCAAGCTCATTGATGAACTCTCCGAGGGAACCTGGAGGGCGATAAATGATAAGGATGTTAAGCTTGAAAGGGCTGGTAACTGTGACAGCATGGAATTCAAAGGAGGCGATAGACAGATGGGTAAGGGGAGAAAGAGAGAATGACCACTTGGGAGAGATGAGGATCCCGGTGCCACCACCCCGCTGACCAGAAGCTCTCGGGTGTGCGAGAACACGTGGGCAGACGAAGAGAGAGCAGTAGGAGTAGCAGTGTTGTCTGTGGTGATCCATGTTTCCGTCAGTGCCAAGAAGTCGAGGGACTGGAGGGAGGCATAGGCTGAGATGAACTCTGCCTTGTTGGCCGCAGATCGGCAGTTCCAGAGGCTACCGGAGACCTGGAACTCCACGTGGGTCGTGCGCGCTGGGACCACCAGATTAGGGTGGCCGCGGCCACACGGTGTGGAGCGTTTGTATGGTCTGTGCAGAGAGGAGAGAACAGGGATAGACAGACACATAGTTGACAGGCTACACAAGAGGCTACGCTAATGCAAAGGAGATTGGAATGACAAGTGGACTACACGTCTCGAGTGTTCAGAAAGTTAAGCTTACGTAGCAAGAATCTTATTGACTAAAATGATTAAAATGATACAGTACTGCTGAAGTAGGCTAGCTGGCAGAGGCTGCGTTGTTGACTATGTAGGCTAGCTGGCAGTGTCTGCGTTGTTGACACTACACTAATCAAGTCGTTCCGTTGAGTGTAATGGTTTCTACTGTGCTGCTATTCGGGGCTAGCTGGCTAGCTAGCAGTGTTGATTTACGTTACGTTGCGTTAAAAGAACGACAAATCTGGCTAGCTAACCTAGAAAATCGCTCTAGACTACACAATTATCTTTGATACAAAGACGGCTATGTAGCTAGCTATGTAGCTAGCTACGATCAAACAAATCAAACCGTTGTACTGTAATGAAATGAAATGAAAATGTGATACTACCTGTGGAGCGAAGCGGAATGCGACCGGGTTGTTGAGTGAGGAAGTTCTATTCGGTAGACGTTGGCTAGCTGTTGGCTAGCTAGCAGTGTCTCCTACGTTAAGGACGACAAATAGCTGGCTAGCTAACCTCGGTAAATTAAGATAATCACTCTAAGACTACACACTCTAAACTACACAATTATCTTGGATACGAAGACAGCAAAGACAACTATGTAGCTAGCTAACACTACACTAATCAAGTCGTTCAGTTGAGTGTAATAGTTTTTACAGTGCTGCTATTCGGTAGACAGTGGACGTTTGCTAGCTGGCTAGACTACGTTAGGACGACGAAATACGATAATTACGCAATTATCTTTGATACAACGACGGCTATGTAGCTAGCTAAGAAGAAATTGCTAAGATTAGACGAATCAAACCGTTGTACTATAATGAAATGTAATGAAATGTAAAGAAGAGTTATACTACCTGCGGACCGAAGTGCGAATGCGACCGCTCGCTCCAACCCGGAAGTTGAGACAGCCCGCAAAGCATTGTACTCAATAAAATAAAAAAAATTCTCAATAATCCTATCCAATTTTGGTGCAAAATATTCAAGTGTAATTTTAACTTTTGCACTATAATGGAAGCGAGGTTTGGGGGTTCAACCGCTAATTACGATTATAAGCATTGGGAGAAAAACCCTAAAGAAAATCTACATACAGACATCTGGAGAATAATCTCAAATATCAAAAAGAAAATACCAGATAATGCATGCAGAGCGGAATTCGGAAGATTCCCTTTATAATTGTAAATATAAAGAAAAGGACTAACATTTTGGCACCATTTGAAATGAAGCCCCAAAACATCCTTCCAATTCAAAGCACTAGAAACCCAAGACCTGAACCCTGAAAAGAGTCCCCTATGTCAGCTGTTAAAAACACTAAACAAACCTATTTTTCATACACAGGGAAATCAAATCACATTGTTACAGAAATAAAAACCTATTTGACAAATTGGGAAAATTACACAAAATCACAGAATAAACTCAATTGCTATTTGGCCTTCAAAAACCCCTACCCTGGCCAACAGCTCTGCACCCTCCGCAGCAACTCGAATTCCACCGTACCTTCTCCGCTTTGCAATCTGGTTTCCGAGCTAGTCATGGGTGCACGTCAGCCACGCTCAAGGTCCTAAATGATATCATAACCACAATCGATAAAAGACAGTACTGTGCAGCAGTCTTCATCGACCTGGCCAAGGATTTCGACTCTGTCAATCACCACATTCTTAAATCGGCAGACTCAACGGCCTTGGTTTCTCAAATGACTGCCTCGCCTGGTTCACCAACTACTTCTCAGATAGAGTTCAGTGTGTCATATAGGAGGGCCTGTTGTCAGGACCTCTGGCAGTCTCTATGGGGGGGGAGCCACGTGGTTCAATTCTTCTCTGTATACATCAATGATGTTGCTCTTGCTGCTGGTGATAATCTGATCCACCTCTACGCAGACAACACCATTCTGTATACTTATGGCCCTTCTTTGGACACCGTGTTATCAAACCTCCAGACGAGCTTCAATACCATACAACACTCCTTCCCTGGCCTCCAACTGCTCTTAAATGCTAGTAAAACTAAATGCATGCTCTTCGACCGATCGCTGCCCACAGAATATGTGGACAACTACAAATACCTAGGTGTCTGGTTAGACTGTAAACTCTCCTTCCAGACTGACATTAAGCATCTCCAATCCAAAATTAAATCTAGAATCGGCTTCCTATTTCGCAACAAAGCCTCCTTCACTCATGCTGCTAAACATACTAGAGGTCGACCTATTAATCGGAATGGCCGATTAATTAGGACAGATTTCAAGTTTTCATAACAATCGGAAATCTGTATTTTTTGGGCGCCGATATCCGATTATTATTATTATTTATTTTTATACATTTATTTAACTAGGAAAGTCAGTTAAGAACACATTCTTATTTTCAATGACGGCCTAGGAACGGTGGGTTAACTGCCTTGTTCAGGGGCAGAACGACCTTGTCAGCTCAGGGGTTCCAATCTTGCAACCGTACAGTTAACTAGTCCAACGCTCTAACCATTGCACTCCACGAGTAGCCTGCCTGTTACGCGAATGCAGTAGAAGCCAAAGATAAAATCGCTAGCTAGCATTAAACTTATCATATAAAAAACAATCAATCATAATCAATAGTTATAACTACTAATCCAGTTTAGCAGGCAATATTAACCAGGTGAAATTGTGTCATTTCTCTTGCGCTCATTGCATGCAGAGTCAGGGTATATGCAACAGTTTGGGCTGACTGGTTCAATGCGAAGTAATTAGCCAGAATTTTACGTAATTATGACATAACATTGAAGGTTGTGCAACGTAACAAGAATATTTAGACTTAGGGATGCCACCCGTTAGATAAAATACCGAACGGTTCCATATTTCACTGAAATACGGTGGGGCAAAAAAGTATTTAGTCAGCCACCAATTGTGCAAGTTCTCCCACTTAAGAAGATGAGAAAGGCCTGTTTTTTTTTATTTTCATCATAGGTACACTTCAACTATGACAGACAAAATGAGAAGAAAAAAAATCCAGAAAATCACATTGTAGGAATTTTAATGAATTTATTTGCAAATTATGGTGGAAAATAAGTATTTTGCTGGGCAACACAGACTTTCAACTCCCTCCAAAGTTTTTCTATGGGGTTGAGATCTGGAGACTGGCTAGGCCACTCCAGCACCTTGAAATGCTTCTTACGAAGCCACCACTTCGTTGCCCGGGCGGTGTGTTTGGGATCATTGTCATGCTGAAAGACCCAGCCACGTTTCATCTTCAATGCCACATTTCATCTTCAATGCCCTTGCTGATGGAAGGAGGTTTTCACTCAAAATCTCACGATACATGGCCCCATTCATTCTTTCCTTTACACGGATCAGTCGTCCCTTTGCAGAAAAACAGCCCCAAAGCATGATGTTTCCACCCCCATGCTTCACAGTAGGTATTGTGTTCTTTGGATGCAACTCAGCATTCTTTGTCCTCCAAACACAACGAGTTGAGTTTTTACCAAAAAGTTCTATTTTGGTTTCATCTGACCATATGACATTCTCCCAATCTTCTTCTGGATCATCCAAATGCTCTCTAGCAAACTTCAGACGGGCCTGGACATGTACTGGCTTAAGTAGGGGGACACGTCTGGCACTGCAGGATTTGAGTCCCTGGTGGCGTAGTGTGTTACTGATGGTAGGCTTTGTTACTTTGGTCCCAGCTCTCTGCAGGTCATTCACTAGGTCCCCCCGTGTGGTTCTGGGATTTTGCTCACCATTCTTGTGATCATTTTGACCCCACGGGGTGAAATCTTGCGTGGAGCCCCAGATCGAGGGAGATTATCAGTGGTCTTGTATGTCTTCCATTTCCTAATAATTGCTCCCACAGTTGATTTCTTCAAACCAAGCTGCTTACCTATTGCAGATTCAGTCTTCCCAGCCTGGTGCAGGTCTACAATTTTGTTTCTGGTGTCCTTTGACAGCTCTTTGGTCTTGGCCATAGTGGAGTTTGGAGTGTGACTGTTTGAGGTTGTGGACAGGTGTCTTTTATACTGATAACAAGTTCAAACAGGTGCCATTAATACAGGTAACGACTGGAGGACAGAGGAGCCACTTAAAGAAGTTACAGGTCTGTGAGAGCCAGAAATACTTATTTTCCACCATCATTTGCAAATAAATTCATTAAAAATCCTACAATGTGATTTTCTGGATTTTTCCCCCTCATTTTGTCTGTCATAGTTGAAGTGTACATATGATGGAAATTACAGGCCTCTCATCTTTTTAAGTGGGAGAACTTGCACAATTGGTGGCTGACTAAATACTTTTTTTGCCCGACTGTATATGATTGCCATAGCCTGAGGGACATCCCTTGACCATTAATTCACTGAAGTATTTACATTTTATATAACTTACAAGTAATACATAGTGTAACCATCATCCATGTACAGTTTATTTATTTGTTAGCCATTCTTTTCTTTTTTCTTCATTGAATGTGTCAATAGAAGACTACACAGTACAACAGCAGTAGTGTTGTACCTGTATACATGATTATATATGTACTATTATTACTACTACTGAAAGGAACTGTATTTCATTAACTTCATTGCATTGTACTGTATTTACTGAAATACTGTACCACTATACTGCTTTGGCAATAAAGCTATATGAATTTTAACACTTGAATTTGAGAAAGGGAGAGAAAGAAAAAAAAAGAGAAAAAGAGAGCGAGAGAAATCGAGAAAGACAAATGGTAGTGACAAGAAAATTGTAGTAACAATTGGACATCATAACATTCTGGAAACATTCAGTATAGCAATTGCAGCCTATTTACAACTTTGCCTGTTTTACAATGTTGCTTAAATTCCACTGAGGTCAGCTAAAGCACGATTTAATGGTTTATAAAAACGACTATTTATATCCATAATAACTTTACAATCATGTTGCTGAAGTAGGCATCTGGTGCACATAAAGTGAGTGGGCTACTGTGTTGCACAACTCCTGCCTGGCTGTTTGCATTCATGTAAAGCTGTGTGAGAGAGAACAAAGAGGGTAGAGACAGACAGAGACACTCTGTCCCTCCCTCCGGTTTTGGAGACTGACTGAACTTAAATAATTCCATCCCTCCCCTCCCCCTCACGCTGCTCTGCCTGTTTGTCTGAAGTTAGAGCTGGGAGACGCACACACACACACACACACGTGGTCACACACGTGCGCTCACCTGCCAGTGTGTCAACAGTCAGAGCCCACAGCTCAGCCCCTGCAACATGTTCATGCATGGAGGCACACTGTAAACACAGAGCTCCATCCCAATAGTCATGATCACCCTTAAGCACTGTGCTATCAGCAGACCCACACACTGGCTGAGCCTGAGCCCTCGTCAAACATGGAACGCGTGAGAGCCCTGGGGGTGAATAAGGTGGCAGGTAGCCTACCGGTTAGAGAGACCAACCAGAAACAGGAGGGTTGCCAGTTCAATCTTGGGTCTGACCGGAAAAATATGATGGGAAGTGAGCTGGCAACCGGAGGGTTGTGGCAGCCCCCTGCTCCAACCTCTCCTACCTGTATGTGTACTGTATGTGTGTCTTTTAGAGGGGTTGGGATAAAGCAGAAGTAACATTTTGGTTGGACCTTATGTACAACTGATGAATAAATTGAACTTCATCTTAAAAACGGCTGGTTTTAGGCCTGTTCCACAGACAGACAGGGTTGCCATCCAAGCCAAGATCTTAGGCAACCTTACATCAGCGGGCTGCTGCGCCTGACCCGCCCCAGAGCATGTGGAAAATAGAGGGAAGGTCGGGAGAGGAAGGTATACTGGGGAAACCATCTGTCTGCTATTATTCAACAGCTCGGCTCTGGGACTGACAAACAATAGCTAGAGCCCTGCCCTGACACAGAGACAGAGAGAGAGACCTGCTCTCCTTGGGTGCTGCTGCTTCCAGCCACATGTACCAACAGCACATCGTCTCACATAGTCTCCCTCACAGCACAGCAGACATGTGTTCCATAACCGTTACCATGGGCACCTAGCCACAGACAGAGGCAGGCTGATGTGAGTTGTTTAACGGGGACTTAGCTTATGGTATTATCAGAGAGCAGCCTCCATAGGTTTAGGGTCTCAAAAACACACAGCCTCTGAGGTTAGAGCTGGGAGACAGTCGTCTGCACGCACAGTGTGTGCGCACACACACACACACAACACACACACACACACACACACACTTTGCTGTGCTAATATGAGAGTTGGTGGGTATCCCTCAGTCTGAATACAGTTTGCAGCATTCCCAGTGAGAGAGTGAGTGAGTGAGTGAGTGAGTGAGTGAGTGAGTGAGTGAGTGAGTGAGTGAGTGAGTGAGTGAGTGAGTGAGTGAGTGAGTGAGTGAGTGAGTGAGTGACAGAGACACCGGGTCATACATTGTCAGGCCACTCCACATGCTGTGTATCAATAATTCAGCCATGGGCGATGCACCTTTCTGCCCTTACTCCTAGATGACACAGAAACAACTAGTCTATACATTGACAGAGAGAGAGAGGACAGCAACACAATTAGACCCAACCAAATCATGAGAAAACTAAAATATAATTACTTGACATACTAGAAATAATTAACAAAAAAACAGAGCAATCTATAATGCTATTTGGCCCTAAACAGAGAGTACACAGTGGCAGAACACCTGACAAAATTAAGCAAAGCTTTGACTATGTACAGACTCTGAGCATAGCCTTGCTATTGAGAGGCCACCATAGCCAGACCTGGCAGGCTGTGTGCATGCTGCCCACAAAATTAGGTGGAAACCGATCTTTTCTCAAAGCGCGCATAGAAGTTATTTAGCTCGTCTGGTAGGCTTGTGTCACTGGGAAGCTCACGGCTGTGCTTCCATTTGTAGTTTGTAAAAGCTTGCAAGCCCTGCCACATCCGACGAGCATCGGAGTCGGTGTAGTACGATTCTTGTACGTACGGTCAATGTGGGGACAACGTTATCGATGCACTTATTGATGAAGCCAGTGACTGATATGGTGAACTCCTCAATGCCATCTGAAGAATCCCGGAACATATTCCAGCCTGTGCTAGAAAAACAGTCCTGTAGTTTAGCATCTGCGTCACCTGACCACTTCCGTATTAAGCGAGTCACTGGTACTTCCTGCTTTAGTTTTTGCTTGTAAGCAGGAATCAGGAGGATAGAGTTATGGTCAGATTTGCCAAATGGAGGGCGAGCTTTGTACACATATCTGTGTGTGGAGTATAGGTGGTCTTGAGTTTTCTTCCCCTCTGGTTGCACATTTAACATGCTGGTAGAAATGAGGTAAAATGGATTTAAGTCTCCGGCCACTAGGAGTGCCGCCTCTGGATTAGTATTGTCTTGTTTGCTTATGGCGTTTTACAGCTCGTTGAGTATGGTCTTAGTGCCAGCATCGGGTTTGTGGCGGTAAAAAGACAGCTACGAAAAATATAGATAAACTCTTGGCAAATAGTGTTGTCTACAGCTTATCATTAGATACTCTACCGCGAGCAAAACCTTGAGACTTCCATAGGGTGGCGCACAATTGGCTCAGCGTCGTCAGGGTTAGGGGAGAGTTTGGCAGTCATTGGCTCAGCGTCGTCAGGGTTAGGGGAGAGTTTGGCAGTCATTGGCTCAGCGTCGTCAGGGTTAGGGGAGAGTTTGTCGGTCATTGGCTCAGCGTCGTCAGGGTTAGGGGAGAGTTTGTCAGTCATTGGCTCAGCGTCGTCAGGGTTAGGGGAGAGTTTGTCAGTCATTGGCTCAGCGTCGTCAGGGTTAGGGGAGAGTTTGGCAGTCATTGGCTCAGCGTCGTCAGGGTTAGGGGAGAGTTTGGCAGTCATTGGCTCAGCGTCGTCAGGGTTAGGGGAGAGTTTGGCAGTCATTGGCTCAGCGTCGTCAGGGTTAGGGGAGAGTTTGGCAGTCATTGTAAAATACAAATTTGTTCTTAACTGACTTGCCTAGATAAAAAAAAAATATATATTTTTTAAATTCTGCAGCAGCTGTTATTTACAAATAGACCGAGAGCCCATGTCTTACCGAGGTGAGTCATCGCTTTCCTGATATCCAGGCGCTCTTTTCGGTCGTAAGAGAAAGTGGCAGAAACATTATGTACAATATAAGTTACAAATAACGTGGGGGAAAAAAAACACACAATAGCACAATTGGTTAGGAGCCCGTAAAAACGTCACCCATCTCCTCTGGCACCATTTACTAGCAAGTTAAAATTAGGGGTTGTGCAGAAAAAAATATAAAAACACATACTAAGAAATCTCTTGCTGCGTTTGGTAAATGCAGATCTAAAATGCTTCTCATTGTAATTTCTGCTCTGCATCAGACTCATTTTGTGCTTCAGTTGAACTTCTCCACTCAGATGAGAATTCACAAATGGGCATTTATCAGCAGACAGTGCTCGGACTTTTCCTCAGCGTAGCCAACCTACTTTTCTCCTGTAAAATTCAAGATTCACTTTAAGCAAAAGATTATGAAACGTAGCTGGCGACATTATTTATATGATAAACATTCAAAATACGATGGTCATGCATCGTTTTTGCAAAAAATTACTGCTTTTTCATTGTAAACTCATTTACTTGTGTGGCTGCTGGCCAAATAGCGTAGCACTTCAGTTTTCATCGGATGACAATTAAGCTATTTTCTGCTGGATGTGTTGCGCTAATGCATTTTCTTTATGTGCCTGTTCACCCTATTGAAGCAAAAAAATTAAATAAACACTTGGCTTTCAATATAAAATGCAACCCCTGTCAATACACAGATGGACCTGCTCCCACTTTCACCCAGTGTGCTGCTTACAAACTATGGTAAGCTTCATAATGTGAAAGGTGAAATGAAGAATGTGATCTACTGTATCTCCTAACGTATTGCACAAGTTGACTGCAGGCGTTTACTTAAAATGTAGTTACAAATAAAAATATTTAAAAACTTCAAATATGTAGTTTAAAACGGTATTGAAAAACCATCCAGTGGCTATTTCCAAATACCCCAGTACACAGACATCGGTTTTCATACCCCTGATCTTTTTTCACATTTTGTTACGTTACAGCCTTAAAAATCCTCAATCGACACACAATTACTCGATAATATCGAAGCGAAAATAGATTTACATTTTTGAAAATGTATGAAAAATAAAACAGAAATAGCTTATTTACTTAAGTATTCAGACCCTTTGCTATGAGACTCAATTGAGCTCAGCTGCATCCGGTTTTGATTGATCATCCTTGAGACGTTTCTACAACTTGATTTGGAGTCCACCTGTGGTAAATTAAATTGGACATGATTTGGAAAGGCACACAACAGTCCCACAGTTGACAGAGCATGTCAGAGCAAAAACCAAGCCATGGGGGCGAAGGAATTGTGCGTAGAGCGCCGAGACAGGATTGTGTCAAGGCACAGTTCTGGGGAAGGTTACCAAAATGTCTGCAGCGTTGAAGGTCCCCTAGAGACCCCCTGATTGGGGCAGTGGTCTAAGGCACCACGAGAGATCCTGGTTCGAGTCCAGGCTCTGTTGCAGGCGGAGAGAAGAAACTTCCAGAAGGACAACCATCTCTACTCCAACAAACCAGGCCTTTATGGTAGATTGGCCAGTCGGAAGCCACTGATCAATAAAAAGTGAAATCCCACTTGGGAGTTTGCCAAAAAGGCACCTAAACACTCAGACCATGAGAAACAAGATTGAACTCTTTGGCCTTTTTTGATTTTGCCAACCATGACATCTGGAAGAAGCCTGGTGTGAAGAATCCCTAATGTGAAGCATGGTGGTGGCAGCATCATGCTGTGGGGACGTTTTTCAATGGCAGGGACTGGGAGAATAGTCAGGATTGAGGGAAAGATAACCAGAGCAAAGTGCTGAGAGATCCTCGATGAAACCCTGCTCCAGAGCACTCAGGACCTCAGACCGGGGAGAAGATTCACCCTCCAACAGGACAATGATCCTGAACACAGACAATGCAGAAGTGGCTTTGTGACAAATGTCCTTGAATGATCCAGACAGACCCCGGACAAACATTTCTGGAGAGACCTGAAAATAGCTGTGCAGCGACGCTCCCCTTCCAACCTGAGAGAGCTTGAGTAGATCTGCAGAGAAGAATGGGAGAAACTCTCCAAATACAGATCTGCCAAGTACTAAGTAAAGGGTCTGACTATATTATTAGTTCACTTAATTATTAGATCACTTTAATATAACAGGCTTTTAAAATATTGGTGCACAATTTCTAATTGAAATATAAAAAATGAGGGCCTCCCGAGTGGCGCAGTGGTCTAAGGCAATGCTAGAGGCACTACTACAAACCCTGGTTAATTCCTGGGCTGTGCCACAACTGGCCGTGGCCAGGAATCCCTTAGGACGGCACACTCATTAGCCCAGCATAGTACAGGTTAGGGGAAGGTTTGGCCGGTGGGACTTTACTTGGCTCATCGCTCTCTAGCGACTCCTTGTGGCGGGCTGGGTGGCTGCGGCTGACATATTGTTTCCTCCGACACATTGGTGCGGCTGGCTTCCGGGTTAAGTTGGCTGGTGTTAATAAGGAGCGCGACTAGGCGGGTCATGTTTCAGAGGACACATGACTCCACCTTCGCCTCTCCCGAGCCCGTTGGGGAGATGAGACAAGATTGAAATTGGGGAGAAAAAACAAAACTATATGTATTAAATGGGTGCAAAAGGGACTCATTTCATGGAATGACCCTACTACCACCACGATCATAACAACTAATACCACCACCACTACAATAACTACTAAGACCATGACTACTACCACTACCTTTTGCTCCAGTTCCTCATTCAATATTAGTTCCTTTGTTGTGTGAGAGAGCCTGCCTGCTGTGTTCCCTGCCTACCGGGGCTTTAAGATGAAAACAGTAGATAAGTGATTCCTCATTCGAAACAGAGGCCAGGTTTACACTCCAGCTGCAGACACAAAATCCATGCTCTGATTAGCATCACAGGCGTATTTCCTGTTCAGTGACTAATGTACTGGAACTGAAATAAGATGGGCGGGCACATTAATCTAATTTATCAGAGCCACGGTTGCATTTACAAGTGCTGTTAGTAGGGTTGCAAAGGGTAGTGAAACTTTCTGGTAAATTCCATGGGTAGTTAAGCCGGGAATTTGTGGAATTTTGCATGAATTCATCAAAAAAAGTTAGCTTATAACAGTGAACCTTTTTTGTGGGATACACAAGGCAATTTCAGGTCTTGTAGCATATTTTGGTTAAACTATCCCCAAGTCAATGGAATTGCTACCCTCTGCATACCCATGTGCATTCTTCCATCACATCTACAGCTGATTCTCAAGATCTTGCACACTAATGAGATGCTATTGAGCCCACACTACTACACTGTCTGAGCCAAGGACTACAGTTGAAGTAAGAAGTTTACATACACCTTAGCCAAATACATTTAAACTCGGTTTCACAATTTTGGCCCATTCCTCCTGACAGAGCTGGTGTAACGAAGTCAGGTTTGTAGGCCTCCTTGCTCGCACACACTTTTTCCGTTCTGCCCACACATTTTCTATAGGATTGAGGTCACGGCGTTGTGATGGTCACTCCAATACCTTGACTTTGTTGTCCTTAAGCCATTTTGCCACAACCTTGGAAGTATGCTTGGGGTCATTGTCCATTTGGGAGACTCATTTGCGACCAAGCTTTATCTTCCTGACTGATGTCTTGATGTCTTGAGATGTTGCTTCAATATATCCACATAATTTGGGGTGGCAACATGATGCTGTCAAGCAAAGAGGCATTGAGTTTGAAGGTAGGCCTTCAAATACTTCCATTGGTACACTTCCAATTGACTCAAATGATGTCAATTAGCCTATCAAAAGCTTCTAAAGCCATAATATTTTCTGGAATTTTCCAAGCTGTTTAAAGGCACAGTCAACATAGTGTATGTAAACTTCTAACCCAATGGAATTGTGATGCAGTGAATTATAAGTGAAATAATCTGTCTGTAAACAATTGTTGGAAAAATGACTTGTGTCATGCAAAGTAGATGTCCTATCCGACTTGCCAAAACTATAGTTTGTTAACAAGAAATGTGTGGAGTGGTTGAAAATGAGTTAAATGACTCCAACCTAAGCATGGAAACTTGCGACTTCAACTATACATGATTTCTGGTTTTGATTACAATACTGGGTGGGGTGAATATTTTTTACATGACATACATGATTTTTTTGTTAACTAGTAAATAGTATCCTACAGCAAAGTGTGTTTAAATCATTTCTAACTTAACAATTTCTGCTAGTTAGCAGGCTCAGGCAAGCTAAAACTAACTACGGAGTGTTTATTCCCCCGTTTCCATACGCGTTTCATTTGAAAACATTTATCTTACAAAGGAGTTGTTTAATATAACTGCTTAACTAATAATCTGTACATGTAATTGTAGTTGGGGTTTTTTACGAAATGTTCCTAATCTTTACAGGAAAATGCCACGGGCACCATCTGATGTGTGGAGACATTTCACTGCATGTGTACATTTGCAAATCATGTTCCAAATCTGTGTGAAGAATGCAACAAAGATGCAGAATCATCTGGCCAAGTGCATAAAGTTCCCTCAGCACTCACAACAAGAAACATCTGACAAAAGTCCCTCTACTTCTATTCGAGGAGAAAATTATGAATCAGACACCTTATCGATATCAGTCTGGAATCAGAAGTTTTGACTCAATGAAGCAATGTAGCAATGTAGCCAGAGAAATGATGATGAATGTCTTACTCGAGCTGTGTATGCAACTGGTTCACCTCTGATGCTCATAGGCAATGTGTATTGGAAGAGATTTCTGAATGTTCTTCGCCCAGCATACACCCCTCCAACCAGACATGCTTTATCTACTCATTTGCTGGATGCAGAGTTCAACAGAGTTCAAGTGAAGGTCAAGCAAATGATGTGAAAGCAGACTATTGAAATCATCCCGGATGGGTGGTCAAACGTTCGTGGGCAAGGAATAATTAACTACATCATCTCCACCCCTCAACCAGTATTCTACAAGAGCAGACACGAGGGACAACAGACACACCGGTCTCTACATTGCAGATGAGCTGAAGGCAGTCAGTGACCTTGGATCACAGAAGGTATTTGCACTGGTGACAGACAATGCTGCGAACATGAAGGCTGCTTGGTCTTAAGTTGAGGAGTCCTACCCTCACATCACAACCATCGGCTGTGCTGCTCATGCATTGCATTTGCTCCTCACGGACATCATGGCACTGAAAACAATGGATACACACTACAAGAGAGCCAAGGAAATGGTTAGGTATGTGAAGGGTCATCAAGTTACAGCAGCAATCTACCTCACCAAGCAAAGTGAGAAGCCACATTGAAGTTGCCCAGCAACACCCGTTGGAGTGTTGTTATTATCATGTGTGACAGTCTCCTGGAGGGGAAGGAGTCTCTCCAAGAAATGGCCATATCAGTCTGCCGAGCACAGTCTGCCAACAGCCCTATCAAGAGGATCCTCCTGGATGATGTATTTTGGGAGAGAGTGGTAAGCAGCCTGAAACCTATAGCAGTAGCCATTGCACGGATTGAGGGAGACAATGCCATCCTGTCTGATGTTCAGACTCTGCTTGCAAATGTAAAATAAGAAATCCATACTGCCCTGCACACTTCACTGTTGCTCCATGCAGAGGAAACTGCTGTTCTGAAATACATCAAAATCGCGCAGATTTCTGCCTGAAGCCCATACACGCCACAGCGTACATTTTGGACCCCAAATATGCTGGCAAGAGCATTCTGTCTGGTTCAGAGATCAACAAGGCCTATGGTGTCATCACTACTGTGTCTCGCCACCTTGGCCTGGATGAGGGCAAGGTTCTTGGCTGTCTGGCGAAGTACAATTCCAAGCAAGGGCTTTGGGATGGAGATGCAATATGGCAGTCGTGCAAACATATCTCATCAGCCACCTGGTGGATGGGACTTTGTGGATCTGAGGCGCTTTCCCCCGTTGCCTCAATCATCCTCCAAATCCCACCAACATCAGCCACCTCAGAGCGCAACTGGTCCTTGTTTGGAAACAAACAAACAAACAAACACACACACAAACAGGCTGACCAATACAAGGGTTGAAAAATTGGTGGCATGCGCCCCCCCCCACACCAAACGCGATCACGAAGGTTAAAATATCAAAACAAACTCTGAACCAATGACATTAATTTGGGGATAGGTCGAAAATCATTAAACATGTATGGCAATTTAGCTAGTCAGCTTGCACTTGCTAGCTAACGTTAATTTGTCCTATTTAGCTAGCTTGCTGTTGCTAGCTAATTTGTCCTGGGATATAAACATTGAGTTGTTATTTCACCTGAAATGAAACTCCGACAACTCCGACTTGTCTACTCCGACAATTACTCCACACATAAAACGGCCAACCGAATCGTTTCTAGTCATCTCTCCTCTTTCCAGGCTTTTTCATCGTTTAACTTATATGGTGATCGCATCTAAACTTTCATTGTATTACCAGACTACCGGCAAAACAGTTAGTCTTTCAGTCACCCACGTGGGTACCTGCTTCCAATGAGGAGATGGCACGTGGGTACCTGCTTCTATAAACCAATGAGGAGATGGGAGAGGCAGGACTTTCAGCGCGATCTGCGTCAGAAATAGGAATGAGTTCTATTTTACTCTTGGTGTCGCAGACGCTCGTTGGCCCGCGCAAGCAGTGTGGGTGCAATAATTGAATAACATAGATTTCTAAATTTTATTTGCGACGCTCGCGCACGCGACGTGTCCTGTCTGGTCAGCATATTAGTTTCTAGACTATCATTTCACAAATGTATGTTGAAAACATTTTTTGGGGGAGATGCGATGGATCATTGGGGATCATTCAATATTCTCTTTCTTTTGTTGTTCAGTGAAATCATCCCATGTGAAGAGTCAACTCATTTAATTCTTTTTTAAATTTCTATTGGAAGGATTTAATCATTTGCAATTATGTCTACTTATGATAAGGTAAAAGGTTTATGATTGTCTCCATATGATATGGTAAATATATCCAATGCAAAAAAACATCTACATTTAAATGGTATTATTATTAATTTGCATATATTTACATTAATTCCCATGTGTTCCCGTTATTTCCCACAGAAAGTTTCCACCTCTGAATATTGCCCAAAATGTGCAACCCTAGCTGTTAGTCACCCTGGGCAAAGCAGGCATAGCCCTCCTCCCCGGATCACCAGGCTGGAACATAGAGTACCGATCACAACAGAAAGATCTCAACAGTATGGACAGAGATACAGCTGCATGGGCTGGACTCAATAAACACAGGTTAACAACACCTCTAATACACAGCAGGGGTCCATATGGGAACAGTCTGTGACCTTAAGAGGGCCCTGACGTAACATCCCTGTAAAGAGTATCTGAGGCCACGGGATGTAAGACTGACTGACTGGCGGAGGTGTAGTGAAGGAGGTACTAGGGCTAAGGGAGCTGTAGAGATCAGAGAGATGGGGTAAACCACCATTCACATTGGGCCTGGCAGGAGTAAGGAGCAATTACTGTTAGACACCAGTGTGTCATGGAGATAAAAGCATGTGGTTTAGACCAAATACATTGTGTTCCACTTAAAATAGACGCGGCCAACATCTGTGCCCCCTAGCATGGACGGAATGAACAGCCTCCTAGAGGATGCAAGATGGCCAGCTCAATAGTAGGAATGCCGACACTACCACAGACATCTAAACCCTGAACAACAGAACAGCTTCTGAACATATGCAATGGATGTATCATTACTGAAACACACAAAGTACTAAAGAATATGCTGTATAGTTACTGTGCCATGACCCACTGAATTAGACATGTTTTTGCAGGATTAGAACATGCAAATTCCAATTGAGAAGCATCTGGAATAAGCTCGAATTAAATCCCAGCTCCTGTGTGTGTGTGAGGATAATCACAATCTATACTAAACAAAATAAAACATGCAACAATTTAATTGATTTTACTGAGTTACGGTTCATATAAGGAAATTAGGCCGTAATCTATGGATTTCACATGACTGGGCAGGGGTGTAGGCATTGGTGGGCATGGAAAGCCATAGGTCCACCCACTGGGGAGCCAGACCCAGCCAATCATATTATTTTTTTCCCCACAAAGGAGAGTTCTTACAGACAGAAATACTTCTCAGTTTCATCAGCTGTCCGGGTGCCTGGTCTCAGACGATCCCGCAGGTGAAGAAGCCGGATGTGGAGGTCCTGGACTGGCATAGTTACACGTGGTCTGCGGTTGTGAGGCCGGTTGGACGTACTACCAAATTCCCTAAAAACGTTGGAGGCGGCTTATGGTAGAGAAATTAACATAAAATTATCTGGCAACATCTCTGGTGGACATTCCTGCAGTCAGCATGCATTCATGCAGTCAGCAGCAATTCCATGCTCACTCAAAACTTGAGAAATCTGTGGCATTGTGCTGTGTGACAAAACTGCACATTTTAGTGGCCTTTTATTGTCCTCAGCACAAGGTGGACCTGTGTAATGATCATGATATGCCACACCTGTCAGGTGGATGGATTATCTTGGCAATGGAGAAATACTCACTAACAGGGATATAAATAAATGTATGCACAAAATTTGAAAGAAATAAGCTTTTTGTGAGTATTGAACATGTTTTGGGACCTTTTATTTCAGCTCATGAAACATGGGACCAACATTTTCCATGTTGCGTTTATCTTTTTGTTCAGTATAGTTATTTACATTCAATTATAATATTTATTGTGTAAAAAAAAAAAGTCTGGACATCTATCACACTACCTTAAAAACACTTAAGTTCCTGCAAAAAAATGTTTTTTAAAGATTGAGTTAACATCCCTAAACATGGGTGACTAAAAGTTAACGGTTAACCTCTTAAGTCGACCCTCTACTTTTTTGAACATTCTGTTAAAAATCGCGCAACATTTCAGCGCCCTGCTACTCATGCCAGGAATATAGTATATGCATTTGCTTAGTCTGTGTGGATAGAAAACACTCAGACGTTTAAAAAAACTGGTTAAATCACTGGTGTGGCTTTACCAGAACGGCATTTACATCGAAAAGCACAGGAAAAACTGATCACTGAAAATGGGAAAATATATCCATGCGCTACTTGAACCCATTGATAAAGGTGAACCACAATTAATTGACTGAGGTTGCAGTACCTACAGCTTCCACACGGTGTCTAGAGTCTTGTCATTTCCCTTCGAGTTTTTTCTTGGTCAGACACATGCAGGGCACCGTATCTCCTCTGGTCTAGGACCGGATATTTTCGTTGAGTTTCTAGCCGGACATTTTTCCAGACGGACAGCTAATGATCTTTACATCGCCTCCTGATGAATTTTATCGCTTATTAACGTTTACTAATACCTAAAGTTGCATTACAAACGTATTTCGAAGTGTTTTGTGAAAGTTTATCGTCGACTTTTTGAATTTTAAAAAATGACGTTACGTTTTGAAACGATGTTTTTTCCGTTTATCACACAGTCTACATATAACGATATCTAGGCTTTATATGGACCGATTTAATCGAAATAAAGACCCAAATAATGTTTATGGGACATCTAGGAGTGCCAACAAAGAAGATGGTGAAAGGTAATGAATGTTTTCTATTTTATTGTGCGGTTTGTGTAACGCCGAAATGCTAATTATTTTGTTTACGTCCCCTGTGGGTCTTTTGGGGTGTTGCATGCTATCAGATAATAGCTTCTCATGCTTTCGCCGAAAAGCATTTTAAAAATCTGACTTGTTGCCTGGATTCACAACGAGTGTAGCTTTAATTCGATACCCTGCATGTGTATTTTAATGAACTTTTGAGTTTTAACTAATACTATTAGCATTTAGCGTAGCGCATTTCCAGAGCTCTAGTTGGGACGCAAGCGTCCCGAGTAGAAGCAACAGGTTAAATCGGTTAGTCGCCGAAAATACATTTGACTGGTCAATCGGTAAATTTGCATAATTTAGAGGAATTAAATTGGCGCGTGCTAATTTTCGTTAGTCTTCATGTATCCTATTTATCACACGCACACAGCATACAGAGCCTAGTTTGAGGAGAGGAATGTCCTATTAAATGTCAGTCAGCGCGAGAGCAGCTCCTCACTTGAGTGAAACCTGCTTTTGTGCAGTCAAAACTGTTTTGGGCCACAATTAAAAATAGCTATTTTTTATTTCTCCATCTCAACTATATAAAAAGGTGCCACTGTTGACAGTGTATGTCAGAGCAAAAACCAAGCCATGAGGTAAAAGGAATTGTCCGTAGAACTCAGAGACAGGATTGTGTCGAGGCACAGATTTGGGGAAGGGTACCAACAAATGTTTAAAGCATTGAAGGTCCCCAAGAACACTGTGGCCTCCATCATTCTTAAATGGAAGAAGTTTGGAACCACCAAGACTCTTTCTTCGTAGAGCTGGCCGCCTAGCCAAACTGAGGAATCAGTGGAGAAGGGCCTTGGTCGAGGGAGGTGACCAGAAACCCGATGGTCCCTCTGACCTAGCTCCAGAGTTCCTCTGTGGAGATGGTTGTCCTTCTGGAAGGTTAACCCATCTCTGCAGCACTCCACCAATCAGGCCTTTATGGTAGAGTGGCCAGACGGAAGCCTCATGTCATGACGTGCCCTGGCAGGGAGGATCATTTCTACTTGGTAGAAACTGCCATGCAGTGCTGAGAGAGTCTACCAGAACAAAGACCTTATTTTGTTCAAAACTCCTAATCCCCAAAATGGGAGAACTAAACAATACTCCTACTTTTGAGAATGTGAGAATGGTCTGTGGACACTTAAGGACTTAAGGGACAGTTACGACAAGTGTGTTTCATTTGGTGATCTCATGAAGGACAGGAAACAGACAACTGTATCTCTGTATTTCCCAGCTGTCAGGTTTACATCTAAATATTGTGAAACGTATGTGATTAAACATGAACCCATTTGTGAAAAGATGTCATGTGATGTTAACCCATACTCTCATTTAGAAGGTTTTCATATAAAGTTAACCAAATCAATGGCCAAGCCCACGTGAGCATAGACATAAAGTCAGGGTCATGGAACCGCCCTTCTCTACTCTGAAGTAACCACCCGTGATGAAATATACATTTCATGCCAAAGAGACCCACGGTAAGCCGGACGTTTTGAATGGTTAAGAAGTCAAAGAACACCGGGACAAATCAAATCAAATGTATTTGTCACATACACGTGGTTAGCAGATGTTAATGCGAGTGTAGCAAAATGCTAGTGCTTCTAGTTCCGACAATGCAGTAATAACCAACGAGTAATCTAACCTAACAATTCCAAAACTACTACCTAAAAAAGGGATAAAGAATATGTACATAAAGATATATGAATGAGTGATGGTACAGAACGGCATAGGCAAGATGCAGTAGATGGTATCGAGTACAGTATATACAGTGGGACAAAAAAGTATTTAGTCAGCCACCAATTGTGCAAGTTCTCCCACTTAAAAAGATGAGGCCTGTAATTTTCATCATAGGTACACTTCAACTATGACAGACAAAATGAGAAAAAAAATCCAGAAAATCACATTGTAGGATTTTTAATGAATTTATATGCAAATTATGGTGGAAAATAAGTAGATGATAGAGTACAGTATATATACATATACATATGAGATGAGTAATAAGTAGCATTGTTTAAAGTGGCTAGTGATATATTTTACATCAAATTCCATCAATTCCCATTACTAAAGTGGCTGGAGTTGAGTCAGTATGTTGGCAGCAGCCACTCAATGTTAGTGGTAGCTGTTTAACAGTCTGCTGGCCTTGAGATAGAAGCTGTTTTTAAGTCTCTCTGTCCCTTCTTTGATGCACCTGTACTGACCTCGCCTTCTGTATGGTAACAGGGTGAACAGGCAGTGGCTCGGGTGGTTGTTGTCCTTGATGATCTTTATGGCCTTCCTGTGACATCGGCGGTGTAGGTGTCCTGGAGGGCAGGTAGTTTGCCCCCGGTGATGCGTTGTGCAGACCTCACTACCCTCTGGAGAGCCTTACGGTTGTGGGCGGAGCAGTTGCCGTACCAGGCGGTGATACAGCCCGACAGGATGCTCTCGATTGTGCATCTGTAGAAGTTTGTGAGTGCTTTTGGTGACAAGCCAAATTTCTTCAGCCTCCTCCTGCTGCGCCTTCTTCACGACGCTGTCTGTGTGGGTGGACCAATTCAGTTTGTCTGTGATGTGTACGCCGAGGAACTTAAAACTTACTACCCTCTCCACTACTGTCCCATCGATGTGGATAGGGGGGTGCTCCCTCTGCTGTTTCCTGAAGCCCACAATCATCTCCTTTGTTTTGTTGACGTTGAGTGTGAGGTTATTTTCCTGACACCACACTCCGGGGGCCCTCACATCCTCCCTGTAGGCCGTCTCGTCATTGTTGGTAATCAAGCCTACCACTGTAGTGTCGTCCGCAAACTTGATGATTGAGTTGGAGGCGTGCATGGCCACGCGGTCGTGAGTGAAAAGGGAGTACAGGAGAGGGCTCAGAACGCATCTTTGTGGGGCCCCAGTGTTGAGGATCAGCGGAGTGGAGATGTTGTTATCTACCCTCACCACCTTACTCACCAGAGTCCCCACGTTGGAATGGCTACAATTCTATAGGCCACGGAGACCATACAGCTGGAAATGGTTAAACTCTGAGACTCGATCACTACAGAATAAGAGCAAATCTTAGACGTATAATTACTAGTCTGCAGAAAGAAATTACGTAAGTCTAGAACGAGAATACCAACATCCACCGAAGCACCTATTTTATGAGAATATTTCCGAATGGTACTCTGAAGTATTCATTCTAACCACCTACAACCACGAAAGACATTGTGACTTCTTGGAAAGTTAACCAGACTCTGATGAAATCTACAGTACGATCAAGTGTTTAGCGGAGAGACACCAACGACATCCAGGCATAAATATGTACATTGCAATTTCTTTCAGATTGAGTGGCCATTCATGTGCAAAGGATTAGCATTTCAATTAATAGAATTATAGACTGTGTGTAGGGCTTCCATTTTGTCTTTCCCACTGTCTCGCAGTCCCCACCCCTTTCCTTTGTCTACCAAGCCATCATATCGGCTTAGCCCACTAGGGACTTTATCATTGTTAGTAACCAATATCTACAGTTTGTTTGTGATGTATTTCTGTGATTTTTTAGTTAGTAAATAAGCCAATTTGTCTATTGCTGATTCATTATGGAAACTAGGGTTTGTGCAGATAACCAATCATTTTATGACGTTTGGAATGAGACTAATGAGGTAACAATTAATAATTAATTAATAGAAGACTCATTGATCAGATATTAAAGTATATGAAGAGTTATATTCGGAAAATTATAACGTTAATCTTAACATTTTCCGTGGTGCCCCGAGTGCCTAGTTAACGAATATTTACATTAGAGGTCGACCGACTATGATTTTTCAACGATACTGATACCGATTATTGGAGGACCCCCAAAAAAAGCCGATGCCGATTAAACGGACGATTTTTTTAATTTACTTGTAATAATGACAATTACAACAATACTGAATGAACACTTATTTTAACTTAATATTATACATCAATAAAATCAAATTTAGCCTCAAATAAATAAAACGTTCAATTTGGATTAAATAATGCAAAAACAAAGTGTTGGAGAAGAAAGTAAAAGTGCAATATGTGCCATGTAAGAAAGCTAACGTTTAAGTTCCTTGCTCAGAACATATGAAAGCTGGTGGTTCCTTTTAACATGAATCTTCAATATTCCCAGGTAAGAAGTTTTAGGTTATAGTCCTATAATTCCTATCATAACTACTTCTCTCTATACCATTTACCTTTGACTATTGGATGTTCTTATAGGCACTTTAGTATTGCCAGTGTAACAGTATAGCTTCCATCCCTCTCCTCGCTCCTACCTGGGCTCAAACCAGGAACACATCGACAGCAGCCACCCTCGAAGCAGCGTTACCCATGCAGAGCAAGTGGAACAACCACTCAAAGTCTCAGAGCGGGTGACTTTTGAAACGCTATTAGCGCGCACCCCGCTAACTAGCTAGCCATTTCACATCGGTTACACCAGCCTAATCTCGGGAGATGATAGGCTTGAAGTCATAAACAGCTGCTGGCAAACGCACTAAAGTGCTGTTTGAATGAATGCTGCTGCCTACCATCGTTCAGTCGGACTGCTCTATCAAACCATAGACTTAGTTATAACATGATAACACACAGAAATACGAGCCTTAGGTCATTAATATGGTCGAATCCGGAAACTATCATCTCGAAAACAAGACGTTTATTATTTCAGTGAATTACGGAACCGTTCCGTATTTTATCTAACGGGTGGCATCCATAAGTCTAAATATTCCTTTTACATTGCACAACCTTCAATGTTATGTCATAATTTCGTAAAATTCTGGCAAGTTAGGTGGCTAAAAACTGTTGCATATACACTGTCACTGCGTACAATGAACACAAGAGAAGTGACACAATTTCACCTGGTTAATATTGCCTGCTAACCTGGATTTCTTTTAGTTAAATATGCAGGTATAAAAATATATACTTCTGTGTATTGATTTTAAGAAAGGCATTGATACTTATAGTTAGGTACACATTGGAGTAACGATACGCACCGCATCGATTATATGCAACGCAGGACACGCTAGATAATATCTAGTAATATCATCAACCATGTGTAGTTAACTAGTGATAATGATTTATTGTTTATATAAGATAAGTTTAAAGCGAGCTGGCAACGTACCTTGGCTTACTGCATTTGCATAACAGGCAGTCTCTTAACTGACTTGCCTAGTTAAATAAAGATCAAATAAAAGGTGTAAAAAATTCTAATAAACTGGCCAAATCGGTGTCCAAAAATACAGATTTCCGATTGCTATGAAAACTTGAAATCGGCCCTAATTAAAAATCGGTCGACTTCAAGTTTACATGATTAATCACGTAATAATTAGACCTAAAGAACTGATATGATACAAATAACAGTCCACACATTTTAATAATCGTCACAGACACCACACTCACCTCAGTAAAAGGCACATGACAGCCCGCTTGGAGTTTGCCAAAAGGCACCTAACGGACTCGCAGACCATGAGAAACAAGATTCTCTGGTCTGATGAAACCAGAATGAGCTCTTTGGCCTGAATGCCAAGCGTCACGTCTGGAGGACACCTGGCACCATCCCTACGGTGAAGCACGGTGGTGGCAACATCATGCTGTATTTTGGTATTTTATTAGGATCCCCATTAGCTGTTGGAGTAGCAGCTACTCTTCCTGGGGTCCACACAAAACATTACTAGACAACAGTTCAAGGACAGAACTACATTTTTTTCTTCCAAAAAGGCACACAGTCTACCGTGAGGCATTGTGCCACGAGGTGTTGCTTTATCTGTTTTTTTAAACCAAGTTTGCTGTTTACTTGACCAATATGAGATGGAATGGAGTTCCATGCATTAATTTCCAATACTATATGCTTCCTTGAATTTGATCTAGATTTGGGGACTATGAAAAGACCTCTGGTGGCATGTCTGGTGGGGTAAGTGTGTGTGTGTCAGAGCTGTGTGTAAGTTGACTATGCAAACAACTCCTCAACTCTTAAAGAAGAGAGATTGGCATGCATAGTATTTATACTCAGCCCTCTGATTACAATGAAGAGCAAAACGTTCCGCTCTGTTCTGGGCCAGCTGCAGCTTAACTAGGTCTTTCCTTGCAGCACTCGACCACATGACTGGACAATAATCAAGATAAGACAAAACTAGAGCCTGCTGGACTTGCTTTTTGGAGTGTAGTGTCAAAAAAGCAGAGCATCTCTTTATTACGGACAGACCTCTCCACATCTTTACAACCGTTGAATCTATATGTTTGGACCATGACAGTTTACAATCTAAAGGTAACGCCAAGTAATTTAGTCTCCTCAACTTGTTCAACAGCCACAACATTCATTACCAGATTCAGCGGAGGCCTAGAACTTAAGGAATGATTGTACCAAATACAATGCTCTTAGTTTTAGAGATGGTCAGGCGCAGTATATTACTGGCCACCCATTACAAAACAGACTGCAACTCTTTGATAAGGGTTTCAGTGACTTCATTAGCTGTGGTTGGGTATATGATGGGTATATGCTTGAATCATCAGCATACATAGAAACACATGCTTTGTTTAATGCCAGCGGCAGGTCATTGGTAAAAATAGAAAAAAAGAGAGTGGAAGGCCTAGAGAGCTGCCCTGCAGTACACCACACTTTACATGTTTGATATTAGAGAAGCATCCATTAAAGAAAACCCTCAGTTCTATTAGATGGATAGCTCTGAATCCAAGATATGGCAGAAGTTGAAAAGCCATAACACATGTTTTTTCAACAACAGGTTACAGTCAATAATATCAAAGGTTGCACTGAAATCTAACAACACAGCTCCCACAATCTTCTTTTTAAAAATGTATTTCAACCAATCATCAGTCATTTGTGCCAGTGCAGTACATGTTGAGTGCCATTCTCTAGAAGCATGCTGAAAGTCTGTTAATTTGTTTACAGAGAAATAGCATTGTATTTGGACAAACAACTTTTTCAAGAGCTGGCATCAAGCTTATAGGTCTGCTGTTAGAACCAATAAAGGCCGCTTTACCACTCTTGGGTAGCGGAATTACTTTGGCTTCCCTCCATTCCCGAGGAATAAGACTCTATAGCCATTCCTACCATCCTCAGTAGCTTTCCATCGAAGTTGTCAATGCCAGGAGGTTTGTTATTATTGATTGATAACACTTTTTCCACTTCTCCCACACTAACTTTAAAACTTGCAATGCTTTTCCTTTTTATGCATGAATACGAAAGCTCAATGTTTGCCCACTTTGCCAATGACGCAATCATTCAAATAATTGGCAACAACAAATGGTTTGGTGATGAATAAGCCATCTGATTCGATGAGTTCAATTTGAATTTTCAAATAATTTCATTTAAAGTACTCCAAAGTTGTTTATCTATCACTCATCTTGGAGTCATAATACAGTTTAGTCACATCATTTCTCAATTTGCAGTAAGTCAGCCAGTCAGAGTGCCAGCCAGACTCAGCCACTCCTTTTGCCCCATCTCTTTTAACCAAACAGTTTTTCAATTTCTCATCAACCCAGTTCTAACAATCAGTTTCCTAACAGGTGCATGTTTCTCAATAATTGGAAGAAGAATTTCATAAATTCCTCAAGTGCTGCATCTGGATTCTCCTGATTAATCACATCAGAGCAACAAATATTTTTAACATCATCCACATAAAAGTCACGGCAAAAATATTTTGTATTATCTTTGGCTTTCCTGGATATAGTCACTAGATTGTGATAACTGCATCCAATGGGTACGGGTACAGCTTTAGAACAAAGTTCTACAAATGTGATCGATACATGTGGATGATCTTGTTCCTGTAGTGTTTGTAAACACCCTGGTACTTTTATTAATAACCTGAACCAGATTACAAGCACTGGTTACAGTGAGAAGCTTCCTCTTGAGCAGACAGCTTGATGAAAACCAGTCAATATTCAGGCTCCCAAGAAAGTAGATCCCTTGGTTTACATCACATACTATCATGCATTTCACACATTTACTTAGATACTGACTGTTAGCACTTGGTGGCCTATAGCAACACTCCAAAAGAAAAGGCTTTAGATGTGCCAAGTGAACCTGCAACCACGACACTTTAATAACACATGATCTTCTCTAAGCATTACAGGGATGTGGCTCTGAATATATACAGCAACACCTCCCCCATAAGCATTTATGTCTCTTATATAGATGTTATATTGCTACTTCTGTAGTATCAAACCAAGCATCTAACCAAGTCTCAGAAATGGCTAATATATTAATGTATCTGATGTTAAAAAGTTATTGATTTCATTAACCTTATTTCTAAGGCTACATATGGGCTATTTTAAGCCCTTTCCTGGGTAGCTTATCAGAGATAGACATAATATGGAAAAGAGAAAACAAAGCAAGAGAAAAAAATATATACATTCAGCAGTGTGTGTGCTGCGGAGTTCAGCAGCTACGAACCCATTGGCTTGGCTCTGTCATCCCTTCCGGGCTTCTGGGATGGAGGGTGGATAATGAGCCTGTGGGGATGTTTTTCAGAGGCATCGACTGGGAGAGAGAAAAATGAACGGAGCAAAGTACAGAGAGATCCTTGATGAACACCTGCTACAGAGTGCTCAGGACCTCAGACTGGGGTGAAGGTTCACCTTCCAACAGGACAACGACCCTAAGCACACAGCCAAGACAACACAGGAGTGGCTTCGGGACAGGTCTCTGAATGTCATTGAGTGGCCCAGCCAGAGTCTGGACTTGAGCCCGATCAAACATCAAACATCTGGAGAGACCTGAAAATAGCGGTGCTCCCCATCCACCTTGACAGAGCTTGAGAAGATCTGCAGAGAATGGGAGAAACTCTCCATATACAGGTGTGCCAAGCTTGCAGCATCAGGGCCTCCCGAGTGGCGCAGCGGTCTAAGGCACAGCATAGCAGTGCTAGAGGCATTACTACAGACCTGGGTTCATTCCCGGACTGTGCCATGACTCCCATAGGACAGAGCACAATTCGCCCAGCATCGTCCGGGTTAAGGGAGAGTTTGGGCCTTACTTGGCTCGTCGTGCCCTAGCGACTCCTTGTGGTGGGCCAGGTGCCTGCAGGCTGACCAGGGAGCCAGTTGAACGGTGTTTCCTCCGACACATTGGTGCGGCTGGCTTCCGGGTTAAGCTGGCAGGTTTTAAGGAGCGCAGTTAGCTGGTCATGTTTCAGAGGTTGCATGACTCCACCTTCGCCTCTCCCAAGCCCGTTGGGGTGTTGCAGTGATGTGACAAGATAGAAATTGGGGAGAAAAAAGGGGGTCTGAATACTTATGTAAAATGTGCTATTGTTTAATAAATATATATAGACATTTTGGTAAGAACGGTAAGAAGAATGCCCCTCTCCCCACAGGTGTGATTATTACCTCTGAGGGTTTAGAGCTTGAGGTAGTCACCTCAGATAAGTACTTGGGAGTATGGCCAGACAGTACACTGTCCTCTCAGCACATATCAAAGCTGCAGGCTAAAGTTAAATCTAGACTTGGTTTCCTCGTAGTAGCTCCTCTTTCACCCCAGCTGCCAAACTAACCCTGATTCAAATGATCATCCTACCCATGCTAGATTACAGAGACACCCGTTCTGCCAGTCACACCCAGGTCCCTGGGTTGCTCGTCTTTTCATTTCGCTGCAGCTAGCGACTGGAACGAGCTGCAACAAACACTCAAACTGGACAGTTTTATCTCAATCTCTTCATTCAAAAGACACAATCATGGATACTCACTGACAGTTGTGGCTGCTTTGTGTGATGCATTGTTGTCTATACCTTCTTGCCCTTTGTGCTGTTGTCTGTGCCCAATAATGTTTGTGGGATGTTTTGTGCTACTACCGCGTTGACATGTGTTGCAGCCTTGGTGTGTTGTTGTCTTAGGTCTCTCTTTATGTAGTGTTGTGTTGTCTCTTGTCGTGATGTGTGTTTTGTCTTTTTATAATTTTTTAAATCCCAGCCCCCGTAGGAGGTCTTTTGCCTTTTGGTAGGCCGTCATTGTAAATGACAATTTGTTCTTGACTGACTTGCCTTGTTAAATTTAAAAAATGGTGTATGCATGTGTGTTTGTGTTGGTATGCGTGTGTGTGTGCTTGCGTATGTAGTGAATGTGTGTGGGTTGTGTGGCAGTGTCAATGTAGTGTGTGTACAGTATATGTATATAGTCTAGTGAGAGTGTGTGTAGGGTCAGTGCAAGATAGTTTGGGTACCATTAATAGACTATTTAGTAGTCTGGCTATTTAGTAGTCTTATGGGTTGAGGTAGAGTCTCGGAGCCTGTTAGTTCAGTCCCAGGGTCCCTAGCTTGGTGATGAGCTTGTGGGGAGTATGGTGTTGAACGCTGAGCTGTAGTCTATGAACAGTATTCTCACATAGTTATTTCCTCTCTTGTCCAGGTGGGAGAGGGTGGTGTGAAGTGCAATTGAGATTGCGTCATCTGTGGATCTGTTGGGACGGTATGCTAATTGGAGTGGGTCCAGGGTGTCTGGGATGATGGTGTTGATGTGTGTCATGACCAGCCTTTCAAAGCACTTCATCATTACATATGTGAGTGCAACAGGGCGATAGTCCTTTAAGCAGGTTAAGTTAGACCTCTTGGGAACAGGGTGGTCAGCTTGAAACGTTGGGATTCCAGACTGAGACAAGGAGAGATTGAAAATGTCTATGAAGACGCCTGCCAGCTGGTCTGCGCATGTTTTGAGAAAGGGCCTTGGTATTCAGTCTCGGCCCTGTGGTATTCAGTCTCGGCCCTGTGGTATTCAGTCTCGGCCCTGTGGTATTCAGTCTCGGCCCTGTGGTATTCAGTCTCGGCCCTGTGGTATTCAGTCTCGGCCCTGTGGTATTCAGTCTCAGTGGTATTCAGTCTCAGCCTTGTGGTATTCAGTCTCAGCCTTGTGTGTTAACCTGTGTAAACGGTTTGCTCACAAATCGGCCACAGAGAGAGAGCTCATAGTCATCCGGGAAAAACAGGGGCATTCCACGCAGAGCAGACTATTATATTCCTCGAAGCGAGCATAAAAAGAATTTAGGAGTTGCCCAGTGAAGCAGAACTCGTGGCTGGGTTTCCCTTTGTAATCAGTTATCGAATGCAAGCCCAGCCACATACGACGAACGTCGGAACCGGTGTAATAGGATTTGACCTTCCTCCTATATTGTCCTTTTGCACGTTTGATGTCTCGGAGGTCAGAGGTCTTGAATACGTCCTTGTCCCATTCCTTGTAAGCGGTAGCTCTAGCCTTTAGCCCCGTGTGGATATTGCCTGTAATCCATGGTTTTTGGATTGGATACGTTCTTATAGTCACTGCGGGGATGACATTGTCTATGCACTTTTTGATGAAGCCTGTGACTATTGTGGTAAACTCCTCAATGCAATCGGATGAGTCCCGGAACATATCCCAGTCTGTACTAGCAAAACAGTCTTGACTGCTTCATCCGACCACTTCCGTATTGAGCATATCACTGGTACTTCCTGTTTGAGCTTTTGTTTGTAAACAGGAAGCAGGAAAATGGAGTCATGGTCAAATGTTCCAAAGAGAGAACGAGGAGAGAGACCTTGTATGCGCTTCTGTCGGTAGAATAAAAGTGGTATTTAGCGCCCCTAGTGGCGCAGGAGACTTGTTGATAGAAGTGAGGTAGGGCGGTTTTAAGTCTCCCTGTGTTAAAGTCTCCTCCCACCAAAACATTGCCTCCGGGTGAGCGGTTTCTTGTTTGTTTATGGCTCCATACAGTTTGTTGAGTGCCAGCGTGGTGTTGGCTTGTGGAGGGATGTAGACAACAGTGATAATTACAGATGAGAACTCTCTTGGTAGATA
The DNA here is from genome assembly GCF_034236695.1 of Oncorhynchus nerka. Lineage (NCBI taxonomy): Eukaryota > Metazoa > Chordata > Actinopteri > Salmoniformes > Salmonidae > Oncorhynchus > Oncorhynchus nerka. The sequence continues at coordinate 43,690,976 of NC_088417.1, read as the reverse complement.
AAAAAAAGGTCTGCAGCTTACCATGAGGTATTCTATATCAGGTGAGCAAAAGCTCAAGATTTCCTTCACAATTGAAGCAGAACACCAGTTGTTATTTATGAGGGGAAAAAAAGAGAAAAAAAACACTACCTCCTTTTAACTTCCCTGAAGCCGGGACGTTCGCTTCTGTCGCTGCATGAAGAATCTACTGAGTACTACGTGCATAGCGTTATCAACCAGCCACGTCTCAGTAAGACATAATATTGCAACTTTTCAAGTCTCGCTGATGATGACAAGCGTCGGTCGAGAGTCTCCCATCTTATTCTCGAGTGACTGGACATTTGCCGATATAACTGAGGGGAATGCCATTTGATTCTCTCTTCTCCTCAATTTCACCAGGACTCCACCCCTGTAGCGTTTTGGTAGCCCATGGAACAAAGGAATAGGGTCCGGTACGAACAGTGGAACAGCTGAGGCCGAGTTGTAGTGGAAGTAGAAATTGAGGTTAGTAACTGTTGATCTGATGTCGAGAAGTGCTTGGCGGTCATATGTGATAATAGTATGAACTGTACAAAAAAAGTAACGATAAACACAAAAGTAACTATATAGCAAAGTTGGAACTCGTAAGATGTCGCCCTTCTCCGTTACTGTATCGCATAGGGACAAGTAAACCAAATATCTTGTTTGTATTGTCCTAGGATTCTAAGCCCACGTCGAGACTTGCTAGTGATTGCTAAAGTGACTTGTTCTAGCAATTTTAAAACCATTTTCCTGCAATTCTATATTGTTCTCAACAGGGAATCCATGTGTACTGACAGAACACAACCTTTTTTCTTAGGTTTTTGCCACAATAAATTAAATTCAAAGAATAGATTGGACTAGTTTTTCTGGCTAGATTAAGTGATTGATTTGGTAGGGTTTCAGACCTGCCACTTTGACTCAAACATCCTGCCCCCTCACTGACAATCCCACCCACAGTGATTGATTGACAGGCCAAAGTGTTAAAAGGGATAGTTCACCCAAATTACAAATTGGTTGCCTTACCCTAAGTGTCCACAGCCACAGAGTCAATAAAATACATAATTTGAAGAACAAACATCATTGTGACAATTCATATCTTGCAGTAAAACTCTAAATATGGCTTTAATCTCAAGAGAAGACAGGTTTAATGTTAAAAAATGATATTATCAAATAGGCCTAGACGATATCCAAAACACCACACTGAATTCAGTCATTTTAAAAATCACATCTTCCTACTCAATAGTTTTTTTACCAATCTGGGAGATAAAGTCGTTAAAGTAGTATTCAATCATTTAGCTGTGTATTTCGGATGGAATCAAGGCATTAGAATGTACCACTAAAATAGAGCTCATTCTGCTACATGGTTAAAACTATAATTTTGATCTCATGGATGGTCAGTCCTTACATCCATTACTCTGTCTATGAATTTGAGAGTGGTTTTATTTCTCAAGTCCCTCCCTCAGCTATTTACCAAAACTAGTGGTGGAGTGATGGCTTTGTTGTTGTTCGAACTCTGGATTGGCCCTTTAAATAAAAAAAAAACACGACATTTATTTAAAAACTTGGTAAAAAAAAAAAAAAAAATCATAGAATATTTTGACAACCCTGTCTGTAAACTTTCAATTGAAATAAAACTCAACTGTTTATATTTTTCAGTGACTAAGACAGATGTCTCATGGTAGGGTGGGATATGGAAAATAGGTCAACTTTGAGCACCTCTATCTCCTGAATGTTTTGGCATTCAGGTACAAAAAGTCACTTTCTGACCACTTCTACCATGGACAAACATGTATGGAAGGTTCTGTCAAATCAAAAGGGGTGCAGTCAGAATGTGATTGAATTCATATAGAACAACCCCCCTGAGTTAAGCCTTTTCCTGGATGAAGCCCTATCTTGCTCTCCTCATCTCGCTCTACATTATTATGTAGAATCTTGACAGTTGCAAGTTACATTAGCTCCACAAATGTTCAGCAGTGTACATTTGGTTACAACACAAACATCACTAGCCTGGGTGCATGCCAGTCTGTTTCTGTGCTCTTGCCAACTCCTCATGGCAAGGAGTGGAATGTTAGCTAAACTAACAGGTACCCAGGCTAAAACTTTGCTTCCAAGTTATAGCAATATAACAGTGTGGGCCTAATAACATGTGGTAACACAGTGATCCCAAGACACTGTTGCATTGGGAGGCCCACCTCAGGGACAAGTGTATTGCCTCGGTGTGCCATGCAAACATGAATTAGATACCGGTTATCTATGCAAGGAGACAACCTTTACACTTCTTCTTTGTGTGCCGGTACAAGCCTCATCCCCGCAACCCCAAGCTCAATCAAACCACGTTACAATCATAACAATAACAACATATGCAACATTAGACACCGGAAATCCCGACTAGGTGAGGAAACAACAACGTGAAGTAGGGACCCGAGGGTCATAGGAGACCAACCAGCAGATTAATACCAGCCTCTCATTCACAAAGCCTTGGATACAGTGTGCTACACGAATGAACACCGTGGCAACAAAAAAAAACATTAACTATGCGTCACTTAGATATGCAGATATTGGTTAATGTTGAATACAGAGATAAAGTACAGTTAATGGAGACGTGAACGGGCCAAGCGGTGGCGTTCTCTCGAAATCTAGACCCACCACCACCGGTGTTTTTGGTGCAACTCCCCCATCCTCTTGAGTCCTGCAGTTAGTTGAGAATAAAAATTGTACGCTCCCCCACTTTAGAATGTCGACCCCCAAGAAAAGACGCATGAAATTGAAACAGAATTAGGCTACAGGATTGCAAAAAAATGCATCTGAGAACACAACAAAGCACTATTGTTGTTTGTGTTGACCATTATGATTTTATACATTCTTGAGCCAAACGGTGACCCACATTTGACGTATTATGTAGCAAGATAGCTAGCTAGCATGCTAACCGGCTGGCTAACTACAACATCAAACGCCTTCATTCAAAGCAGACAAAGGCAGTCATTTAACACCGAACAGTAGGTATCTTCAAGATCATAAAATGTTGCCTAGCTATGAAGCTATTAGCACGGGGCCAGATGGGCTATCGAGCTGAAAAGTCGTGGCGCGCACGATGTTCTAGGCGGCTGTAATAAAGGAAGACACCCGGAGGCAAGACGCATGAAATTGGCATGTACCAAAAAGCACAGACTACAGACCAAATACCACCCCGACGTTATGTAACTTATTTCCTACCTCCAGTTCCGTCAGAGTTTTCGTTTAGACTGCCTGAAGAATCATGGTGACTGCCCGCACAACCACCCATGGATGTTTTAACTGCGCTACCCCCGCAGACCCTCTCTTGTTTTCTTTTCCCCCTTCCTCAACTCTTCATCTCAGAAAATAAATTGACAGGGAGCGAGCATCCGCTGGGAAGAGGCGGAGTGAGCACACATCACAAGGTGACTGCTTCTCATGAAGAAAAGAGGGGGACTGAGAAAGGGAGAAATATAGGTAAGGAATGGGCGGGTGAGAGGGGAGGACAAAAGGGAGAAGACTCTGGGAAACCACTCAGCATAGTGTAACTGAGATGGGAACAGGTTCTATCTATAAGGTCCAACTCCAGGTGTCATTAAAAAAAAACACCTCCCCACCTTAAAACATATTTTCACATGAAACTCCCCTTCTACTGTAATTTTTTTAATAATTGCACACCCTCCCCCCTTTTTAAATTTAACTAGGCAAGTCAATTAAGAACACATTCTTATTTACAATGACAGCCTACCCCAGCCAAACAATTGTGTACCGTCCTATGGGACTCCCAATCACTGCCAGATGTGATTCAGCCAGGGACTGTAGTGATGCCTCTTGCACTGAGATGCAGTGCCTTAGACCCCTGCACCACATGGGAGCCCATTGAATTAAAGGTGCTTATTTACATTTTTGCATTGTAATTTCAGAAAATGTCCATAATATATTTGGCATTATGATAGTGTTAAACAGTATTACTTACCCGCTAGTGTTGTGATTGGTTGTGATAATCGCCTATTGATTTCTCCTGCCAGAGCAGCATCTGTTGTCAAAATCGGAAAGCTGTTCTTACTTTGTGGCTGTGTTATCTAGTGGAAATCATTCTATAATTTCCTGGTTGCTAAAATTCTACACTGTTTTCTCAATTTCAGTTTAGCCATAATGATTATGGCACCATATTGCAAGAAAAAGCAGTTTCAGGTGTTTTAAAAATGCATCCTCATGTACATTGTGCCCCCTCTAAAATAATGAGTACATGACGCCCCTGACTGTAGCGACACTGTGTTTAAATGTGGATATCGACTTTTCCACGTAAATTTGCTTGTCGATGCTACGCAAAGGGGTGAAGGTTCGCCGACCACCATCAACAAGACTCTCCCTGTCTGTCTCATTACAATTACAATCAGAGATGACTGAAAATAATTATCAGCTAGGGTGAATCAGATTTTCAACATTTTGATGCTATATTTCTAATTATTATTTTAACAGGTTTCAGTGCCAACCAAACACACAACCAATAAGCAATACATAACTCCATACCGATTACCGACTTCGGGCACTTCAACATCATGGTTTGAGTTTTCAACACCACAATCAAATAGGCCTAGAGTGTATCAATCTCAACAAACAGAAAGTACACATTTCCGTTGGACCTTGCATGCAATCGACCAATAAAGTGATCTTGATCTTAATGTCTCTTTTCTTTCCTCAAATGACAGGTGCACAGTTTGGATGGTAGAATTGTACATTTTAAAGGTTAAAGGAAAAATAGTTGGACTATATTGAGGCGTTATGGCTCTAGGTGCGCGAGAAATAGCTGCTCCGGTCTGAGAGGACGCAGATTGCGCATCCTGAATAACTGGGCCTGCTGGTAACATGGGCCTATGGGGGCACATTATTATAAAACGACTTGAGAGAATGATGGTACACAATTGACAGCGCATCTCATCAGAAGTAAAAATACAACCAGACTGTCCTACTCCCGCCCAATAAGCAAAGATACATATGTTAGTTTAGTAAGGTAGAGCACAGTATAGAGTACAATCAGGGTTGGGGAGTAACGGATTACATGTAATGGGTTACAAAAAAACGGTAACTGTAATCCGTTACGTCACCAGCAAAAATATTGTAATCAGATTACAGATACTTTTGAAGAACCAGATAATTATTTCGAGGATTACTTTTAAATTCAGAAAGGATGTTTGCGGGAAAAAATATTTGACACTTCTCTGTTTTCTCATTGACATTCAAATCAGCATTGAAACAAGACACATGTAAATTTGATCCACCTGAGCAAGTCTGACCACATATCAGAGACCACTATGATGACACACCAAATGGGTTTGATGGAAAAGAGCAGGAATAGGCTTTTGTAGGCTGTTCGCACGTCTAAATGTGTATTTGAACCCAATAATGGTTCAATTCAAGAAGTTTAAGTTGCCTGTCAATCATTGTTTTTTAAACCAGTGGACAGCCACTGAAAAATGCACTCTTTCAACAGCTGCATAGCGGGGATCCCAGCCTATGGGATATAAATGGGTTTTTTAATCTAATTCATGCAGATTAACACAAAAAAATCCATAGGTCTAATGGACACATGCCCAAACTCGCACATTTTTGATACGCTTAAAGACACAATCTGTAGTTGCTACATCCATTTTTGGACTTATAAATTATATATACTATATATTAATATATATATATATATACATATATATCCATTGATTCTTGAAGAAAATAACTTAGTTCAACTGTCACTCTCCATGAGAACCCAAAATATAAGCATGTATTTCTCCAATGTTTGTAAACATTGTAAATGTAAACAAACACTGTATAGACTCATAACATGGTTAAAACAACCATTTTGATATCATGGATGGTCAGTCATTGCATCCATAGCTCTGCCTATTAATCTGAGAGTGGTTACATTTCTCCATGCCCATCCCTCAGCATTTTACCAAAACAGAGACCATTTTGTTATTGTTGCACCTGTGGATTTGTCCTTTAAACAGCTGCATATTGTCAAGATATAAAAGTGTCACCAACAAAAAGTTAAACAATGGGCCAATAGCAAATGCAGCATATGGCATTCATTTTTCACATGTAAATAGCTATTTTCAGTAGTGCTCAAAACATGCCATTCCATGAGCACAGCATTTATTTTTAAACTTGAATCAATGATCCTAATCAGTTCTCCATGACAACAAAATCATAAACAACGGAGTAGGGCTGGCTAATAAGTATTTCGTTTTGGGGTCATGCTCAGGTAAAACAATTTGGATAATCTATACTTCCATATTTCCAAGTCCTATTCTTGAAGATCAAGGGGTATAACATTTATTGGAATGAGTGTAATTATGATATACTTGGGCTTTTAATGTAACAATATAATTTAATTGTATTATTATATGTAGTAGAAAGCGATGCATTAGAAGAAGACTACATAACCAACCCATAAAGGAAAATGTAACATCCATATATGGCCAGCTATGTAAACTTTAACATTGATTTATCCTGCAATAGATGTCGTTCAGTTGAAAACATATTTTTGTCTTCTTCGAATTCCTCTTAAGGGGAAAGTAATCTAAAAGTAACTGAATGTAATCGGAGAGTTACATTACTGATTACAATTTTGGACAAGTAACTAGTAATTGTATTGGATTACATTTAGAAAGTAACCTACCCACTCCTGACTACAGTACGGTATGGTACGGTAGAGTACAGTACATTAGAGTTTATTCAGTAAAGTACAGTACAATATAGTTTAATTTAGTAGAGTACAGTGCTGTAGAGTTTAATTCCATAAAGTAGAAGTACAGTACAGTTTAGTTCAGTAGAGTAGATTAGAGTAAAGTAGGGTACCCTATACTTAACTTTTCTGTGCTCTTCTGTACTGTGCTGTGCTGTGCTGTCCAAACTTGTCTATGATTGGTTTAGATTCAGTCCAGAACGGACCAAATAATTTCCAACTTTAGACGTCTATGTTTGGGCCAAATATAGGCCTGTCCGGACTTGATATCTGTGGATGCTGAAATCAAGGCCTGTCTGACCGGACCAAATCTGAACCAAACATAGACGTCTATGATTGGTTCAGAATTTGTCCGGACAGACAGACAAAAAATCTATGTCTTTTGATGTGGAAATCAAGGCCGGTCCGGACTGCACCAAAAAAAAGATGTCCGGTCCGGGCAGCACCAAAAATGGCGTCCAAAAGACGTCCCCTTTCTAGACCTTATAAACGTTTAAGAGTAGACCCACATAACTGATCCAAATGGAGTGAAACAGGGCTTTTGTGCCATTATTCAAATGACATTTTCACTGCAGTTTACAGCCTAGAGTAGAGTTTTGTACTCACTTGAAAACAAAAATACAATTATTCATTACATTGTGGTGTTGTAGGCTAGTCTATGTATTGTCCCGGAACAAGATCAATAGGGGAGCTTTATGATCTGTGCGTCTCATGTCTTCACTGTTCTTTCATGCGCAAACGACGCAGCTGGCCTCTCCGCTGCCTATCAGCTATTCCTCTGTGTTCTTTAAATTGAAAATTGGTGCAGCTTTGAATTATTTTTTTTACCTTTGGTCTGATTGCTAGTTAGCCTATTGCAGATCTGGACAAACTATTCACCTACCACTATTGTCACTATGATTGGTGTATAGAGGGTAGGATAGACAGTATAGTAAACATGTGGAAAGGCTTAGTGCATATGGGGAGTACCAAAACACTTTGACAGGGGAGGTGCATGCAAGCAGATGAGGATATTTGGCTACGATGGAAGACATTACATAGTAAAACCTGCAAAATGGTGAATGTAAACCAGGGAAAAAATGTACTACCCTCCCTTGTGCCCCATAAAAAAAACACACACAACCCCCTTCCCATAAATATAGATATGTCCCTTACAAAGAGCAGTATGTGAGTATTTGAGTATGTATGTGAGAAAATACTGATGAGGCAGATGTTATTGCAACATAATTACAAAAGAGCAGCCAGAGGCTGGAAAATCAGAATATTTAGAATAATCTACAACAATTCCAGGAAAATCCTGGAATGTTGGCTCAAAGTTTTCCAACCTTCTCTGAGCCAAGTTCACCTGATTATTTGCCATAGCAACTAAAGACAATAGACTTGTTGAATTCACTTGGAGATTCCGTGTAAATTTTGGAATGTGGGTAACACTCCAAAATTGACACAACTGACAGGATAATGTCAAATTCCTTGAAGTGACCTACATTTACTCTCCTTAGAGGTGCAACATTCAGAATGAACAGCGGACAACAGAAATATGTTCCCAAGGTCTTCCCTTGCATTGCTTATTACAGTCTAAGCAATGAAAGAGTGAACGTGCACTGTAATTGAGTGCCATATCCATCAGGCATGAAAACATTAATTTGATAATAATAAATCATAATGTTGTCTGCTCATGCTGTGGGTACGGTTGGCATTCCTTCAGCTGCAGAGACAATGCCTCCGCCCAATTTAAACAATAACTCATTACTGACTGAGGAAAACCCTCCATTACCACAGAAAGTAGACCAATACATGGAATGGATTCTGAACTTGTTATATGGTGCCCTCTTGTGTTGGTGTCCTGAGGCAAACATTGGTGATCAAGAAAGTCTCCTGCATGTCTGCCATTTATTGAAAGAAAAACCTGGAGTGCAGAACTTTTCATCATAGAAATGTGTCAAACACTGGGCTTAAAACAAACCTTTCTGAAGATGTTTGTATGTCAGCTGAAACCCATTGAAGAATACCAAGTAATCATTGTGGAAGTAGATGTAAAACAACGGACAAAAGTTGTAAAAACTCCACAGCCTGGCACCCTGCCCTCAAAGGATAACTCACAATACTTCACAGACAAGTCCAGAAAGCCCAATCAGTTAATGGATTACATGATTAGACACTGATATTTACAGACGATATACAGTGCCTTCAGAAAATATTCACACCCCACTCTTCATATTTTCAAGCATGGTTGTGGCTGCATCATGTCATCGGCAAGGACTAGGGAGTTATTTAGGATAAAAAAGAAAAGGAACAGAGGTAAGCACAGGCAAAATCCTAGAGGAAATCTGGTTCAGTCTGCTTTCCTAGAGACACTGGGAGACAAATTCACCTTTCAGCATGACAATAACCTAAAACACAAGGCCAAATATACACTGGTTGCTTACCTAGATGACATTGAATGTTCCTGAGTGGCCTAGTTACAGTTTTGACATAAAATCTAATGCTAGACTTGAAATAGCAATAATCAACAACCAACTAGTCTGAGCTCTGAGAATTTAAAAAATAATCATGTGCAAATATTGTACAATCCAGGTGTGCAGAGTTCTTACAGACTTACTCGAGAAAGACTCACAGATCACGTATTTACAGTATGTCAGTGAGATATTCTGTTTATCATCATAATCAAATTTGCTACATTTCTAAAAACACGTTTTCACTTTGTCATTATGGGGTATTATCTGCTGATGGGTGAGAAAGAAAAAAAACAAATTTCATCCATTTTGAATTGAGGCTGTAGCACAACAAAATGTGGAATAAATCAAGGGGTCTGAATCATTTCTGAAGGCGGTCTACATTTGAGTAATTTAGCAGATAAATAAAATACAATAAAATGTTTCACATGCTTCATAAACACAGGCACTTACGTCGATTACATATTTCTGTATTTAATTTTCATTAAGATTGATATGCTTATCCAGAACGACTTACAGGAGCAATTGTGGTTAAGTGTCTTGCTCAAGGTCACGTCAACAGAGCTTTCACCTTGTCGACTTGGAGATTCAAACCAGTGACCATTCAGTTACTGGTCCAGCACTGTTAACCGCTAGGCTGAAACTATACATAAACCATTGACAAGCTGTGGGCTCATGAACAGTGGTTCAATCCCCGGTGGGGGGAGGCAGAGAGATGAAGATTAAAAACAGTCTGTCACTCAATCGATCTGTTCCACCTTTAACCAACATCTGAAGATAAACATTAACTACAGACCCCTCAGGCTTCATCCTCCCATTCCAGCTTGAACAGAGTTGATGATCAACACAATCAATGGAAGTGTTGATTTATTTGAGGTCTCTTAGCGTTTAAGGAGACGCGTGAGGATATTTGCCACTGTTGATCAGTTGGTCGACACTTGACTAGTTTAAAACGCTTTCTAAAACGCTTTCACATTTGTTATTTCATCAGAACTGATTGCTTATGAGTACCTTCATGTGTGTGTAAAATATTACTGTTCTCAGATTTTTGTATTAATAGATTTATGATGTGTATGCAAATGTGTTCTTTTCTGGCAAAAGCTATATATCCACTGTTTAGCTGGAATGGAATGTTCGTATCCTGTATATTTGACTGTGATATGTGGTTTTTCACCTAGGAACACTATATACAGTGCCTTCGGAAAGTATTCAGACCCCTTGGCATTTTCCACATTTTGTTATATTACAGCCTTGTTCTAAAATGGATTAAATACATGTTTTTTTCTCAGCAATCTACACACAATACCAAAATGACAAAATGAAAAAACAGTTTTTTCTAAATGTTTGCACATTTATTAAATATATTCAGACCCTTTGCTATGAGACTCGAAATTGAGCTCAGGTGCATCCTGTTTCCATTGATCATCCTTGAGATGTTTCTACAACTTGATTGGAGTCGACCTGTGGTAAATTCAATTGATTGGACATGATTTGGAAAGGCACACACCTGTCTATATAAGGTCCCACAGTAGACAGTGCATCTCAGAGCAAAAACCAAGCCATGAGGTAAAAGGAAATGTCCGTAGAGCTCCGAGACAGGATTGTGTCTAGGCACAGATCTGGGGAAGGGTACCAAAAAAATTCTGCAGCATTGAAGGTGCCCAAGAACACAGTGGCCTCCATCCTTCCTAAATAGACAACGTTTGTAATCAGCAAGGCTCTTCCTAGAGTTGGCCACCCGGCCAAACTGAGCAATTGGGGGAGAAGGGCCTTGGTCAGGGAGGTGACCAAGAACCCGATGGTCACTCTGACATAGCTCTTGAGTGCCTCTGCGGAGATGGGAGAACCTTCCAGAAGGACAACCAATCAGGCCTTTATGGTAGAGTGGCCAGACAGCAAAAGGCACATGACAGCCCGCGTGGAGTTTGCCAAAAGGCACCTAAAGGACTCTCAGACCATGAGAAACAAGATTCTTTGGTCTGATGATGCCAAGATTAAACTCTTTGGCCTGAATGCCAAGCGTCACTTCTAGAGGAAACCTGGCACCATCCCTACAGTTAAGCGCGGTGATGGCAGGATCATGCTGTGGGGATGTTTTTCAGCGGCAGAGACTGGGAAACTAGTCAGGATCGAGGGAAAGATGAATGGAGCTAAATACAGAGAGATCCTTGATAACAACCTGCTCCAGAGTGCTCAGGACCTCAGACTGGGGCGCAGGTTCACCTTCCAACGGGACAACGACCCTAAGCACACAGCCAAGACAATGCAGGAGTGGCTTCGGGGCAAGTCTCTGAATGTCATTGAGTGGCCCAGCCAGAGCCTGGACTTGAACCCGATCAAACATCTCTGGAGAGACCTGAAAATAGCTGTGCAGCAACACTCCCCATCCTGCCTGATAGAGCTTGAGAGGATCTTCAGAGAAGAATGGAATAAACTCCCCTTATACAGGTGTGCCAAGCCTGTAGCGTCATACCCAGAGACTCAAGGCTGTAATCGCTGCCAAAGGTGCTTTAACAAAGTACTGAGTAAAGGGACTGAATACTTATGTAAATGTGATATTTCAGTTTTTTTTATTTGATAAATTGGCAAAAAAGGATCGGGTATTGAGTGTAAATTGATGAGGGAAAAAAAAGAAGAGGAAGTCTGTAACGTAATAAAATGTGGAAAAAGTCAAGGGGTCTGAATACTTTCCGAGTGCACTGTATACAAAAGTATTTGGACACCCGTTCAAATGAGTGGATTCGTCTATTTTAGTCGCACCCGTTGCTGACAGATATATAAAACCGAGCACACAGCCATGCAATCTCCATATAACATTGGCAGTAGAATGGCCTTACTGAAGAGCACAATGACTTTCAACGTGGCACCGTCATTTTGTATTTTTTTTATTTAACCTTTATTTAATTAGGCAAGTCAGTTAAGAACAAATTCTTATTTACAATGACAGCCTACCAAAAGGCCTCATGCGGGGACGAGGGTCTGAGATTCAAAATAAAAAACTAAATAGGACAAAACACATATCACGTCAAGAGAGACACCACAACACTACATAAAGAGAGACCTAAGACTACAACATAACATGGCAGCAACACAACATGGCAACAACATGTTAGCAGCACACATGGTACAAACATTATTGGGCAGAGACAACAGCACAAAGGGTAGGAAGGTAAAGACAACAATAGATCACACAAAGCAGCCACAACTGTCAGTAAGAGTGTCCATGATTGAGTTATTTAATTACATTTTGCCACCTTTCCAACAAGTCAATTCCTCAAATTGGGTTTGGCGAATGCCAGAAGAATGCTACCTGCCCCAATGCATAGTGGCAACTGTAAAGTTTGGTGGAGGAGGGATAATGTGTTTTCTGGAGGGCGAATAATGTTCTGTGGCTGTTTTTCATGGTTCCGGCTAGGCCCCTTTGTTCCAGTGAAGAGAAATCTTAACGCAACAGCATACAATGACTTTCTATACGATTCTGTACTTCCAACTTTGTGGCAACAGTTTGGGGAAGGCCCTTTACCTGTTTTAGCATGACAATGGCCCCATCATGCACAAAGCGAGGTCCATACAGAAATGGTTTGTCGAGATGAGTGTGGAAGAACTTGACTGTTCTGCACAGAGCCCTGACCTCAACCCCTTTGGGATGAATTGGAACGCCGACTTTGAACCGGGCCTAATCGCCCAACATCAATGCCTGACCTAGGGAGTTTTTCCTAGCCACTGTGCTTCTACATCTGCATTGCTTGCTGTTATTGGTTTTAGGCTGTGTTTCTGAACAGCACTTTGTGACATTGGCTGATGTAAAAATGGCTATATAAATACATTTGATTGATTGATTGATAATGCTCTTGTGGCTGAATGGAAGCAAGACCCCGCAGCAATGTTCCAGCATCTAGTGGAAAGCCTTCTACTAGAGTGGAGACTGTTATTGTAGCAAAGGGGTGATCAGCATCATATTAATGCCCACGATTTTGGAACGAGACGTTCAACAAGCAGGTGTCCACATACTTATGGCCATGTAGTGTATCTTAAGATGAATGCACTCACTGTAAGTTGCAATGGATAAGATCATCTTCTAAATGACTGAAATGTCAAATGTACATGTTTTACATACAGATCTCATATTACAATACAAATACAAAATCATTATATTGACATCACAAAATGGATCATTTGTACATTTCAATATTCAAAATTTGTAAAACCTAGTAGTACTGTAACCTAGTAGTACTGTGAGGCGGATACTGTATAGATACTGTATAGCATTCTTTTTTTAAACAGGATTATTTGTCTCTGAAATGAACAAAGGGAAACGTGTTTTTTTAATATCAGGTACATCTGTAATATTATTAGTATATTGTGCATTGTAATTTTCATGTACTCCTGTTGTGGTACATTTTTGATGATGTTGTAACTACAGTTACCCCAGTCAACAAGCCCCAAACCAGCGAGCGTGCAGAGAGTAGAATGATCTGTCGTGGCTGCATTGCAAGAGACACTTGTATCAAGCTGAAAAGAAGACGCACGTGACAATCAGAGAAAAGGAGGCAGTTATCATTACGACACTCGTTATTGTGACACTCAGAACCAGATAGCACAATCAATCTTCTAAGCCTCATGCTTTATGCTTGGTACTTTAAAATCAGTTTTTGATTCAGTAAGCAGCTTATCCTTATCATATCCTCACTGCCAGTCTTTCTTCTTATTGCATAGTCATATCCAAGGACATTATGGGAAGCACCTATTCAGCTGTACAGAGATTAGTGTGAGTAGCGTGTGCCAGGACCCTGGGTACAGGAGCTGAGGGCTCACATCCAATGTTTCCTTTCAGTTAATCACTTCCTGTTTGATGATGAATGGCTGAATGAGTGTGGATAATGTGATGTCCACTCAGATGGCATTTGATGTGACTGGGTCTCTGTTACACTCTGAGAGTGTTCTGCTTTTTTAAACATGACTCCTGAGGCAAGAGCGGAAATAATAGTCGCCTGTGAATAGCCATGACATTATTTTGAGGACTAGAGAAACAAAAGGCGTAAAAAAAAAAGAAAGTAAATCCATCCAATTGAATAGAGATTCTATCCATTACGTAAAGCAAGGGAGGACGTGAAGGAAGAAGAGAAGTAAGTAGCCTAGTTGGGGAAGCCACAGGGTCTCGTCAGACTACTCCCCAAATGGCCAGAGATGTCAGTGAGTGTTGTTAGCTCTGCTCTCATATCCCCTGTGAACGACGGTGGGCAAAGCAAAGCGTTTGAATTATGTAGTGATTCTGTGAACCAATACTTTGTGTGTATTAACCCTGACCATGTAGACTAGGCCTAGAGTTTCTTATCTTTTTGTTGCCTTTTCCATCGTTGGTCTTTATCTTATACAAGTTATGTTTGGTTGTACAAAACAAGCTCCACACTGCCACCCAGCAGCAAAAAAACACCTGTCTCACAAACAGTGCATATAAATCTGCTGTTTTCACACAAGAAGCCAGGATTTAATAACAGCTCCTCCAGGATGTCTGTTTCAATGTCCCCCGGTAGCGAAAATAGGCCCTCACATCTCCTGCTCTATATCTAATTAATTCACTCTCATCCTGCAGAGTTGGACAGGGCAGATTACTCCCCTACTTTATCTAACATATGCAGAAACAAAGCTTCACAACTGCATTGCAAGAAGTCAGATACAGTATATTAACCAAACACAAACAGTGACATTGCCTCATGGATATATCTGTCTAAGATCGTTCGGGAAGGATTTAATGTATCTGTTTTATAATATACATTTATTGTCAGTTATTTACAGGACTGAAAGCAACATTGTATATAGGCTAAGAATATGATATAATTCCTAATTCTATGATGATAACACTGTAATCACAGAGTTTCTAAACTCAGAGGCGCAACGTTGTGAGACTTCTGGGAACGCTTGCGAAACAGACCAAACAGACCAGGCCAGGGTTTGAGGTTTGAGATGTCAATGAAAGAAGTCAAGAGTTCTTCCTTAGTTGTTAATTTTCTCAATGTCTAAAGGCACAACCTAGATTTGTGCCAATGTCTTAAGTAGTTGAACATTGTATTACTCTAACCTTATGAAAGTGACAAACTGACCTGTTAATTTTTTGAATCAAAACAACTTTATATCGAAGGAGTGACTTTGATTTGATGGCCTGCACATGCGCAGTTCGGCGAGAGAAAACAGTTAAACCCGATGATGTGTTTCTATGCATGAGCTTAGCTAGCCAACACCGCCATGACATCCCATACAAGTGTGATCGGGGATTTCTATTGAAGAAGCAGTTTTAGCGTATCTTCATACTGTACTGTCTTTGTTGTAATGGTTTGCTACTTTATCTGTGAAATGCAATCAATGGGAGCATGATAGGACAGATGTAACGGCGTTCTTCGTTTGTCGAAAGAGAGTCGGATCGAAATGCAGCGTGGTGGTTACTCATGTTCTTTAATGAAAAAAATCGCGATACATGAAATAACTATACAAAATACAAAACAACAAACGGACCGTGAAAACTAATTACAGCCTATCTGGTGAACACTACACAGAGACAGGAACAATCACCCACGAAATACAAAGTGAAACCTAGGCTACCTAAATACGGTTCCCCATCAGAGACAACAAGAATCACCTGACTCTGATTGAGAACCGCCTCAGGCAGCCAAGCCTATCTAGACACACCCCTAATCACCCACAATCCCAATGCCTACAAAAAAAAAACAATAAGACAATACAATAACCCCATGTCACACCCTGGCCTAAACAAATAATTAAAGAAAACACAAAACATTATGACCAAGGCGTGACAACAGATAGGAGTCTATGTCCTCTTTTGACAGCTAAAGGGAAGCAAGTTTAACCCCATCTCTAGTTACATAATGTGTCCCCTTTGTGGGCCAAATCATCCTCATTTAACTAGTAACATACGGTCCTTCTCATGTTCTTTCCATGTTGTCATCAAGCATTTTGACAAGGGGACTGTGAACAGAGCTTGTTTGTAGCTGAACACATTGATTGGTTAGCAGTAAGGCTGTTATATTTGGACTTCTGTTCAACAGTGAAGTGTGTTGTTGCACGGTGTACCCACCATAACAAAGACACATTTCCATGGATACAAAAATATGTGGTCAGGTAATTGAGAAGACCTTTGCATCTGAACACACTGACCAAACATTCATCATTAGTGGACGCCCACTGCTTTTCCTGAATTGCCCTCTTGATGCAGCAAGCAATCCAAACGCCATAACTATGTCAGAAGATGTACAACCCATTGGTTGAATCAACGTTGCTTCAATGTAATTTTTCTACATATTGTGGCATGGAATCCATGTGAAAAACACATTGGATTTGAAAAAAAGTAATCAACAAGTACTGTTTTCATTTAATTTTGTAACGGTTTTCTAGGTGTGAAGGAGAGTCGGACCAAAATGCAGCGTGTAGATTGCGATCCATGTTTAATGAACAACGTAAACACGAATTAACACAAACACTACAAAACAAAGAACGTAAATAACGAAACGAAAACCGAAACAGCCTATACTTGTGAAAACTAACAAAGATAGGAACAAGGACACTAAGGACAATCACCCACGACAAACTCAAAGAATATGGCTGCCTAAATATGGTTCCCAATCAGAGACAACGATAAACACCTGCCTCTGATTGAGAACCACTCCAGACAGCCATAGACTTTGCTAGATACCCCACTAAGCTACAATCCCAATACCAACACCAAAACCCCAAGACAAACACACCACAATACAAAAACACCATGCCACACCCTGGCCTGACCCAATACATGAAGATAAACACAAAATACTTCGACCAGGGCTTGACAAATTTCAACCAGCGTTGGGACCTCAGTGTTGGGCCCTCAGATTCTCAGCTCCTACTGCTGCACCATTGAGAGCATCTTGACTGGCTGCATCACTGCTTGGTATGCCATTTGCTCGGCATCCTGGCCGCAATGCACTACAGAGAGTAGTGTGTATGGCCCAGTACATCAGTGGGGCCGAGCCACCTGCCATCCATGACCTCTATACCAGGAGGTGTCAGAGGAAGGCCCAAACAATTGTCAAAGACTCCAGCCACCCAAGCCATAGACTGTTCTCTCTGCTACGGCACGGCACATGGTACCGGAGCACCATGTCTGGAACCAAAAAGCACTTGAACAGCTTCTACCCCCAAGCCATAAGACTGATGAAAATTTCATCAAATGGCTACCCTGCTTATTTACATTGACCACGTTTATTATTTATTTATTGACCTTAATTGGAGTGGCAGGTAGCCTAGTGGTTAGAGCTGTCACGACTTCCACCAAAGTCGTTTCCTCTCCTTGTTTGGGCGGCGTTCGGCGGTCGGCTTCGCCGGTCTTCTAGCAATCGTCGATCCACTTTTAATTTTCCATTTGTTTTGTCTTGTTTTCCTACACACCTGGTTTCCATTTCCCTCATTATTTGTTGTGAATTTAACCCTCTGTTCCCCCAATGTCTTTCTGTGGAATTGTTTGTTGTAAGTGCATGCACATGTTTACTGGTGCACATAGTTTTTTTTTGTACCCATATTCTGTTGTATTTTTATGCAGTTGGGTTTTGGATTAAACTGCTCCGGCTACTACCTAGTTCTGCTCTCCTACGTCTGGCTTCCCTGCCACCAGTTACGCACCGCTTTACAAGAGCTTTGTGCCAGTAACCGAAAGGTTGCTAGATTGAATCACTGACCTAACAAGGTAAAAATATGTTGTTCTGCCCATGAACAAGGCAGTTAACCCACTGTTCCTAGGCCGTAATTGTAAATAAGAATTTGTTCTTATCTGGTTTGCCTAGTTAAATAAAGATCAAATTACATAATTGTTATCTAGACTCTACTCACATATACTACACTGACACTCCAACACACACTTTCACACTTCACATGCACTGCTGCTACTCTGTATATTATACTGTATTTCCTGATCGCCTAGTCCCTTTTAACCCTACTCACATGTACATACTGCATGACCTCAATTACCCCAACAACCCTGTACCCCTGCACATTGACTTGGTACAGGTACACCTTGTATCAAGCCATGTTATTGTTTTTATTGTGTTACTATTTCCTTTTTTATTTAGTAAATGTTTGTCCCATCTTAGAATGGGGAATGTGCTTGTAAGCATTTCACTGTAAAGTCTACACCCGTTGCATTCAATAAAATGTTATTTGATTTAAGAAAAGTTAGAGGAGTTACTTTCTACTATTCAATGTTATTTAGGTAGTCTACTCAAATAGGTATGGAAGCTGATCAATGTCTAAATGGGTTGACATAATAGCTCAGCTGAACTGAACAGAGTACATACTGTAGCGATACGACTCTGGATGGTAGACTTATTCTCAATGAAGTGCATTACCCCTCATATACCAGTAGGAGTCGCTGTTAGAGCAGAAATCATTGGACTGTGGCTTCACATTTTACTTCAATCTCTTTATTTAGGTTGATGGCATGATGTTGAAACAATGACGGTTCAAACATACCATTTTATTATATCTACATTGAAACAATGTCAAATAACATACAGTATGTCGAATCAAATTTAAAATTCAACATAATTTCTAATACATTTCTATTTCTGTCACATTTTCATGGTTCTGATTATTATGTTGAAATTAATTTGATTTAACAACCTGTCAATGTATTTAAGTTTTAACGTAATATTTCTGTGGAAAACAGAATGTTAAATGTGTACACTAACCATTATTGATTATGTCTAAAGCATATTCAAAGTGAAAACTTAATCTGAATTTCTTCAGGAAGATCGATTTCCCTTGGTAATGTCAACAAATGAGTTGATTATTGACTTCAGGAAGCAGAGCACTGAGCTAAAAGGTAGAGCTGCCGCTTTCAAGGAGCGAGACTCTAACCCGGAAGCTTATAAGAAGTCCCGCTATTCCCTCCGATGAACCATCAAACAGGCAAAGCGTCAGTACAGGACTAAGATCTAATTGTACCACACCGGCTCCGATGCTCGTCGGATGTGGCAGGGCTTGAAAACGATTACAGTGTAGAAAGGGAAGCACAACTGTGAGCTGCCCAAGTGACACAAAACTATGCTATGCTTTCTTCGAGGCAAATAACACTGAAACAGCATCAGCTGTTCTGGATGACTGCATGATCATGCTCTCCGTAGCCAATGTGACTAAGAACTTTAAACAGGTCAACATTCACAAGGCCGCAAGGCCAGATAGATTCTCAGGACGTGTACTCCGAGCATGCGCTGACCAACTGGCAAGTGTTTTCACTGACATTTTCATCCTCTCCCTGTCTGAGTCTGTAATACCAACATGTTTCAAGCAGACCACCATAGTCCCTGTGCCCAAGAACACTAAAGTAACCTGCCTAAATGACTACTGACCTGTGGCACTCACGTCTGTAGCCATGAAATGCCTTGAAAGGCTGGCCATGGCTCACATCAACACCATTATCCCAGAAACCCTAGACATACTCAATTTGAATACCGGCCCAAACAGATCCACAGATGATGCAATCTCTATTGTACTCCACACTGCCTTTTCATACCTGGACAAAAATAACACCTATGTGAGAATGCTATTCATTGACTACAGCTCAGTGTTCAACACCATAGTGCCCTCAAAGCTCATCACTAAGCTAAGGACTCTGGGACTAAGCACCTCCCTCTGCAAATGGATCCTGGACTTCCTAACGGGCCACCCCCAGGTGGTAAGGGTAGGTAACCACACATCCGCCATGCTGATCCTCAACAGGGGGGCCCCTCAGGGGTGCGTGCTCAGTCCCCTCCTGTACTCCCTGTTCATTCATGACTGCAAGGCCAGGCACGACTCCAACACCATCATTAAGTTTGCTGATGACACAACAGTAGTAGGCCTGATCACCAACAATGATGAGACAGCCTATAGGGAGGAGGTCAGAGACCTGATCGTGTGGTGCAAGGACAACAACTTCTCCCTCAACGCGATGAAGACAAAGGAGATGATTGTGGACTACAGGAATAGGATGACCGAGCACGCCCCTATTCTCATCGACAAGGCTGTAGTGGAGCAGGTTGAGAGCTTCAAGTTCCTTGGAATCCACATCACCAACATACTAACATGGTCCAAGGGCCCGACATAACCTATTCCCCCCCAGGAGACTGAAAAGATTTGGCATGGGTCCTCGGATCCTTAAAAGGTTTCACAGCTGCACCATCGAGAGCATCCTGACCGGTTGCATCACTGCCTGGTATGGCAACTGTTCAGTCTCCAACCGTAAGGCACTACAGAGGGTAATGCATACGGCCCAGTACATCACCGGGGTCAAGCTTCCTTTCATCTAAGATCTCTATACCAGGCAGTGTCAGAGGAAGGTCCTAGAAATTGTCAAAGACTCCAGCCACCCTAGTCGTAGACTGTTCTCTCTGCTACCGCATGCCCAGTGGTAGCCGGAGCGCCAAGTCTAGGTCCAAGAGGCTTCTAAACAGGTTCTACCCCCAAAGTCATCAGACTCCTGAACATCTAATCAAATGGCTACCCAGACTATTTGCATTGCCCCCCCCCCTCTACACTGCTGCTAATCTCTGTTATTATCTATGCATAGTCACTTTAATAACTCTACCTACATGTACAATTTTACCTCAATTACCTCAACATCAGTGTCCCTGCACATTGACTCTGTACCCCTGTATATAGTCCCGCTATCGTTATTTACTGCCGCTCTTTAATTACTTGTTATTCTTATCTCTTACTTTTTTTAGGTATTTCCTTGAAACTGCACTGTTGGTTAAGGGCTTGTAAATAAGCATTTCACTGTAAGGTCTACACCTGTTGTATTCGGCGCATGTGACAAATAAAATTGGATTTGATCAATGGAACTACAGTAGAGATAGTCAGCAGTTTTAAGTTCATCAGCATCCACATCACAGAGGGATTGACATGGTCTAACAACGTCATCACTCTTGTAAAGAGGGTGCAACAGTGTCTCTACTTCCTAAGGCAGCTGAAGAAATTTGGCATGCCACCCGGGTCCTCTCCAAATACTACCGCTGCACCATTGAGAGCGTCCTGACCGTTTGCATCACAGCCTGGTACCGGTATTACACCGTCCACGACTGCAAGGCTCTCCAACAAGTAGTGAAAACGACCCAGTACATCACTGGGACCGTGCTCCCATCCATCCATCCATCCATCCATCCAGGACATCTACTCAAAACGGTGCCTGAGGAAGGACCGCAGCATCATCAAGGACCCCACACACGAGCTGTTCACTCTCTTACCATCAGGCAGACAGTATCAGGGCATGAGGTCTCAGAGACAGTTTCTATCTTCAAGCTTAACAGACTACTGAACACTTGAACTGGACTGACCACCTACACTGACTCTCCGTATCTTACAACACACACACACACACACACACACACACACACACACACACACACACACACGCGCGCGCGCGCACACACGCGCGTGCGCACACACACGCGCGCGCACACACCACAACTGCTGCTACCAGACTATTCATGATGGCTAAATAATGCACAATTTAAGCACTTGTCCCTCAATCCCCTTCCCCAAAACACTTGTAAATAAATTGTGCCTTCCTGTAATATACTGTACTTATGCTAAAATGTGATTCTATTCTACTGAGTCATTTACTTTATGTTCATATTCTTATATTTGATTATTTCTTATAGTTGTTGTATTGATGAGAAGGAACCTGCAAGTAAGCAGAAGGCCATTAAATGTTTTTAATGTGACACCTTCACAGTCATCCCAGTGAAGGACTTTTCTGGAAACTTCACCTGTGTCAAATAAGAGACCTGCACCCCAGCGTTCAGTTTTTTCTCTCTTAGCATCACGATATTAACCTCTCAACTCGTTTGGAGCTACTGTCTCCGCTGTGTTCCTCAGGGTGTAGGGACACCGGGTACGCAGATGCTGTAGCTTCTACACTGACGACCACCGCTGCACTATGCACTGTCGTGTTCAGGGTGTACGGACACCGGGTACGCAGACGCTGTAGCTTCTACACTGACAGCTGCACTATGCTGTCGTGCTTCTACACTGAGACGCTGTACTACACACGCTGCACTATGCACTGTCGTGTTCAGGGTGTAGGGACACCGGGTACGCAGACGCTGTAGGTTCTACACTGACGACCACCGCTGCACTATGCACTGTCGTGTTCAGGGTGTACGGACACCGGGTACGCAGACGCTGTGGCTTCTACACTGACGACCACCGCTGCACTATGCACTGTCGTGTTCAGGGTGTACGGACACCGGGTACGCAGACGCTGTGGCTTCTACACTGACGACCACCGCTGCACTATGCACTGTCGTGTTCAGGGTGTACGGACACCGGGTACGCAGACGCTGTGGCTTCTACACTGACCACCGACTATGCACTGTCGTGTTCTGCACTATGCACTGTGACGCTGTGTCGTGTTCAGGGTGTACGGACACCGGGTACGCAGACGCTGTGGCTTCTACACTGACGACCACCGCTGCACTATGCACTGTCGTGTTCAGGGTGTACGGACACCGGGCTGTGGCTTCTACACTGCGACCACCGCTGCACTATGCACTGCTTCAGGGTAGCTTCAGGAGTACACTGACGACCACCGCTACACTGACGACCACCGCTGCACTATGCACTGTCGTGTTCAGGGTGTAGGGCGGCTAGCGTCTCCACCCGGCAATTGGGATCGACGCTGCCTTCTCCCGAGCCAATTTCTGATACGGTAGCAGGGGGTTCTGACCGGCGCTCATCATTGGAAGCTCAATGGTAAGGAACATCTCCTTGCCAGGGATTCGAAACCCTATGCTATCCGGGTGCAAAAGTGAAGTATTTCACTACGCTACTTCCTGAAGCCATAAGCCAAAATACACAGACGGATACTGTTATAGTACATGTAGGATTTAATGACACTAAGTTGGCCAGCTCTGAACTGCTCAAAAGTGACTCCATGGAACTAATTGCAAAAATGGAGATACCTAAACAAGTGTCCCATTATAAACGGTCTCATACCCACGATAAGACGTGGATAGGGTAGATTCAGTAGGTTGCTATCACTTCAGGTCTGGCTAAAGAGTTCTTGTAACGCTGTCAATGTTCTGTTTATTGATAACTTTTACACTTTTTGGAAAGAGAGAAAGATTCTACAAAGAAGCTGGAATTCACCCAAACTGTCTCGGGGTTATACATTGCAAGGCCATTTTAAGGCTGCTCTGAGAGACTGACTGCAATATAACCCACATTTTACCCAGGTTATCCCAACCATCATCACACATCTGTTTGTGATGTTAAATACTCTACTCCAGTCAAGGAAATCTACATTAGCTAGCTACATGATTAGGATCGGGCCCTTGTTTTCAATTTCCTCCTAAAATGACAAACCCAAATCTAACTGCCTGTTGCTCAGGACCTGAAGCAAGGATATGCATATTCTTGATACCATTTGAAAGGAAACACTTTAAAGTTTGTGGAAATGTGAAAGTAATGTAGAATATAACACATTAGATCTGGTAAAAGGTAAATACAAAATAGAAACGTTTTCTTATGTTTTTCCCCATCTTCGATTTGCAAGAGAAGGGCTATACATTGAGATTCTAGGTGTATTTTACAAGATGACAGCTGTGTGTGTGCAAAGTTTCAGACTGATCCAGTGAAGAATTACATCACTACACAATATGTTGTATCAAGTCTGCCAGGAGTTTGCCCAAATGTGCCAAATTAGTCAATTTATACATTTGCAAGTACATAGCTATAGAGAACATACAAAAAGGCTATGGTAATAAACATTTTAAAGTTTACACAAACCCAGGAATATCATACATGATGGATCATTAGCTACCATACAGAAAATACACTAACCTTCAGACATCTAGATGGCTGCGAGGGGGTGGGGGTGGAGCCAAAGACAGCAGTGGGGTCAAACTGTAGACCCCAGTTCCTACATTTTAATTAAAAATTTGATTTTATCAAACACGTTTTTATCTCTGGGACCCTCAGGATGATAAATCAGAGCATGATTACTGAATGTAAGTACATTATTTACCTTCAGAGGCGAATGTATCACACCAGTTGACTTGATAAAAGTGATTTGTTGTTGTGCACTATCCTCAAACAAAGCATGGTATTTGTTGTTGTTGCTGTAATAGCTACTGTAAATTGTCTATTGTTTACAGCGTCATTCTAGTAACATTATCGCATATTGAGCAACAACTGTCCCGGTTTAGGGACACCGATCCCGTAGAGGTTTTTAATTTCAATCGGGTTTAAGCAGCAGGCCCATCAGGGCAGGCTTTATTAACCTTATTTCTATTCCTAATGAAATCTCCTGACTCACTAAATGATCGAGTTTTAATGACCTGGTTAGGGTAAATGTGGACACCGCTGCTGTTTTTAAGTCTTGCAAAGTTCTGGGTTCGTTGCAATTCAAATGTGCGAAGTATGATGTCAAAGATGGACTTGATCGATATCTGGACGCATGACACGCACACAGACATCCTCGTGTTATCAGAGACCGTGTTAAATGATTCGATCATGGATAAGGGCATTGACTTTGCTAATTACAACATTTTTAGATGTTAGGGGTGTATCTGGCTCCAGCAACCTACTTTATCGTCAAACTTAATCTACGCAGAAACCCAAAACAGGCGTTTATATCCTCTAAACCCCTCCCTTGAACAGACACATGTCCGATTTTTATTTCCGATTTATTTAACCTTTATTTAACCAGGTAGGCAAGTTGAGAACAAGTGTGACGTAGATGTCCGCCAATGGCAGCATTTGGTACTTTAACGCAGGCACACATTCTTCACTCCTCCCTGCTCCGTTATCAGATAAGTTAACCACAGGTTAACTTCTCTATCTTAGTACATACATTTCACACTTAATTCGGTAACCAGTTATGGGATAAAGAAATAAACAGACAAGTGGTCATATTTAATATAAGCAATATTTATTACACTTATCGATGCTATGGATGAACGCGTTTGTTTGTTTGTTCTGTTCCTCTCTCTCTCCATCTCTGTAGCTTCCGGGTATGCTGGATAAGGACCTGAGCTAAGGGAATGGGCTGACTTTGTAGTGCCTGTCCCGAATGGCTCATTAATGTAAATGGGCATATTGAAAGACACTATGTCAGTAGTGATGTCATTTTGTAAATATTATATTGGGATATTGTTTCATAAAAAACGTGTTGCAATGTATATACTTTAGTATGTTTAGTGAATGGAAAATGTAGGTTTGAATAGGTAATTGCTTAATTAATTAGTGTTAATTATTCTGAAGGGAGGGGCTAGTCCTATAAAAGGAGCCTCTCTCAGTTCATGGAGAGACATTTTGGATTGAGCTGTGGATGGGGCAGCATTTTTTTTTTTAGCTGTCCCATAAAGGTAAATGTTTGATGGCAGTACTGTTGTTTTTGTTCTGGAATCACTATGTAAATAAACACCCTTGCACAGAACTTTTGCGGCTCCGCCATCTTTTTATTTTGATAGAGGTTAGGTTTTCCAGTTTAGCCTTCTGGCCTACTCTACGTGACAACGTTCTCATTTGCAACTGCGACCTGGCCAAGATAAAGCAAAGCAGTTCGACACATACAACAACACAGAGTTACACATGGAATAAACAAACAGACAATCAATAATACAGTAGAAAAGTCTATATACAGCATGTGCAAATGAGGTAGGATAAGAGAGGTAAGGTAATAAATAGGCCATGGTATTATTACAATATAGCAATTAAACACTGGAATGGAAGAATGTGCAGACGATGAATGTGCAAGAAGAGATACTGGGTGCAAAGGAGCAAATAAATAAATACAGTATGGGGATGAGGTAGATTGGATGGGCTATTTACATATGGGCTATGTACAGGTGCAGTGATCTGTGAGCTGCTCTGACAGCTGGTGTTTAAAGCTAAGTGACGGAGGTAAGAGTCTCCAGCTTTAGTGATTTTTGTAGTTTGTTCCAGTCATTGGCAGCAGAGAACTGGAAGGAGAGGTGGCCAAAGGAAGAATTGGCTTTGGGGGTGACCAGTGAGATATACCTGCTGGAGCGAGTGCTACGGGTGGGTGCTGCTATGGTGACCAGTGAGCTGAGATAATAAGGTGGGGCTTTACCTAGCAGAGACATGTAGATGACCTGGAGCCAGTGGGTTTGGCGATGAGTATGAGGCGAGGGCCAGCCAACGAGTGCGTGCAGGTTGCAATGGTGGGTAGTATATGGGGCTTTGGTGGCAAAACGGATGGCACTGCGATAGACTGCATCCAATTTGTTGAGTAGAGTGTTGGAGGCTATTTTAAACATTTTAAATGACATCGCTATTTTAAATGACATCGCCGAAGTCGAGGATCGGTAGGATGGTAAGTTTTACGAGGGTATGTTTGGCAGCATGAGTGAAGGATGCTTTGTTTGCGAAATAGGAAGCCGATTCTAGATTTATTTTTGGATTGGAGATGTTTAATGTGAGTCTGGATGGAGAGTTTACAGTCTAACCAGGCACCTAGGTATTTGTAGTTGTCCACATATTCGTAGTCAGAACCGTCCAGAGTAGGTATGCTGGACTGGCAGGCAGGTGTGGGCAGCGATCGGTTGAAGAGCATGCATTTAGTTTTACTTGCATTTAAGAGCAGTTGGAGGCCACGGAAGGATAATTGTATGGCATTGAAGCTTGTCTGGAGGTTAGTTAACACAGTGTCCAAAGAAGGGCCAGAGGTATACAGAATGGTGTCGTGGATCAAAATCACCAGCAGCAAGAGCGACATCATTGATGTATACAGAGAAGAAAGTCGGCCCGAGAATTTAACCCTGTGGCACCCCCATAGAGACTGCCAGAGGTCAGGATAGGTCAGGCCCTCCGATTTGACACACTGAACTCTATCAGAGAAGTAGTTGGTGAACCAGGCGAGGAAATCATTTGAGAAACCAAGGCTGTTGAGTCTGCCGATAAGAATGTTATTGACAGAGTCGAAATCCTTGGCCAGGTCGATGAATAGAGCTGCACAGTAATGTCTCTTATCGATGGCGGTTATGATATCTCTGAAACCAGGTTGCATAGCGGAGAAGGTACAGTGGGATTCAAAATAGTCGGTAATATGTTTGTTAACTTGGCTTTCGAAGACCTTTCGAAGAGAAAGGCAGGGTAGAATAGAAATAGGTCTGTAGAAATGACAAGTAACCACATAACTAATAGCCAATGTAACTGGCTTCCTCATAATAACCACATAATTACCTCATAATAACTCAAATGACACAGACAAGACATGACAAACAGAACTTTGACACAACGTGGGAAGTATGAACAAAGGAAAGTATTAACAGAATTAAACAAACATATTCTCTAACTCATTTATGTGTGGAACTGACTATTCGAAAATACTGTACCTTTCCATACAAAAATTTGCCTAAAGAACTGGGCATGAGCTACAAACAGTAGCTTACTGCTAACAAAGGAGCTAAAAGAAGAATATAGTCATGTGCTGTATAATGATTCTAGAAAGAAATTGAAACATGTCTCATTCGCACACTGGCCCAAATTCCTGGAGTGCCCTTAGGCTCTACAGCCCTTATTGCTAATTCTGTCTCCTTCACCCTGTCTCCTATCCAAAGGTGATGAGAAGAGTTGAAGGAGAGATAAGTGTGAAATTCTTTCCTGGCCACCGTGCTTCTACACCTGCATTGCTTGCTGTTTGGGGTTTTAAGGCTGGGTTTTTGTACAGCACTTTGAGATATCAGCTGATGTAAGAAGGGCTATATAAATACATTTGATTTGAATTGAATTAACAATGGTAGTAGCGCAACCAGTGAAAGGATTCTGATTTATTGCATGTGAAAAAGTGGACTTTATATACTTATTGCAAATGTTATAAACTCTACAGCACAAGCAGAGAATACATTGGAGAAAATTGGCATCATTGTGAGTGCAGAGTGCAGCTGAATGCTTTTTTGGTACCCGCGATTTCACAGCCGAAGCCTTGCAAGTAAATCCTTTCTACGAATTTCCACCCTCACAAGTCTCTGAGACCTTGTAGTCAGATTTATTTTGTTTGTGTAATGCTGTTTCTCTTTTCCGCAATGGACTTTCATGTTTTCTCCAGTTCACTACCCGTACAGTAGATGGCGGCATGCACATAACATTTGCGGGTTCACCATTATACCAGAGAAGAAGAAGAGGCATCGGCCACCCATCAGGCCCAGCTGCTTCTTGTGGTGTCTGTCTCCAATTTTTTTTTCTTGCTCTTGTTTTAACACAGATGGCCTCAGATGTAGCCAGTTGCCCTTCCCACGTGGACCCTGTTCCCCGAGGGGATTAGTTATTTACTTAAGAAATAGTTTTTCTTACTGCTTTCCCTGGCTTGTCGCTGTCTCAGTGCAGTTGTCCTTTGTGGCTAATGGTTAGCCTATTATTGTGCCTGTATGATATCTGCATCAAAACCTTACACTTCTGAAGAAATTCCAAGAGAACCCTACAAGAAACAACAAAAAAGGAAACTATACTGTTAGCCGCACACCGACGTCGGTTTCCCTGGTGCCGTTCGATCCGCATCGGCAGTTGGGCTCAGCTCAACAGTAGCTCGCTGTGTAGCGACTTTAGAAGGGGTGAGTGCCACGGCGTTAAGAACGTGCTGTGAACTCACTCCACAGCTATAGCTCGAAATGTTGATGATGGAGCGATTCAGTTTCCTTTTGTGTAGCTCAAACGGTTGGTTACGTTGTCAAGGACGGTCAAGTGTGTTTGTGAGCAGAGGATCACTGGTTTCAGGCCGTTGGGGACGGGGACAGTGGAGAAAGATATCCTGTGAGCAGCACATTTCAGTTGCAGGACCTGTACTGGGCTGCAGGCCTTTTGTGTCTGCCTGTGAGCCAGAGTGCCAAACTTAATCAGACACATTTCAAAAGCAAACCCCTCAATGTCAGCGTTCTCTCAATCAAGCTTGATTATTAAATTCCTCAATTTATTCATCCGTGTGAAGGCCCTGGTGGAAGTGAATTGGGTGATTCCTCATGAAATTAGAACAAAAAACAAACATGGTTTTGGCGATATTCATGACATGACATTCATTCAATTACTGTAAATATGCCAGCTGTTCTGTGCTTGCTCTGAGAACGTGCCCTGGAATACCATTGGTCTCCACGGCCTTGCGGGTGTTGACCTGATTAAAGATCTTGCTTACGTTAGCCTCGGAGAGCAAGATCAGCCAGTCCTCTGGGTTGGTGATGGACCTCACACTCGGTGCAATGTGGTTATTGTTGAAGCATGCAACAAATGCATTGAGTTCATCTGGTACAGAGGCATCGTTGAGCAGGTCATGGCTGGGTCTTCCTTTGTAATCCGTAGTAGACTGTAGTCCCATACACATGTGGTGGGCAGCGGAGTATGATTCAACCTTATCCCTATATTGTCCTTTTACTCCTTTGATGACTCTGCAGAGGTCATAGCGGGACTTTGTGTACTTGTTCCTGTCCTCGGTTGTAGCCTCTGGGTCCTCTACGATAGCTCTGTGTGCGGTAGCCCTGTCCTTTAGTGTAGTGACAACCTTGGTGTTAATCCATTTCTTTTGATTGGGGAAGCAGGGAACCCTCACCGTGGGGACAACGTCACCGATACATTTTCTAATGAAGCCGGTGGTTGTGGTTGAAACCCCAGGAGGTTGGTGGAAACTTAATTGGGGAGAACAGACTCGTGTTAATGACTGGAGCAGAATCAGTGGAATGATATCAAATACATCAAACACATGGTTTCCAGGTGTTTGACGCCTTTCAATTTGCTCTGTTCTGACCATTATTGTGAGTCGTTCTCCCCCTCTCCTGTGGTTGAAACATTTGGTTTAGGTGCACCGCAGCCTCTTTCAATGGCCCCTCAGGGAGGCCTTTAAATGACCTTGTTTTAGATAATATATCTAGTGATTAGGCATGGCGAGGGGGCACAAAGCTCCCAAATAATGTTATCACATGGGCAACAGATCATGCTGAGTCTTCCTTCCTCGTGGTAAATAACAAGGTAGTCTGTGCTCTTTCCCTGCGGTTGCTGAACGTCACATTTGTCATCTGACACTGAAGATAATGTGTTGCCTTTGTGTGTCTTTGATGCTCATGGCTGTGTTTGAATATGATCTTCTCATTGTGAAAAAAAACTATTTCGTACAGTACCAGCTCTTTTTTTACGGACCATGGCAAATAGGCCTACAGTGTGACGCACAATATAAACAGCTCATTTAGCAGATTCAGATCTCACTTCATACAATGATCTTTTATTGTTGCGGCCATGTTAATGAATCAAGTTGCAAAATGGTGTCAAGGGATTCTTCCATCGAAGGAGAGGAGGACCAAAATGCAGAGTGGTTGAAATTCATATTTGTTTTTAATAAGAAAACTATACATGAATAAACTACAAGTACCAACAAACGTGTAAACCCAAAACAGTCCCGTGTGGAACTGAGACAGGAACAATCACCCACAAAACCCAACACCAAACAGGCTACCTAAATATGGTTCCCAATCAGAGACAATGACCACCACCTGCCTCTGATTGAGAACCATATCAGGCCAAACACTGAAACAGACAAACTAGACACACAACATAGAATGCCCACTCAGATCACACCCTGACCAAACAAAACATAGAAACATACAAAGCAAACTATGGTCAGGGTGTGACAAATGGGATATTTGGATGCTGTGATATTTTAAACGGATTCTTCTAAGATGTAAGACTTGTGTTGTCCAATATAGTGCACATTGAGGCTCTTATAAGAGTTAACATCAACAGTACTTTTGAACATTGAGGAGTAACAGAAATGGGGCAATGATGATGATGAAGCATCCCTCCTCTCTGGACCTGTCCTGGTGCCAGGTGTGTCCTGCCAACACCAGCCATATGTTTAGAGGGGTGATATTGGCATGCACAGACCAGATTGTATGCATTAGCCACATTACTTTTCCTGATAAACATTATCCAGTCAAGCGTACGAGTGGCAGAACAGGGTCGATCAACCTCCTTTGTAGATATGTTTGCATCAAACGAACGTTGTGGCTCCTTTGAAATAATGAATTACTGTTTTGTCTTTTAGTTGTGATTAACATATATTTAATTGTGTATTTGTGTCAGGGTAATGTATCGCATAATGACATTGGAAACATTGAGTTAAGAAAATTCCCTTTCCCCCAATGCAGATCAACATTTGGAATAGTCCTCCTACTGTATTATTAAACTGAGGAAGTTGGTTGAAGATAAGAGATGCTAAAGTATAAATGATTTAAATGCTGAGCTAAATTGTAAGCTAAAACAGAATGGGAAAATTATATTATTTTATACTAATACAATTATTCAGAGAAAGAGATTTTGTCTAACAAGTACTATTTTTGTCTCTCAAAAAGGTAGTGGTCAAAATGATTGACAGCCCTGTGTTTTTTTGCCATTCAAAGCTTCACGTTACATGTACATTTTAGTCATTTAGCAAACGCTCTTATCCACAGCCAATGTTTGATGAGTTGGAGAACACATTGTGAGGAATCTTACACCATTTCTCCATACAGAATCTTTCCAGATCCTTGATATCCATTGTCTGCACGTATGGACTGCCCTCTTCCATTCAAACCACATGTTTTCAAAAGGTTTCAAGTCTGGAGACTGAGATGGCTATTGCAAAATGTTGATTTTGTGGCCAATTGACCATTTTTTGTGGATTTTAAACCCTCCCTTTTTGAGAAAAAAATTGTACTTAACATTTTTTAAAATCTTTCTCGTATTGGTATAAAATCCATTTCAAAATTGTTTCCGTACAATATAGAGTGCCTTCAGAAGGTATTCATAACCCTTGACTTATTCCACATTTTGTTGTGTTACAGCCTAAATTCAAAAGGGATAACATTTATTTTTCTCACCCATCTACACACAGTACCCCATGACAAAGTGAAAACATGACATTTATAAAGTTCTGCAAATTTCTTGAAAATGAAATACAGAAATATCTCATTTAAATAAGTATTCACAGCCCTGAGTCAATACTTTGTTGAATCCCATATGGCAGTGATTACAGCTGTGAGTCTTTCTGGATAAGTCTCTAAGTGTCACGACTTCCACCGAAGTCGGTCCCTCTCCTTGTTCGGGCGACGTTCGGCGGTCGACGTCACCGATCTTCTAGCCATCGCCGATCCACTTTTCATTTTCCATTGGTTATGTCTTGTCTTCCATCACACCTTGTTCCAATTCCATCAATTCCATGTTGTGTATTTAACCCTCTGTTCCCCCCATGTCCTTGTCTGTAATTGTTTGTTGTCAGTGCTTGTGCACGTTATGTTCTGGTGTGCGTCAGGTTATGTACCCATGTATTTTATTGTTCTGTATCCAGTGGGTTTTGATAATTGAACTTAGCCATTGGAAACACAGTTTTGTTCTCCTGCGTCTGACTTCTCTGCCACCAATATGCACCCTTGACACTAAGAGCTTTCCAAACTGGGATTGTGCAACATTTGCCCATTATTCTTAACAAAATTAGCTCTGTGAAATTAGTTGTTGATCATTGCTAGACAACCATTATCAGGTATTGCCATGTTTTTTCAAGTAGATTTAAGTCAAAACTGTAACTCAGGCCATTCAGGTACATTCACTGTCTTCTTGGTAGGTAAGCAACTCCAGTGTAGATTTGGCCTTGCGTTTTAGGTTGTTGTCCTGCTGAAATCTGAATTAATCTCCCAGTGTCTGGTGGAAAGCAGAACCAGGTTCTCCTCTAGGGTTTTGCCTGTGCTTAGTTCTGGTCCGTTTATTTTTTTGTTGTGAAAAACTCCCCAGTCCTTAACGATTACAAGCATACCCATAACATGATGCAGCCACCCCTATACTTGAACATATGGAGAGTGGTACTCAGTAATGTGTTGTATTAGATTTTCCCCAAACCTAACACTTTGTGTTCAGGACAAAAAGTTAATTGCTTGATCACATTTTTTGCAGTATTACTTTATTGCCTTGTTGCAAACATGATACATGTTTTGGAATATTTGTATTCTGTACAGTCTTCCTTCTTTTAACTCTGTCAATTAGGTTAGTATTGTGGAGTAAATATATTGTTGATCCATCCTCGGTTTTCTCAGCCAACTCTGTAACTGTTTTAAATTCACCATGGCCTTGTGAAATAACTGAGCAGTTTGCTTAATCTCCGTCAACTGAGTTAGGAAGGACGCCAGTATCTTTGTAGTGACTGGGTGTATCGATGCGCCATCCAAAGTGTAATTATTAACTTCACCGTGCTCAAAGGGATATTCAATGTCTGCTTTTTAATTTTTACCCATCTACCAATAGGTGCCCTTCTTTGCGAGACATTGGAAAACCTCCCTGGTCTTTGTGGATAAATCTGTGTGAAATTCACTGCGCGACTGAGGGGCCTTACAGATAATTGTATGTGTGGGGTACAGAGATGACGTAGTCTTAAAAAATATATGTTAAACACTATTATTGCACAGAGTGATTCCATGCAACTTATTATGTGACTTGTTGAGCACATTTTTACTCCTGAACTTATTTAGGCTTGACATAACAAAGGGGTTGAATACTTATTGACTCAAAACATTTCCGATTTTCATTTTTAACTAACTGGCCTAACAATACCCCATAAAGTCAAAGTGGAATGATTTTTTTTTTTCCTAAAAAAAATGATCACAAACATTATGATTCCACTTTGACTTTATGGGGTATTGTGTCTAGGCCAGCGACAAAAGAAAACCTCAATTTAATCGATTTTAAATGCAACAAAAAAATGTTAAGAGGTGTGAATACTTTCTGTAGGCACTGTAGCTCAGTATTTGAATTGTTTATTTTATACAGTAATTTTAGCTCATCTTTGTCAAGGGTGTCAAATCTATACAATTTCATCTACAGTATACATTATTTCACTATTTCTTCCACAGCCATGCAGGCAGGACGCAGTTTTACAGCAGATACGTCCCACAGCCCAGTGTTAACCACCAGATGAGGCTGATAAAAACCAAAGTACAGCTCTGACACGGGACACCCACCCTAATCATCAGGGGTGTGGTGGGTGAGTAAAGCATAACCGCCTCTCACTGTCATATATTTAAATAGGGGATCACACACAGCCAATAAACAGCCAAGCAAACGGGCCTTATTGACTTCCTGTAGTCAGTGTGTGTGTTTTGAATGTCAGGGGAGGACAGTTATTATTCTGACTTGCCTCCTCCCACATACTCAGAGTGGTAGAGAATTACATAATACTCTGTTTATAAGATAGTACAACACACTGGCAAAAGGAATAGAGAGATATGAACATTTCCTCCTGGCCATATAGATATGAAGAGTTCAAAGTGCTTAATGCCACATCTGTGGGTTAGTTTGTAGTTGGTACTTTCTGTAAGCAGGTATTTATAGTAGTGGTTACTTATACTGCATAGATCAGGGAATTGGTTTTATAGAACAACTGTGAGAAGGCCACTTCTGGTAACTTTTTAAAAGGACATTCTACTCCAAAATGCATGCAAATGTAATTACGTTGATACCGTCTGAAACATAACTGATGCACGCCACTGCTTGCTCTGTTTGATACAAATATGTTTTAACTTGTCACTCTGTTCATAAAGGGATAGTGCGAGATTTTGGCAATTGAGTCTTTTTTCCACTTATCAAGAGTCAGATGAACTCGTGGATACCATTTTTATGTCTTTGCATGCATTAAAAGCAGTTGAAGGTAGTTACACAAGCCATTGTCTATGGGAACAGCTAGCTGTTTCCATAGCTAGCTCTTTCCATAGCTAGCTGTTTCCATAGGTAGCTGTTCCCATAGCTAGCTGTTCCTATAGACTTCCAGTCATTGCACTAACACGACGCTAGTTAGATTCTTCCTTCAAACTGCACGCAGAGACATCTGACTCTGGGTAAGTAGAAAAAGGGCTTAATTGCCAAAATCTCGCACTATTCCTTAAAATCGCATCTTGACAGAAATATATATATACACTGAGTGTACAAAACATTAGGACCTCCTTCCTAATATTGAGTTGCACCCCCTTTTCCCCTCAGAACAGCCTCAATTTGTCGGGCATGGACTCCACAAGGTGTTGAAAGTGTTCTACAGGGATTCTGGCCCACGTTGATTCCAATGCTTCCCACAGTTGTGTCAAGTTGGCTGGATATCCTTTGGGTAGGGGACCGTTCTTGATACACACGGGAAACTGTTCAGCATGAAAAACCCAGCAGCGCTGCAGTTCTTGACACACTCAAACCATTTCGCCTGGCACCTACTACCATACCCCGTTCAAAGGCACTTCAATACTTTTTCGTCCCCATTCACTCTTTAAATGGCACACCTAATCCATGTCTCAATTGTCTCGACGATTGTCTCGATTTAACTGAGGAAACACTGACAGACCATCCATACTACAGCCTACAGATAAAGGAAGTGTCCATGCACTACATTACTGTCTGATTGGGCTCCTGGAATGTTTGGGTGGATGGTCAACACCATAACTGATGTGTGAAGTCTAAATTAATCCTGGTCCAAAATAGTTCTGGTTTATGCCCAGGACGTTGGTCCCAAGTACCATGTATTGTGACGTACAGTATCTATTTATTGTACAAAAACAATCTACTGGCAAGCTGACATTCTATAGGCTATTTGTAACTTGTAAAGTGAACCGTGTGTGTGTGTGTGTGTGTGTGTGTGTGTGTGTGTGTGTGTGTGTAAGCCCAACGAAGCTGACTGCAGAGGAAAGTCGGCCAGGGAAGTCGGGGGGAGGTGCATCCGCGACAGCTGAAAGTCAGACACTGTAGTGGTTTTCCAACAGCAAGGCTGAGATCAACATGGCAGTGTCAACATAGCTGCTATTTTTAAGGTTTTTATGTATGAACGTCAAAATAAACTTTTCTATACCCTTATATCCCACACTCCCAAACTGAAAACATGTACAATTATTTGATTAGAGTGAGGTTTCCAATATTAATTTAGTTTGTATCCCCTGTGGCTTTAGAATCATGGCAAAGTTGGTTCCTGTTTCAGCCATGCTTATGGCCACGTTCGCATGGGTCAAACAAATACACCCTAATGATTGGTTGACAAATAACGACTCCCACAATGCAGGTGATGGCTGCATAGTGCGAGCGAGCGTGTAGTGTGTGTGTGTGACTGTGTTTGACTGTGTGTGGTTGTGTGTGCGTGCGTGAATGCAAGCGAGCGTGCCGTGTGTGTGTGTGTGTGTGCGCGTGTATGTAGTGTACATGAGTGTAGATGTGGACAGTAATATAGTATGTTTCTTTGTGTCCGTGTAATAAAAATTGTGAATTAGGCCACCCAAACAACTTTGAGCTTCGCACACACGGTATGGTTTGTCAGCCCTTCTTGCGTTGCTGGTTATAAATAGGCCACTGTTCAAATCAATACGTATTTTCCTGATAGGGTCCCACTGTGTTGCTGCTGAACAGAATACTCTGTACAATGATGACTGTATTGAGCTCAATGTGTACAGGCTGGACATTATGATTCTAACAGCTTCCTACCCTAATTCCCCTCTGAAAAATGAAACATTTGTGTGAGATGGTTATGAGAGAGCTGTCCTTTAAAGGCTGACATGTGTGGCACCATGCATTCTCAGAGAGCTGATACATATGGCTCACGTAATAAAACATTACTGCCTACTTTATGTTCTAACCTAGGGTATCATTTTACCTGGCAGGGGAAGGAGAGGTGTACAGTGCCAGAGCCCTGTGGCGGGGTGGCGGCACTCTGTAAAAGGTCACTGGAGGACTGCCAGCTTGGCTCTTTACATAACACACTAAGCCAATGCTACACTGTCCTCAGCTCAGCAGAGAGTCCTATTGGTTTCTGTAGTCATTCCCCATGGTAGACACCCACCCAGTGTAACCTGCCTCCTCTCCACCCCTCCTGTCTCGTCATACTGCCTGACTGTTCTCTCTGAGGAACAAAAGAATGTAACACCCTGACTGCTGCACATGTTGGGCTCTGGCTGGCCTAATGTAGTACTGTCTTTGACCTGTAGGGGTGGTAGTGGTCATGCACTCTTTTAAGGAAAGGGGGATACCTAGTCAGTTGTACAACCTAATGCATTCAACTGAAATGTGTCTTCCGCATTTAACCCAACCCCTCTGCCATAATCAACATCCACATCTTCAGTGCCTGGGGAACAGTGGGTTAACTGCCTTGTTCAGAGCAACAGCTTTTTACATTGTCAGCTCAGGGATTCAATCAAGCAACCTTTCAGTTAGACAAAAATAACCACTTCATATTATTTTAAAAAACATGTAATGCTAGCTCCATCCTTGTGGTGCAGTTGACTAATTCCATGGATAGAGTACAGAAGATCATAGCTTTTGAATCTCTCTGATGTGGTGCCACAATAATTTATTTGTATTTTTTATGATTAATGCCTGAGCAAATGCATTGCCATGTGTCCTATCTGTGCTTGGAGGTCAAAACAGTTAACCCAAACTAGTTATCCCCAAAAATGTATTGAAACATGTCCTTAGAATTTCATTTAATTACCTTATAATAATAATTTCCATTCTCAGAACGTTAACAAAACCTCCCAAGAAAACCCTAGTAAAACTTTCTCTGAACCTCCCTGCAACCTTAAAATGAACATTTCAAAAAGACACTAAATGTTCACTTACATTCTCAGAACAAAAATCAGTTTTACCAATCAGGAATCTTATGGCTTCATTCCCAGAACCAATGGGAAACCAAAAACATACATTCCCACAACTTCCAAGGAATCAAATATGCTAGCTGGGTTGTTACCTATAGCATAGCTTGGGCAATGCTCGAAGAAACATGTGGTCATTTAAGTGCAGACAGATGAGAACCTTGATGACCCCACCCAGGTAGTGGCAGTGCTGGCAACACTAGCTGCGGTAACCCATGGGGAGGGGGTCACACTCAAACATTCAGAGAGGGGGCATTATTGTGGCCCAGGTGGCACAAAATAATCAAAGGTCTGACTGCACAGAGATGCTTGGGAAAATGGCCACAATGGGGGACTAGCATGTGTGTTTTCAGGGGATGGGGGTGTATCTGATCTCCATCACCTAGGACTTGACAATGGTTAATCAAATCGCCCTGTTTTCCCATTTTTGCTAAATTTTGCATGCCTTTTCAAATAGCTGCAACTGTATATGCATTCGTAGTTGGGCTCTGGAATGGAACAACTTTTGAGCATCGGAGTTCACAGTTGTTTGTGGGGGAAAGGGGTTGAGTGTGTATGAGTGTGTGTTTGTGCTAGCTCGTCAGGATTCCACACCTTAGCTGGCTCGAGAGGTTTTCTTGCCTTGGTTTTCTTCAGCAGGCGCCCACCCCACGTCATGCTTCAGCCGGCCCATCAGGCTCTCATGCCTCAGTCGGTTCATCGGGCTCCCACGCATCAGCCGGTTCACCAGGCACCCACGCATCTGCCGGCTCGACGAGCTTCTACGCCTCAGCCTGCTTGTCTAGCGCCCAAGCATCACCCAGGTCGTCAGGCTCGCCCAGGTGGGACGCCTGCTCCCACTCACGGATGCCAGGTTCCCTTCATTAGGTTGCCCTGTCACCATCATTACATGCAGCTGTGCAATATTGGTTTCACCTGGATTACATTACTGTTGATTACCCCCTCTACAGTGGCTTGCGAAAGTATTCAACCCCTTGGAGTTTATTTTTATTTTGTTGCCTTAAAACCTGGAATTAAAATGGATTTTTTGTGGGGTTTGTATCATTTGACTTACACAACATGCCAACCACTTTGAAGATGCAAAATATTTTTTATTGTGAAGCAAACACAAAAAAAAGAACTTGAGCATGCATAACTAACATTTAACATTTAACATTAACACATAACTATTAACCCCCCCAAAGTCAATACTTTGTAGAGCCACCTTTTTGCAGCAATTACAGCTGGGGTATGTCATTATAAGCTTGGCACATCTAGCCACTGGGATTTTTGCCCATTCTTCAAGGCAAAACTGCTCCAGCTCCTTCAAGTTTTTTATTTAACCTTTATTTAACCAGGTAGGCCAGTTGAGAATAAGTTGTAATTTACAACTGCAACCTGGCCAAGATAGCGCAAAGCAGTGCAACTAAAACAACAAAGTTACACAAATGTACAGTCAATAACACAATAGAAAAATCTATGTACAGTGTGTGCAAATGTAGAAGATTAGGGAGGTAAGGTAATGTAATAAATAGGCCATAGAAGCAAAATAATTACAATTACAATTTAGCATGACACTAGAGTGATAGATGTGCAGATGATGTGCAAGTAGAGATACTGGGGAAGACCAAGAAGATAAATAACAATATGGGGATGAGGTAGTTGGGTGTGCTATTTACAGTCCACATATTCTAAGTCAGAACCGTCCAGAGTAGTGATGCTAGTCGGGCGGGAGGGTGCGGGCAGCGCTCGGTTGAAGAGCATGCATTTAGTTTTACTAGCATTTAAAAGCAGTTGGATACCTTGGAAGGAGTGTTGTACGGCATTGAAGCGATGATGGTTTAGCGATGATGGTTATGATATTGTTTAGGACCTTGAGCGTGGCTGAGGTGAACCCATGACCAGCTTGGGCGAGTTGCTGCAGGGGGTGCAGAGAGTTTGGCCGGGTTAGGGGTAACCAGGTGGAATGCATGGCCAGCCATTGGAGAATGCTTATTGAAATGATTGATTATCGTAGATTTATCGGTGGGGACAGCGCTTCCTAGCCTCAGTGCAGTGGGCAGCTGGGAGGAGGTGCTCTTATTCTCCATGGACTTTACAGTGTCCCAAAACTTTTTGTAATTAGTGCTACAGGATGCAATTTTCTGTTTGAAAAAGCTAGCCTTAGGTTTCCTAACTGACTGTGTATATTGGTTCCTGACTACCCTAAAAAGTTGCATATCAGGGGGGGCTATTTGATTCTAATGCAGAACACCACAGGATGTTTGTGCTGGCAAAGGCAGTCAAGTCTGGGGTGAACCAAGGCCTATATCTGTTCTTAGTTCTACATTTTTTGAACGGGGCATGCTTATTTAAGATGGTGAGGAAAGCACTTTTAAAGAGCAACCAGGCATCCTCTACTGACGGAATGAGGTCAATATCCTTCCAGGATACCCGGGCCAGGTCGATTAGAAACGCCTGCTTGCTGTATTGTTTTAGGGAGCGTTTGACAGTGATGGGGAGGGAGGGAGGGGGGGGTCAATGAGTTAGTGATCGCTCAGATCCTGGTTGAAGATGGCAGAGGTGTATTTAGAGGGCAAGTTGGGCAGGATGATATCTACATTTACATTACATTTAAGTCAT
Source organism: Oncorhynchus nerka (assembly GCF_034236695.1). Taxonomy (NCBI): domain Eukaryota; kingdom Metazoa; phylum Chordata; class Actinopteri; order Salmoniformes; family Salmonidae; genus Oncorhynchus; species Oncorhynchus nerka. Next base: position 43,650,525 of record NC_088417.1, on the reverse strand, counting down.
TTAGCAGACGCTCTTATCCAGAGCGACTTACAAATTGGTGCATTCACCTTATGACATCCAGTGGAACAGTAGTGCATCTAAATCTTTTAAGGGGAGGGGGGGTGAGAGGGATTACTTTATCCTATCCTAGGTATTCCTTAAAGAGGTGGGGTTTCAGGTGTCTCCGGAAGGTGGTGATTGACTCCGCTGTCCTGGCGTTGTGAGGGAGTTTGTTCCACCATTGGGGGGCCAGAGCAGCGAACAGTTTTGACTCGGCTGAGCGGGAACTGTACTTCCTCAGTGGTAGGGAGGCGAGCAGGCCAGAGGTGGATGAACGCAGTGCCCTTGTTTGGGTGTAGGGCCTGATCAGAGCCTGGAGGTACTGAGGTGCCGTTCCCCTCACAGCTCCGTAGGCAAGCACCATGGTCTTGTAGCGGATGCGAGCTTCAACTGGAAGCCAGTGGAGAGAGCGGAGGAGCGGGGTGACGTGAGAGAACTTGGGAAGGTTGCGGGCTGCGGCGTTCTGGATGAGTTGTAGGGGTTTAATGGCACAGGCAGGGAGCCCAGCCAACAGCGAGTTGCAGTAATCCAGACGGGAGATGACAAGTGCCTGGATTAGGACCTGCGCCGCTTCCTGTGTGAGGCAGGGTCGTACTCTGCGGATGTTGTAGAGCATGAACCTACAGGAACGGGCCACCGCCTTGATGTTGACTGGTGACTGACCAACAGACAGAGCGGTCGCATCTGTTGGAGCGAGCGGTCGCATCTGCACTCGGTCCGCAGGTAGTATCACATTTCATTACATTTCATTATAGTACAACGGTTTGATTTGTCTAATCTTAGCAATTTTTCTTCTTAGCTAGCTACATAGCCGTCTTTGTATCATAGATAATTGCGTAATTATCGTATTTCGTCGTCCTAACGCAGTCTACACCGCCCTGCAGCTAGCTAGCTAGCTAACGTCTACCGTTAGCTAGTCCACCGTCTACCGATTAGCAGCACAACTTACACTCAACTGAACGACTTGATTAGTGTAGTGTTAGCTAGCTACATAGTTGTCTTTGCTGTCTTCGTATCCAAGATAATTGTGTAGTTTAGAGTGTGTAGTTTTAGAGTGATTATCTTAATTTACCGAGGTTAGCTAGCCAGCTATTCGTCGTCCTTAACGTAACAGAACTTCCGCACTCAACAATCCGGTCGCATTTAAACTTCGCTCCACAGGTAGTATCACATTTTTCATTTCATTACAGTACAACGGCTTGATTTGTTTGATCGTAGCTAGCTACATAGCTAGCTACATAGCAGTCTTTGTATCAAAGATAATTGTGTAGTCTTGAGCGATTTCCTAGGTTAGCTAGCCAGCTATTGTCGTTCTTTTAGCATAGCGTAACGTAAATCAACACTGCTAGCTAGCCAGCTAGCCCCGAATAGCAGCACAGTAGAAACCATTACACTCAACGGAACGACTTGATTAGTGTAGTGTCAACAACGCAGACACTGCCAGCTAGCCTACATAGTCAACAACGCAGCCTCTGCCAGCTAGCCTACTTCAGCAGTACTGTATCATTTTAATCATTTTAGTCAATAAGATTCTTGCTACGTAAGCTTAACTTTCTGAACACTCGAGACGTGTAGTCCACTTGTCATTCCAATCTCCTTTGCATTAGCGTAGCCTCTTGTGTAGCCTGTCAACTATGTGTCTGTCTATCCCTGTTCTCTCCTCTCTGCACAGACCATACAAACGCTCCACACCGCGTGGCCGCGGCCACCCTAATCTGGTGGTCCCAGCGCGCACGACCCACGTGGAGTTCCAGGTCTCCGGTAGCCTGGAACTCCAATCTGCCGATCTGCGGCCAACAAGGCAGAGTTCATCTCAGCCTATGCCTCCCTCCAGTCCCTCGACTTCTTGGCACTGACGGAAACATGGATCACCACAGACAACACTGCTACTCCTACTGCTCTCTCTTCGTCTGCCCACGTGTTCTCGCACACCCCGAGAGCTTCTGGTCAGCGGGGTGGTGGCACCGGGATCCTCATCTCTCCCAAGTGGTCATTCTCTCTTTCTCCCCTTACCCATCTGTCTATCGCCTCCTTTGAATTCCATGCTGTCACAGTTACCAGCCCTTTCAAGCTTAACATCCTTATCATTTATCGCCCTCCAGGTTCCCTCGGAGAGTTCATCAATGAGCTTGATGCCTTGATAAGCTCCTTTCCTGAGGACGGCTCACCTCTCACAGTTCTGGGCGACTTTAACCTCCCCACGTCTACCTTTGACTCATTCCTCTCTGCCTCCTTCTTTCCACTCCTCTCCTCTTTTGACCTCACCCTCTCACCTTCCCCCTACTCACAAGGCAGGAAATACGCTCGACCTCATCTTTACTAGATGCTGTTCTTCCACTAACCTCATTGCAACTCCCCCCAAGTCTCCGACCACTACCTTGTATCCTTCTCCCTCTCGCTCTCATCCAACACTTCCCACACTGCCCCTACTCGGATGGTATCGCGCCGTCCCAACCTTCGCTCTCTCTCCCCCGCTACTCTCTCCTCTTCCATCCTATCATCTCTTCCCTCTGCTCAAACCTTCTCCAACCTATCTCTTGATTCTGCCTCCTCAACCCTCCTCTCCTCCCTTTCTGCATCCTTTGACTCTCTATGTCCCCTATCCTCCAGGCCGGCTCGGTCCTCCCCTCCCCGCTCCGTGGCTCAACGACTCATTGCGAGCTCACAGAACAGGGCTCCGGGCAGCCGAGCGGAAATGGAGGAAAACTCGCCTCCCTGCGGACCTGACATCCTTTCACTCCCTCCTCTCTACATTTTCCTCTTCTCTCTCTGCTGCTAAAGCCACTTTCTACCACTCTAAATTCCAAGCATCTGCCTCTAACCCTAGGAAGCTCTTTGCAACCTTCTCCTCCCTCCTGAATCCTCCTCCCCCCTCCTCCCTCTCTGCAGATGACTTCGTCAACCATTTTGAAAAAGAAGGTTGACGACATCCGATCCTCGTTTGCTAAGTCAAACGACACCGCTGGTTCTGCTCACACTGCCCTACCCTGTGCTCTGACCTCTTTCTCCCCCCTCTCTCCAGATGAAATCTCGCGTCTTGTGACGGCCGGCCGCCCAACAACCTGCCCGCTTGACCCTATCCCCTCCTCTCCTCCAGACCATTTCCGGAGACCTTCTCCCTTACCTCACCTCGCTCATCAACTCATCCCTGACCGCTGGCTACGTCCCTTCCGTCTTCAAGAGAGCGAGAGTTGCACCCCTTCTGAAAAAACCTACACTCGATCCCTCCGATGTCAACAACTACAGACCAGTATCCCTTCTTTCTTTTCTCTCCAAAACTCTTGAACGTGCCGTCCTTGGCCAGCTCTCCCGCTATCTCTCTCAGAATGACCTTCTTGATCCAAATCAGTCAGGTTTCAAGACTAGTCATTCAACTGAGACTGCTCTTCTCTATATCACGGAGGCGCTCCGCACTGCTAAAGCTAACTCTCTCTCCTCTGCTCTCATCCTTCTAGACCTATCGGCTGCCTTCGATACTGTGAACCATCAGATCCTCCTCTCCACCCTCTCCGAGTTGGGCATCTCCGGCGCGGCCCACGCTGGATTGCGTCCTACCTGACAGGTCGCTCCTACCAGGTGGCGTGGCGAGAATCCGTCTCCACACCACGTGCTCTCACCACTGGTGTCCCCCAGGGCTCTGTTCTAGGCCCTCTCCTATTCTCGCTATACACCAAGTCACTTGGCTCTGTCATAACCTCACATGGTCTCTCCTATCATTGCTATGCAGACGACACACAATTAATCTTCTCCTTTCCCCCTTCTGATGATCAGGTGGCGAATCGCATCTCTGCATGTCTGGCAGACATATCAGTGTGGATGACGGATCACCACCTCAAGCTGAACCTCGGCAAGACGGAGCTGCTCTTCCTCCCGGGGAAGGACTGCCCGTTCCATGATCTCGCCATCACGGTTGACAACTCCATTGTGTCCTCCTCCCAGAGCGCTAAGAACCTTGGCGTGATCCTGGACAACACCCTGTCGTTCTCAACTAACATCAAGGCGGTGGCCCGTTCCTGTAGGTTCATGCTCTACAACATCCGCAGAGTACGACCCTGCCTCACACAGGAAGCGGTGCAGGTCCTAATCCAGGCACTCGTCATCTCCCGTCTGGATTACTGCAACTCGCTGTTGGCTGGGCTCCCTACCTGTGCCATTAAACCCCTACAACTCATCCAGAACGCCGCAGCCCGTCTGGTGTTCAACCTTCCCAAGTTCTCTCACGTCACCCCGCTCCTCCGCTCTCTCCACTGGCTTCCAGTTGAAGCTCGCATCCGCGACAAGACCATGGTGCTTGCCTACGGAGCTGTGAGGGGAACGGCACCTCAGTACCTCCAGGCTCTGATCAGGCCCTACACCCAAACAAGGGCACTGCGTTCATCCACCTCTGGCCTGCTCGCCTCCCTACCACTGAGGAAGTACAGTTCCCGCTCAGCCCAGTCAAAACTGTTCGCTGCTCTGGCCCCCCAATGGTGGAACAAACTCCCTCACGACGCCAGGACAGCGGAGTCAATCACCACCTTCCGGAGACACCTGAAACCCCACCTCTTTAAGGAATACCTAGGATAGGATAAAGTAATCCCTCTCACCCCCCTTAAAAGATTTAGATGCACTACTGTTCCACTGGATGTCATAAGGTGAATGCACCAATTTGTAAGTCGCTCTGGATAAGAGCATCTGCTAAATGACTTAATTGTAAATGTAATGTTAGTTGAGAACGACAGGGTGTTGTCCAGGATCACGCCAAGGTTCTTAGCGCTCTGGGAGGAGGACACAATGGAGTTGTCAACCGTGATGGCGAGATCATGGAACGGGCAGTCCTTCCCCGGGAGGAAGAGCAGCTCCGTCTTGCCGAGGTTCAGCTTGAGGTGGTGATCCGTCATCCACGCTGATATGTCTGCCAGACATGCAGAGATGCGATTCGCCACCTGGTCATCAGAAGGGGGAAAGGAGAAGATTAATTGTGTGTCGTCTGCATAGCAATGATAGGAGAGACCATGTGAGGTTATGACAGAGCCAAGTGACTTGGTGTATAGCGAGAATAGGAGAGGGCCTAGAACAGAGCCCTGGGGGACGCCAGTGGTGAGAGCGCGTGGTGAGGAGACAGATTCTCGCCACGCCACCTGGTAGGAGCGACCTGTCAGGTAGGACGCAATCCAAGCGTGGGCCGCGCCGGAGATGCCCAACTCGGAGAGGGTGGAGAGGAGGATCTGATGGTTCACAGTATCGAAGGCAGCCGATAGGTCTAGAAGGATGAGAGCAGAGGAGAGAGAGTTAGCTTTAGCAGTGCGGAGCGCCTCCGTGATACAGAGAAGAGCAGTCTCAGTTGAATGACTAGTCTTGAAACCTGACTGATTTGGATCAAGAAGGTCATTCTGAGAGAGATAGCGGGAGAGCTGGCCAAGGACGGCACGTTCAAGAGTTTTGGAGAGAAAAGAAAGAAGGGATACTGGTCTGTAGTTGTTGACATCGGAGGGATCGAGTGTAGGTTTTTTCAGAAGGGTGCAACTCTCGCTCTCTTGAAGACGGAAGGGACGTAGCCAGCGGTCAGGGATGAGTTGATGAGCGAGGTGAGGTAAGGGAGAAGGTCTCCGGAAATGGTCTGGAGAAGAGAGGGGATAGGGTCAAGCGGGCAGGTTGTTACGCGGCCGGGCGTCACAAGACGCAAGATTTCATCTGGAGAGAGAGGGGAGAAAGAGGTCAGAGCACAGGGTAGGGCAGTGTGAGCAGAACCAGCGGTGTCGTTTGACTTAGCAAACGAGGATCGGATGTCGTCGACCTTCTTTTCAAAATGGTTGACGAAGTCATCTGCAGAGAGGGAGGAGGGGGAGGAGGATTCAGGAGGGAGGAGAAGGTGGCAAAGAGCTTCCTAGGGTTAGAGGCAGATGCTTGGAATTTAGAGTGGTAGAAAGTGGCTTTAGCAGCAGAGAGAGAAGAGGAAAATGTAGAGAGGAGGGAGTGAAAGGATGCCAGGTCCGCAGGGAGGCGAGTTTTCCTCCATTTCCGCTCGGCTGCCCGAGCCCTGTTCTGTGAGCTCGCAATGAGTCGTCGAGCCACGGAGCGGGAGGGGAGGACCGAGCCGGCCTGGAGGATAGGGGACATAGAGAGTCAAAGGATGCAGAAAGGGAGGAGAGGAGGGTTGAGGAGGCAGAATCAGGAGATAGGTTGGAGAAGGTTTGAGCAGAGGGAAGAGATGATAGGATGGAAGAGGAGAGAGTAGCGGGGGAGAGAGAGCGAAGGTTGGGACGGCGCGATACCATCCGAGTAGGGGCAGTGTGGGAAGTGTTGGCTGAGAGCGAGAGGGAAAAGGATACAAGGTAGTGGTCGGAGACTTGGAGGGGAGTTGCAATGAGGTTAGTGGAAGAACAGCATCTAGTAAAGATGAGGTCGAGCGTATTTCCTGCCTTGTGAGTAGGGGGGGAAGGTGAGAGGGTGAGGTCAAAAGAGGAGAGTGGAAAGAAGGAGGCAGAGAGGAATGAGTCAAAGGTAGACGTGGGGAGGTTAAAGTCGCCCAGAACTGTGAGAGGTGAGCCGTCCTCAGGAAAGGAGCTTATCAAGGCATCAAGCTCATTGATGAACTCTCCGAGGGAACCTGGAGGGCGATAAATGATAAGGATGTTAAGCTTGAAAGGGCTGGTAACTGTGACAGCATGGAATTCAAAGGAGGCGATAGATGGGTAAGGGGAGAAAGAGAGAATGACCACTTGGGAGAGATGAGGATCCCGGTGCCACCACCCCGCTGACCAGAAGCTCTCGGGGTGTGCGAGAACACGTGGGCAGCCGAAGAGAGAGCAGTAGGAGTAGCAGTGTTGTCTGTGGTGATCCATGTTTCCGTCAGTGCCAAGAAGTCTAGGGACTGGAGGGAGGGCATAGGCTGAGATGAACTCTGCCTTGTTGGCCGCAGATCGGCAGTTCCAGAGGCTACCGGAGACCTGGAACTCCACGTGGGACGTGCGCGCTGGGACCACCAGATTAGGGTGGCCGCGGCCACGCGGTGTGGAGCGTTTGTATGGTCTGTGCAGAGAGGAGAGAACAGGGATAGACAGACACATAGTTGACAGGCTACACAAGAGGCTACGCTAATGCAAAGGAGATTGGAATGACAAGTGGACAACACGTCTCGAGTGTTCAGAAAGTTAAGCTTACGTAGCAAGAATCTTATTGACTAAAATGATTAAAATGATACAGTACTGCTGAAGTAGGCTATCTAAGTGGGTGCCCATCGTTACGGACTTAGGGTTGTACCTGGTGGGTTCCTTGATAATTTGTGTGAGATTGAGGGCATCTCGCTTAGATTGTAGGACGGCCAGGGTGTCAAGCATATCCCAGTTTAGGTCACCCAACAGTATGAACTCTGAAAATAGATGGGTGTTAATTAATTCACATATGGTGTCCAGAGCATAGCTGGGGGCTGAGGGGGGTCTATAACAAGCGGCAACGGTGAGAGACTAGATGGGGAAAGGTGGATTTTTAAAAGTAGAAGCTCAAATTGTTTTGGCACCTGGATAGTATGACAGATCTCTGCAGTAGATTGCAACTCCGCCCCCTTTGGCAGTTCTATCTTGTCGGAAAATTGTATAGTTGGGGATGGAAATTTCTGGACTTTTGGTGGCCTTCCTAAGCCAGGATTCAGACATGCCAAGGACATCAGGGTTGGCGGAGTGTGCTAAAGCAGTGAATAAAACAAACTTGGGGAGGAAGCTTTTGATGTTAACATGCATGAAACCAAGGTTTTTACAGTTACAGAGGTCAACAAATTAGAGCACCTGTGGAATGGGAGTGGTGCTGGGGGCTGCAGGGCCTGAGTTAAACTCTACTTCACCAGAGGAACAGAGGAGGAGTAGGATAAGGGTACGGCTAAAGGCTATAAGAACTGGTCGTCTAGTGCGTTCTGAACAGAGAGAAGAAAAAAAGATTTCTGGGCGTAGAAGAATAGATTCAAGGCGTAATGTACAGACGAGGGTATGGTAGGATGTGAGTACAGTGGAGGTAAACCTAGGCATTGAGTGACGATGAGAGAGGTTGTCTCCAGAGGCACCAGTTAAGTCAGGTGAGGTCACTGCAGTTGTGGGGGGTGGGACAAAAGGGCTATCTAAGGCATATTGGAAAGGGCTGGGGGCTCTACAGTGAAATAAGACAATAAATCACCAACCAAAACAGCAATAGACAAGGCATATTGACATTAGGGAGAGTCATGTGTAGCCGAGTGATCATAGGGTCCAAATAGTAGCAACAGGTGAGTCAGGGAGCCGCTTCAGTAGGCGCTACTACACTAGGTGAGCTGGAGACACGGCGATTCAGACAGCTAGCGGGCCAGGGCTAGCAGATGGGGCTTCGGCGATGTCACAACGGAAGAGCCTGTTGAAGCCACCTCGGACGATTACGTCAGCAGACCAATCGTGATGGATCGGCGGGGCTCCGTTCAGCAGTAAAGGGTCAAGGCCAATTGGCAAAAGAGGTATTGTAGCCCAAGAATTAGCTTGTGGACCTCTTAGCCTGTTTACCAGATAGCAGATAGTGGAGAGAAAAAAAGAATTACACCCCATATAAAACCCACATCACAGCACAGGGGTAACCCCAACAAGAATACCTCATACAATAACAATAATAATGGCAGAGCAATTTAACAGCAACTTCATACAAGAAAGAACCCAGTCAGAGGATTTGCAATAATATGTATTATCGTCCAGTGGAGGAGTGCAGAGGGTATGAATGTGGGGGGTGTTCACAGACACAACAAAGGCCTTAAAAATGTCCACAATCTTCTCGGCCACATGTCATTAGTACACCTCAATACAGTTCACATAACAATGCATAACTTGCAAGCAACCTCCCTTTGAACTAAAATGTCCACTCAAATACTTCTGGCAGGGCAATAATAGTCCAGCTCTAATGAACTTCAATGGGAAGTGCATTGGAAAAATAGAGTCTGTTGCAGGGTAAAGCACTGGAACGATAGAGGAAAGAGAGAACAAGAGGGATCTTAGCTGTAGTCTTCAGGCGTACTGTACAACTTTGTCCCTGACCTGTTTGGAGATCTCCTTGGTCTTAATGGTGCCACTTGCTTAGCAGTGTTGCAGACTCTGGGGCCTTTCAGAACAGGTGTGTATATATACTGAAATCTTGTGACAAATCATGTGACACTTAGATTGCACACAGGTGGACTTTATTTAACGAATGGTGTGACTTCTATAGGTAATTGGTTGCACCAGATCTTATTTAGGGGCTTCATAGGAAAGGGGGAGAATACATATGCATCCACCACTTAAGCATGCACCACAAAAACAAGTTCTTTTTTTCATTTCACTTCACCAATTTGGACTATATTGTGTATGTCCATTACATGAAATCCAAATAAAAATCCATTTAAATGACAGGTTGTAATGCATCAAAATAGGAAAATGCCAAGGGGGATGAATACTTTTGCAAGGCACTGTATATCTGTCTGGTCCTCAATTTGTTCCCTGTGTCAATTTTGTTAATTTTGTTGGTTGTTGTTGCATGGGGGGGGGGGAATGGAATAATTGGCTGATTTCTTTTGATTTTCCCATGATGTCAAGGAAAGAGGTACTGAGTTTGAAGGTAGGCCTTGAAATACATCCACAGGTACAACTCCAAATGACTTCAAGGATGTCACTTTGCCTTTCAGAAGCTTCTAAAGCCATGACATCATTTTCTGGAATTTTCCAAGCTGTTTAAAGGCAGGTTCAACTTAGTGTATATACACTTCTGACCCACTGGAATTGTGATACAGTGAATTATTAGTGAAATAATCTGTCTGTAAACAATTGTTGGAAAAATGACTTGTGTCATGCACAAAGTAAATGTCCTAACCGACTTGCCAAAACTATAGTTTGTTAACAAGAAATTTGTGGAGTGGTTGAAAAACTAGTTTTAATGATTCCAACCTAAGTCTATGTAAACTTCCGACTTCAACTGTATGTAAGAATACTGTTCATGGACTATAGCTCAGCCTTCAACACTATAGTACCCTCATCATTAAGCTCGGGGCCCTGGGTCTGAACCCCGCACTATGCAACTGGGTCCTGGACTTCCTGACGGACCGCCCCCAGTTGGTGAAGGTAGGAAACAACACCTCCACCACACTTATCCTCAACACAGGGGCCCCACAAGAACGCATGCTCAACCCCCTCCTGTACTCTCTGTTCACCCATGATTACGTGGCCATGCACGCCTCCAACTCAATCATCAAGTTTGCAGATGACGCAACAGTAGTAGTTCTGATTGCCAACAATGACAAGACAGGCTAACCTCTCCATCAACATCAACAAAATCAGCAACAGAGCAACAGAGAGAGCACACCCCTATTCACATTGACGGGACCGCAGTGGAGAAGGTTGATACACATCACTGACAATCTGAAATGGTCCACTCACACAGACAGTGTGGCGAAGAAGGCACAACAGCACCTCTTCAACCTCAGGTGGCTGAAGAAATTTGACTTGGTCCCTAAGACCCTCACAAACGTTTACAGATGTACAATTGAGAACGTCCTGTCGGGCTGTGCCACTACCTGGTGTGGCAAATGCACCGCCCACAGGGCACTCCAGAGAGTGCTGCAGTCTGCGCAACGCATCACTGGGGGCACACTGCCTGCCCTCCAGGATACCTACAGCACCCGATGTCACAGGAAGGCCAAAAAGGTCATCAAGGACATCAACCACACAACCCATGGCCTAAACACCCCACTATCATCCAGAAGGCGAGGTCAGTAGAAGTGCATATGTATATAGACATGGAATCACTACTCACTTTAATAATGTTTACATACTGTTTTACTCATTTCATATGTATATACCGTATTCTACTGTATTTTAGTTTATGGCACTCAGACATTGTTCGTAAGAATATTGATATATTTCTTAATTCCATTCTTTTACTTTTAGATTTGTGTGTATTGTTGTGAATTGTTAGATACAACTGCTCTGCTGGAGCTAGGAACACAAGCATTTCACTATGCCCGCAATAACATCTGCTAAATATGTGTATGTGACCAATAACATTTGATTTGTTTTGAATAGTGAACTCTCCTGGGACTACCCTAAGTGCTCCAGGATTTCTACACTGCTAGCTCTGCAAATATTTGTGATTATTCTGAATAGATACTGATTATTGGGAACTGCAAATTCTGTTGTCTGTATCGTGTCCACCGCATGCTTGACTCTATTGTACTTTAGGTTATACTACAGTACCCACAAACAGTATCTACTGTAAATGTCCATTGAGAAACATAGACAGTAGTGCTTTAAATTGTGTGAAGTTGTACTGACAGACACAGCATATACTCTCTCTAGTACATCTGTTTTTCCAGGCCAGTGACTGACAAAGCATGTATTTTATACCTGTGTTTACTCCCTCCAGGGGCCTGATGCATTACTCTGGCCCAATCAGCATTGATTGAGTCCTGATGAATGTCCTCTGCCTTTAATGTTTGCCACAGGCCGCACTGACATTGATGATTGTGATTAATGGCTTGCTCTACAGGGCTTTGCAGATTGATAACATATTACAGGGATCAGGGCCGGCTCTAGTCTTTTGTGACCCTAAGTGTGATTTGGTTGGGCCCCCCCCCACCTTGCAACAAAACATTTTAGTGGCCCATCTCTTGACAGTGGAGAGAAAATGTGTAGATTTAAAGTACATTTCCCGTAATTCTACACATTGACGTAGAGAAAATGTAGTAGTTTTAGAGCAAGTTTTCTGTGCTTTGCTGTAGATGTCCTGAATGGTGGCAGTGTGCCCCCGGTGATGCGTTGGGCTGATCACACCACCCCAGGCGGTGATACAGCCTGACAGGATGCTCTTCAGCCTCCTGAGGTTGGAGAGGCACTGTTGCGCCTTCTTCACCACACTGTCTATGTGCATGGACCATTTCAGGTGGTCAGTGATGTCCGCGCCAAGGAACTTGAAGCTTTTAGCCCTCTCTGCTGCGGCTCTGTTGATGTGGGGCGTGCTCTCTCTAATGTCTCCTGAAGTCCACGATCAGCTCCTTTGTTTTGTTGATGTTGAGGGAGAGGTTATTTTTCTGGCACCACTCTGCTGGGGCCCTCACCTCCTCCCTGTAGGCTATCTCGTCGTTAATCAGGCCTACTACTGTTGTGTCGTCTGCAAACTTGATGATTGAGTTGGAGGCGCGTGTGGTCATGCAGTCATGGGGGGACAGGGAGTACAGGAAGGGGCTGAGCACACACCCCTGTCTTGAGGATCAGCGCTGTAGAGGTGTTGTTTCCTACCTTCACCACCTGTGGGGCGGCCTGTCAGGAAGAACAGGACCCAGATGTACAGGGCGGCCCTGATACCCACGGCCCTGAGCTCAATGATGAGCTCGGAGGGTACTATGGTGTTGAATGTTGAGCCATAGTCCGTGAACACCATTCTTAAGTAGGTATTCCTCTTGTCCAGGTGTGATCGGGCAGTGTGCAGTACAATGGCGATTGCATCGTCTGTGGATCTATTGGGGCGGTATGCAAGGTTGAAGTGGGTCTAGGGAGTCAGGTAAGGTGGATATGATACTTGATACTTAACTAGCCTCTCAAAGCACTTCATGATAACAGAAGTGAGTGCTATGGGGCGATAGTTCAGTGATGCCTCTTGCACTGAGATGCAGTGTCTTAGACCACTGCGCCACTCAGGAGCCAATTTGGTTTTGAGTATGAGAGAGTGGAAGTATGGATGTGTTTGTATTTATCATTTGATATAACGACCAGTATCATAATCAATCCATATTTAATCAATTCACAGTTATATGCATACTTTCATCATTACACCCTGATCCGTTATTGTTAAGTGGTTGTGTGAATGAGAGTATGTGATGTCATTTTGTTGTATTATCATTTTGTTCTCTTTTTGTTCCCTCTCTCTCCTCAATCTATCTCTAATCACACTTGATGAGTCACACCTGTGACAGAGGGGAAGTGTATTTATTTGGGTGCTATGGGGTGGTGCATCAAGTCTCCTCGGTTCTAGGCCATTGAGAACATGTGAGAGGTTGTCTCCGTGAGGAGCCTTTCTGTATTGCCATCCGCACCATGATTTGTTTGTTATTTTCAACCGAGGGTCATGTAAGAAGCTACATTAAAATTCCAGGGGGATTTTCCTCGGGATTTTGCCTGCCATATCAGTTCTGTTATACTCAGACATTACATTAACAGTTTTAGAAACGTTTCTATCCAATGCTACCAATTATATGCATATCCTAGCTTCTGGGCCTGAGTAACAGGCAGTTTACTTTGGGCACCTCAGTCATCTGCAATTCCGAACAATAACCAGTATGCCGAAGAAGTCCAGCAGCCTGGAGATAGCTTTTCAAGGATGAAATATTACTGGTTTAATGTCATCCATTTCACTGGACACCTGGTATAATTTTCAGAGCCAAACATGCAGTACCAGTCAAAAGTTTGGACACTCTGTTATGGTTTTCTTCTGGTGAAAGAGAGGAGGACCAACATGCAGCGTGGTTATCTTTATACACCTTTTTAAGAAAGATGAAAAATACAAACAATTTACAAAACAAGAAACGTGAAAAACCAAAACAGCCCTATCTGGTGCAACAAACACAGAGACAGGAACAATCATCCACAAAATAGCAAAGAATATGGCTGCCTAAATATGGTTCCCAATCAGAGACAACGATAAACATCTGCCTCTGATTGAGAACCACTCTAGGCAACCATAGACTTACCTAGAATACTATACTAAACACAACCCCATTAATCTACAAAACCCCTAGACAAGACAAACACATAATCGCCCATGTCACACCCTGGCCTAACCACAATAATAAAGAAAACACAAAATACTAAGGCCAGGGCGTGACACACACCTACTCATTCAAGGGTTTTTCGTTATTTGTACTATTTTCTACATTGTAGATTATTAGTGAAGACATCAAAACTATGAAATAACACATATGGAATCATGTAGTAATCAAAAAAGTGTTAAACAAATCAAAATATATTTTTGATTTTAGATTCTTCAACTTAGCCACCCTTTGCCTTGATGACAGCTTTGCACACTCTTGGCATTCTCTCAACCAGTTTCACCTGAAATGCTTTTCCAACAATTTTCCAACATATGCTGAGCACTTGTTGGATGCTTTTCCTTCTCTCTGCGGTCCAACTCATCCCAAACCATCTCAATTGGGTTGAGGTCGGGTGATTGTGGAGGCCAGGTCATCTGATGACCACTTCTTGGTCAAATAGCCCTTACACAGCCTGCCGCTTGATGTTTTGGCAACTGCATTTAAAGAAACGTTCAAAGTTCTTGACTGACTTTCATGTCTTAAAGTAACGATGGACTGTAATATTTCTTGCTTATTTGAGCTGTTCTTGCCATAATATGCACTTGGTATGTTACCAAATAGGGCTATTTTGTGTATACCACTCCTACCCTGTCACAACACAACTGATTGGCTCAAACGCATTAAACGCATTACCACGCTGCGCATTGGTCCTCACCTTCCACCACAGACAACCGTTACAGAATCACCCACCAACCAAGGACCAAGCACCGTGGTAACGGGCAGCGGCAGAAATCTCAGACTCCTGGACTTGGGAGGCTGCACAAATCTCAAGACTCCTGGACATGGGAGGCTGCACGGCAGCGCGGCTGGGACGAGAGGCAGCCCCAAAGATTTCTTGAGGGGGGGGCACATGGGGAGTGTGGCTAAGTCAGGTAGGAGACGTGAGCCAACTCCACGTGCTTACTGTGGAGAGAGGTGGACCTGGCAGGCACTGTGTTATGCCATGAGGCGCATGGTGTCCCCGGTGCGCAGGCATAGCCCGGTGCATTACATCGCCTCGTATCGGCCGGGCTAGTGTGGGTATCGAGCCAGGTGCCATGAAGCCGGCTCAGCGCATCTGGTCTCCAGTGCATCTCCTCGGGCCGGGGTACATGGCACCAGCCCTATGCATGGTGTCCCCGGTTCGCCAGTACAGCCCAGTGCGGTATAGCCCACCTCGCCGCGCTGGCATGGCTACAGGGAGTATCCAGTCAGGTAGGGTTGTGCAGGCTCGGTGCTCGAGACCTCCAGTGCGCCTCCACGGTCCGGTCTATCCGGTGCCTCCTTCACGCACCAGGCCTCCGGTGGCAGCCCCCGCACCAGGCTGTCCCTCCGTCTCCTCCCTACAGGTGCTCCCGTCTGTCCTGAGCTGCCAGAGTCTCCAGTCTGTCCTGATTTGCCAGAGTCTCCCATCTGTCCTGAGCTGCCAGAGTCTCCCATCTGTCCTGAGCTGCCAGAGTCTCCCGTCTGTCCTGAGCTGCCAGAGTCTCCCGTCTGTCCTGAGCTGCCAGAGTCTCCCGTCTGTCCTGAGCTGCCAGAGTCTCCCGTCTGTCCTGAGCTGCCAGAGTCTCCCGTCTGTCCTGAGCTGCCAGAGTCTCCCGTCTGTCCTGAGCTGCCAGAGTCTCCCGTCTGTCCTGAGCTGCCAGAGTCTCCCGTCTATCCTGAGCTGCTAGAGTCTCCCGCCAGTCAGGAGCTGCCAGAGCCGGTCAGTCAGGAGCTGCCAGAGCCGCCGTTCAGTCAGGAGCTGCCAGAGCCGCTGGTCAGCTGCCAGAGCCGTCCGTTACTCCGGGGCTGCCGGAATCGCCCTTCACTCCGGAGCTGCCGGAGACTCCCGCCTGTCCGGTGCTGCCGGAATCTCCCGTCCATTCGGGATCCGTTGCTAGGGTCCCCAGTCCGAGGTCGGCGGCGAGGGTCGCCGCTCGAAAGGCGCCACGGAGGCAGGTTAAGAGGCGGAGAAAGACTATGGTGGAGTGGGGTCCACGTCCCGCGCCAGAGCCGCCACCGCGGACAGACACCCACCCAGACCCTCCCCTATAGGTTCAGGTTTTGCGGTCGGAGTTCTTTTGTTATGTCTTTGTTTTAGTATGGTCAGGGCGTGAGTTGGGTGGGTTGTCTATGTTCCTTTTTCTATGTGGTGTTTTTGTGTTTGGCCTGGTATGGTTCTCAATCAGAGGTTAGTTGTCTCTGATTGAGAATCATACTTAGGTAGCCTTTTCCCACCTGTGTGGTGTGGGTGATTAATTTCTGTTGAGTTTTTGTATTCTGCACCAGACAGAACTGTTTTGGTTTCGTTCCTTCACTTTGTTGTTTTTGTTCAGTGTTCAATTTCTTTATAAAAATATGGACACTTACCACGCTGCGCATTGGTCCTCACCTTCTTCCACCAACAACGGCCGTTACACAGTGGGAACAACATCCTTTATGCACTTCCTGATGTATTCAGTCACAGAGTCCGTGTAAACGTCAATACTATTCTCAGAGGCAACCCAGAACATTTCCCAGTCCATGTGATCAAAACAATCTTGAAAAATAGAATCCGATTGGTCAGACCAACGTTGAACATTCCTTACCACGTGTACTTCCAGTTTAAGTTTCTGTATATAGGAAGGGAGGAGAAAATGGTGGCGTGTTCTGATTTGCCGAATGGAGGGTGAGGGAGGGCCTTGTAGCCATCCTGGAAGGGGAAGTAGCAATGGTAAAGAGTGCTCAATGAGCGAGTGCACAGGAGATGTGTTTATAGAAGTTCATTAGAGTTTTCCTCAGAATTCCTTTATTAAAGTCCCCAGCTACAATAAGCGGCCTCAGGATATGTGGTTTCCACTTTGCACAAAGTCCAGTGTAGTTCCTTGAGAGCCATTGTGGTTTCGGCTTGGGGAGGCAATTACATGGCCGTGATGATGACCAAAGAAATTCTCTTGGGAGGTAATGCATTTGATGGTGAGGTATTCCAGATCAGGAGAACAAAAGGACTTGAGTTCCTAAACTTTACCATAATTCCATCATGAGTAGTTCACAATGAAACGTACACCTCCAAATGTATTTTTCCCAGAGAGTTCTTTTTTCAGGTCCATGGGACGAAATATTGATGATGATGTAGGCTAAATCAAGTGTTAATCAAATGTTATGCTGCTGTGGCAGTACTGTTGACCGCATCTCTCACGCCATGCATGTCTGGATACCGGGTGCGCGCAATCTCCGTACAGTGTAAATTCTCCCCTTACAGGGCAGATCACCAGGCTCAACCAACGGATGGGGATGGGAGATGGCAAACTTGATGACGACCTGCGGGTAGTGGGTTCTAAACAACAATGACAAAAAATGTATAAACAATGGTTTGGCGGGTGGAAATTATACCACCAACCAAAAGGGCACTTAGGAGACTGGAAGGGGCATGTGCTCTGTACAGGTAGCGTCCGGGGGCCCTAAGCAATATGTCACATATGCCTGGAACTGGCACTGGCAGGTATGATAAAAATGCTAAATCACCTTGTGCTTTAGTTTGGCTGCTTTGCATCATGGATAGGCCTATACAGTACAGTACAGTAGATTGTGATCTTGATTCCTTTCATCGTTTCCCCATGTTTGTGTGTGACTGGAGGAGGATGGGGAGGATGGGAAGAGGGACTGGGTGTGGTGGCTCTCTGGCCTCTCTATAATGTGACTCTCCTCCCAGCCGGCCCTGACCTGTAGGGAGCAGAGGAAGACAGATGTGCAGTGACTAAGCAGTGCTGTGGGCGTGACCTCACCTTCAACTGCTTTATATCCGGTCTTTGTCCTCCATGACGGGTGACGCCCCAAATCAGATCCAACATCTGCTAAATCACAGTTGTAAGATTTTTTGAGTGTTTTCAGCTGTTTGGAAACAATCAATGTGTTATGTTTTGCCACGGTGGTCATATCTTTTTAGTTTGGCGAGAAACGTTTATTTTGTTCCTATTTGAGAACCTTATCTGACATATAGCGAAATGATTTCATGCTTCAGCACTGAAATCCACCACCTTAGACATTCATGATAACAATTTGCTGTGTGTGCTTATGTTTGATGACATTTGCACCAAAATACACATTTTTCTATTACTTTCATAATGGATAGTGTTGATAGTGTTTTATTTTATAGGGCTTATTGACAGAAAACAAATATGTGACTGACTGGCTCAAATCGGGCTTATGTAGCAAAATTTGTAATGTTTTTTATTTTTTACATTGGATGAAAGTAGAGACTCGGAGCTACAAAATGGTATTTCATACACTGCATTTTGAGGAACATTGGGGAAGTAATTCTGCTTTGAAAGTTGAAAAACTTGTAAACTCATGTTTGAGAAAAGGGCCTTTGAATGTTTTGGTACCTACTGGAGAGCCCTCCTTTGTCTATGCCCATTCAGAATTGTTCACACCCTCTGAAGCCAGCCCCACCCATCTCTTTAAGGATTCACATGTGAGGTCATGTGCTAAACAGTGAGTAATGTAGTAAAGAATAAGACTTAAAGTGGTAAAAGTAGTAACCTACAATAAGGAAAAATTACAGGTAAACAGATAAAAATATTTTAGAAACATTAGATGACGCTTCCCCAGACACACTTGTCTAAATTGATGGGTCATGTGAAAGAAATGCTATAACCACCCCCAGCCACATCGAGTGGTGGATAAAGTCAAAAATAAAAATTCCATATATTAAACCAGACAGCACAATATTTTTATTTTTTATTGACGGATAGCCAGGGGCACACTCCAACACACACATAATTTACAAACAAAGCATTTGTGTTCAGTGAGTCTGCCAGATCAGATGCAGTAAAGATGACCAGGGATGTTCTCTTCATAAGAGTGTGAATTGGACAATTTGAGTCGAAATGTAATGAGTACTTTTGGCTGTCAGGGAAAATGTTTAGAGTAAAAAGTACATTATTTTCTTTCGGAATGTAGTGAAGTAATCATGCCAATCATGGCTAGCAGGAAGATTCCTGACTTTTTCTTTTGCTAAACCAACTATGCTCGTAATTTAACAACTTTATTCATATTTACAGATGACATAAACGTTTGTTATTAAGGTACATGATAGTTCACATGTTCGAGAAGGCATTTTTGGAGCATAGTGAGGAACAGACACATTGATGGAGACAGACAAACAGACAGACAGCTCATTCTGAATGTCATGCCTGTGTCATCCATGTGAATGGGGCAATTCACTTTTTACATTCCCACTGAGAGATAAATGAGGAAACCAATATGCTGGACATTGCAAGGACAGAGGAA
Source organism: Oncorhynchus nerka (assembly GCF_034236695.1). Classification (NCBI taxonomy): domain Eukaryota; kingdom Metazoa; phylum Chordata; class Actinopteri; order Salmoniformes; family Salmonidae; genus Oncorhynchus; species Oncorhynchus nerka. Next base: position 43,631,435 of record NC_088417.1, on the reverse strand, counting down.
GACAGAAAGCCCATCTCTTCCTCATTACTGTCACTCAGTCAGAGATTGCCAGGAGAGAGTAAGCAGTGCGTATCGGCTTATGGCATAATCATTTTTTATTTATACTATTCATTTAGTCCGTCAGTCCAAGTATGCCTCTCACTCCTTGATTTATTAAGAATTAATGCATCCAATACAGCATTCTGGGACTGATAGAGAGCAGTGACTGATTGAGGATAGAGTTCTCTCTGCCTTAGGTTTATATCGCACACGGACGGTAAGCACTCAGGGACAGTGAGAGAACTCGGAGAGAACTCGACTACTGGTGGCCATTTTGGCAGTTCAGAGATCACACTCACATTCTCTGGAAAAGCATAAACAATACAAAGTGTAATGTACAGACGACATGGATGAAGAGGGTACTGTATGTAACGAGCGATGTGGCCCAAGGGACACCTTATCGTGTTACTGTCGGGTTTCTTAAATACTGCCTGTAAAGTGATTGGTCAGAAGCTCCTCTTCCGGCCCGCCAAATCAGTCATTCTACACAACAAGCCTGTCTCTTTGAATCTGCTGTAGCACTAAACGTTGGACTGAAGTGACTCCAAAGGAAACCGAGGACGGTCTAGTCATACTTGGTGACAATTCCAGAGCTAACCCCACAAGTCTCATGAAAATCTGATATGGACAGGTTCCTGGGAAACATTCACGGAATAGGTCACATATAAACCACACTTGTTAAATGCTTTGTATTGTGCTTTGAATAGGAGTTTCTCATGGTTACTGTAACCACCTTGAGTGATAAAGGTCTGATAGAGGTCTATATCATCCTGTAGTAGTCTACAGTATGAAGTCATAACATGAAAAAGGCCCCAGAGCTTAGAACACTTCTTCTACTGATATACCGTTGCTTATGGTTGATGTTCCATACAGAAAGATGTATAGATAGTGAGACTTCAGGCTTAGCAGCCAATTTGTAAATGCAGTTTTCTCATTGGAGAGGGATTAGGAATGTGTTGCATCAAATTTAGTGATGGTTGTACTTGTTACTTGCAACCTCATGCTAACTAATCACATTAGCGCACGTAAGCTCAACTGTCCTGCAGGTGGGGGGGGGGGTTTACCATTCCTGTAGAGGTTAAATTCATACACACTTTCCATATTCATTCCTCAACTTTAGGTGCTATAAGTTCTCCAAAATTTGTTATTCAGTATTGTAAATGTTTTGTCTAAAAGCCAAACTATCCTCTTCTCTCTTTTGCGCCACACTGAGAATGGTGGTGCTGACTGGGAGGAAATGACTCTGTCTGGTTATCTGTGCTTCATAAATCTTTCATCTCTGAATGAAAAGGGCATATTTATTATATCCCATTTGTCTTTTCCTGCATCATCGCAAAAACAGAGCCCCACAGTCATAAAAAACAATTAAACTCATTATTCTAATTCATTATTCTATACATACAGTATAGGCCATACATGCAGTGCCTTCAGAAAGTATTCATACCCCTTGACTTCTTCCACATTTTGACTTCTTTCGTATTTTTTTCTCACCCATCTACACACAATACCCCATAATCACAAAGTGAAAACATGTTTTTAGAAATGTTTGCAAAGGTATTGAAAATGAAATGAAATTATTTAGTTACATAATTCACACCCTTGAGTCAATATATGTTATAATCACCTTTGGAAGCGTTTAGAGCTGTGAGTCTTTCTGGAAAAGTCTCTAAGAGCTTTGCAGACCTGGATTGTTCCATAGGCCGGGATATGCCGTCATTGTAAATACGAATTTGTACCTAACTGACTTGCCTAGTTAAATAAAGGTTATTAAATAAAAATATTTAAAAAATGGTACAACATTTTTTATTTTTCAAGCTCTGTCAAGTTGGTTTGCTAGACAGACATTTTCAAGTCTTCCATAGATTTTCAAGTCAATTTAACCCAAAACTGTAACTAGGCCATTCAGTAACATTACATTTAATCTTGGTAAGCAACATCAGTGTATATTTGGCCTTGTGCTTTAATTTATCGTCATGCTGAAAGGCGAATTTGTCTCCCATTTGAAGCAGGGTTTCCTGTAGGATTTTGCCTATGCTGTCACAGTCGTCGTAGTGAGGAGACCAAGGCGCAGCGTGATATGAATACATGTTCTATATTTAATGAAGAAAGAACACTGAAACAAACTTACAAAACAACTGTGACGCTATATAATCTAAATGTGCAGACCCATGCAAATAGACACAGACATAGAAAATAACCCACGAAAGAACCAAAGAAGATGGCTGCCTAAATATGGTTCTCAATCAGAGACAACGATAAACAGCTGCCTCTAATTGAGAACCAATCTAGACAACCATAGACATGCATAAACACCTAGATGGTAAGCAACCCCATAAACCTACAAAACCCCTAGACAGTACAAAACACATACATCACCCATGTCACACCCTGACATAACCAAAATATATAAAGAAAACAAAGAATACTCAGGTCAGGGCGTGACATATGCTTAGCTCTATTCCATTTCTTTGTATCCTAAAATAGTCACTAGTCCTTGCCAATGACAAACATACCCATAACATGATGCAGCCACCACCATGCTTGACAATATGAAGAGTTACATTACGCTGTGTATATTACGCTGTGTATTCAGGACATAAAGTTAATTTCTTTGCCAAACTCTGTAGTGCCTCATTGCAAATTGTATGTTTTGGAATATTTGTATTCTGTACAAGCTTCCTTCTTTTCACTCTGTCATTTAGGTTAGTATTGTGGAGTAACTACAATGTTGTTGATCCATCCTCAGTTTTCTCCTATCATAACCATTAAACTCCTATCATTGGCCTCATGGTGAAATCCCTGAGCGGTTTTCTTCCTCGACAACTGAGATAGGAAGGACGCCTGTACCTTTGTAGTGACATCCCATGTGTAATTATTAACTTCACCATGCTCAAAGGGATATTCAATGTCTGTTTTTTTTCTTCCATCTACCAATAGGTGCCCCTCTTTGGAAACCATTGGAAAACCTCCCTGGTCTTTGTGGTTGAATCTGTTTTTGTAATTCCCTGCTAGACTCAGGGACCTTACAGTTAATTGTATGTGTGATGTACAGAGATGAGGTTGTCATTCAAAAATCACGTGAAACACTATTATTTCAATTGATTATGTGACTTGTTATTAAGCACATTTTTACTCCTGGACTTATTTTGGCTCGCCATAACAAAGGGTTTCAGTACAGTACTTATTGACTCAAGACATTTCAGCGTTTCATGTTTTATTAATTTGTAAACATTTCTAAAAACATAATTCCACGTTGTTATTATGGGGTATTGTGTGTAGGTCAGTGACACATCTCCATTTAATCCATTTTACATTCAGGCTTTAACACAATTTTTTCTGGAACAAGTGAAGGTTTGTGAATATTTTCTGAAGGCACTGGCCTACATACAGGGATTTTTCTACCATTGAAATCTTTGGGCATTATGTCCGAACAGTTTAGTAATTAATTGGATGGGAAACCGCTTTCGGTGATAACTTAAAAAACAGATATAAAGTATGTAGAAAATATTATAACAGACCTATATATTTTTTAAATAATATAATCTTTGAGGACTAACAATCCCCAAAATGAAAATTCCCAAATCAATGAATATATTATTAACGACTTTGTTAGTATGTTTCATGGCAAAATGCATAGCATTGCAGGAAATTAGCTTTAAAATTGTAACATTTTCCTCAGCTCCATGGCAATGTCATGTTCGTTATAAGGATAGGACCAAGGCGCAGCATGCGTACATTCTTATTTATTAAAGAATAAAGAATGAACACTGACCAAACTAACAAAATGTGACACTATACAAACAATTGCTGACAGGCAACTACACAAAGACAAGATCCCACAAAACACAAAAGGGAAATGGCTACCTAAATATGATCTCCAATCAGAGACAACGATAAACAGCTGTCTCTGATTAAGAACCATATCAAGCCAACAGAGAAATACAAAAACCCCTAGACCTACAACAACCATAGACATACAAAACCCCTAGACAATTCAAAAATTAGCGTACCCACCCGTGTCACACCCTGACCTAACCAAAATATAAAGAAAACAGAGATATCTAAGGTCAGGGCGTGACAAGTAAAATGTTTCGAATTGGAGGAAATGTACTTTATAACTACAAAAATGTATCTCAGCTTAATGGAGAAATGTGTAGAATTGCAGGAAATTGGCTTTAAATATTAACATTGCTCTACACCGCCAAGATTGGCCTCTAAAATGTAAACACTTAGCACGAACATAATATCTCTACTAAAAAACTGTGTTTACAGAGAGGTGCAGTGGTGAACTCCTGACGTAGTATATCCAGGACAGAGGCTTAACAAGCCAGTGTTAAGCCCTGATAGCCTTTCAATGAATAGCCTGAGTCAAAATCAACAAGATCATGTGTCATCTTGCCTACAAGGCATTAAAAGCTTGTTTTCATCAAAATGTGGTCCATTGATGCTTTTCTTTTTCTGTACTGGTGGTTTTTCTTGTATCATCTTCCATCTTACAGGCCAAATTCACGCTATTATGATAATGAAATCAAAATAGATAAATGGGAAGCTTTGGAGGCAGTTGTTTACCTGGTTAAGTCTGATGGTATAGGATAGAGACGGATTACTTAGTATGTGTCAAGAAAACAAATAAACCTATATTGATCCAAATGTACATTTTCAAAAACAAAGCCAAAGCAGATCATTTCTGGAAGTTCTGAAGAACAACATTGTGTCTCAGTAGTTTTTCTCAGAGACTTTGTCTTGACTTTGTCTCGGTCTTTGAACTTATCCTCCATCCTTTTGATGTAACAGGAAAAGATGTTCAGATTAAATCTGGAATGAGCAAGTCCATTTCATTTGTTAAGTGCACCAGATTTGTCTTCCTGATTGCTTTGGAGCACAGAAAGCTTTCATCTATAATTGACCGGATTGCATCTGTGGCTATTTTCATTACTTCATCACTTGCTTGTCTCCCCTGTACCAATAAGAAATTAATCAGGCTGGAGAGAACGTCGCCTTCCCTCCGTGGGGACAAAGCAGACTTTCATCCATCACTGTTACTGTGGAGACAGAATAGGCAGAACAGGACTTCCTCACTCACTCTGTTTCCCTCAGCATGCCACATACTGCCTTTAAGGCTACAATCTGGGATTTGTATTCTAGCAAAATGACAGCCCAGCCACTTGTTTGAGTGTACTGCTGAGGGATGGGTCTAGGGAAATGTAACCCCTCTCATGTTCATAGACATTCATACTGTCCAGTAGGTTTTCAGTCCAACCGTAATCTACATTTACATTTAACATTTAAGTCATTCAGCAGACGCTCTTATCCAGAGCGACTTACAAATTGGTGCGTTCACCTTAAGACATCCAGTGGAACAGCCACTTTACAATAGTGCATCTAAATCTTTTAAGGGGGTGAGAAGGATTACTTTATCCTATCCTAGGTATTCCTGAAAGAGGTGGGGTTTCAGGTGTCTCCGGAAGGTGGTGATTGACTCCGCTGTCCTGGCGTCGTAATCTAGTGCACCTGATTCTAATGATTAGATGGTTGATATGCTGAATCAGGTGTTATAACTCGAGATGGAGAGAGAACCTACAGGAGAGTCGCTCTCCAGGAACAGTGTTGAAAAGTCCTGCACTAGTGTCTAGATGAGTCTCTAGAAGGACTGACAGTTCATGACACCCACAAGCTATGCATGTTTATATATATATATATATATATATGGTATTGTTGTTTGTAAACATTGGAGGAATAAACCCTGATGTAAGACGCTATTTCGAGGGTTCAGAGAGCGAAGCAGTCCGTTTCTACATTCAATTATGAGGAAAATTAAGATTAGACAGCGGCAGCGTACAGGAGCTCATAAAACATGACTTGATCCTCTAGAAGCAACTATAATCTCTCGTGACAGACAGGAATTTATAGACACTCGTCAGGTATGATCATCAACTCCAATTGATCATCAACTCCAATTTCCACTCTTACGGTAAGATTTGTACTAAGCTTATGAGGCATTTGTAAGTTATATTCTTCAAGAATCAATCTTTAAATATCAAGATTTGAAATGTCCATTCAACAGATTTCCAGATCCCAGACTGCACCTTTAAACATGTCACCAGTGGAAAAATACAATGTTCATTAACCCATTGTTAACCTCTTGGTCACCTCATTGGGCATGGGTAATAAGCAACCTCCTAGTTCCTAGGATCTCAACACACATGCATTTCCTTGTAATACTTTGTAACACTCACATCAAATATTACGCTTAGTACAAAGACGTTTGATTCTTTATGTATGCATGCATGGGATACACCCCCCCTCCCCCCACCTACAGTATGAAATATATGCCTTAGAAAACAGCCAGTCTCTCCCCCTCGGCAGGAACCAGAGCTGAACTGCACCACTTCCCCTGGACCCACACTGTCCCTCCACGTCTCATCACACTGACCTGGCACTGAGGTTGTGTCCAAATTGGCACCCTATTTGCTAGTATGTTTGACGGCCAATAGGGCTCTGATTCAAAGTACAGTAGGAAATAGGGTGCCATTTGGGACGTATCTTGAGACACCATCTGATTTAGACAGTTCAGCAGAGTGAATGTGGTCTGCTGTCTGCTTGGTATCTCCTTCCTGTGGAACAGACCAGACAAAGTATGGAGTTGTTATGAGGAGGGGATGAAGCGTTTGGCTTATTGTTCTGCTGGATGTTATATTGTAGATGTCTCCTAGGTTAGATCACAGGGCTCACGCCACTTGACAGTTATCTCTAGGATGCAGTTGTACAGATATACTGGAATACGGATGTGCAGATACTGGAAAAACTGTGCCGTCACTTCATGTGAAACTAAATCTGGGGGACATTTATAGTAAAGGCATTACAAGTTAATCAAGCTGGTGGCATTGTAGTATATAAATAAGTTATTGTACTGTGTTGATTGTGCTGTGTCAAAGTGGTTGATATAAGCTTTGCATTCTGCATGTGACATAATCTACTGTAAAGCAATCACTTTTGCATTTGAAAACACAGATTCCTACTCATTATTGCATGTACTACATGACTTTTGTTTTGAGCCAACCTTGCAGTTGTCCAGTGCCGGGCACCTGACTCACGCTCAGGAGCCCGGTTCCAAAACGAATGTACCCGCTGGGCATTGACGTCAGTTTGAAATTTAGTTGAGTTGTCAACTAACCATGTCATTAGATTTAGGTCAAAATTAAAGTGAAAAAATATAAAGTTCTCTTACGTTTACAACTTTTTACAAATCCAATCACTTTTCCACATTGAATTGTTTTGTTTAAATGACGTGGAAACAACGTTGATTCAACCAGTTTCTGCCTAGCGGGTAATCCCTGTGCAAACTCCTCCCATCGGGGCAACCCGGGCCAGATAATCGAATTCCTTCATTCAAAAGACTATTTGTACTCTCTTGTTATATTAAGACAACCTGCTCCATGAAGTACTCCAAATTCATGCCCAGGTGAGACAGATGGGTGTCCAGATAAGTCAAACAGGCCCTTAAGAGAGAGGATGTGGATTTGCCAATGAGCAAGGCAGAGGCTAAGGGAATGAAATGGACAGCGGTGGTGCAGAGATGGTAGGGGCAGTCTAACAGAGACGCTAAAGGCAGGCATCTTCCAAGTACAGAACAAAGTCGGGGAGGACGGCAGGAAGAGACAGAAGAAGGAGGTCATCTTTACAAGGCTAAGGATGGGACACAGCAGGTTGAATAAGGCGTTAAATGTGATAGGAAAGCATCCAACAGGAAGGTATAATTAACTCCAGGAAACAGAGACAATGGAGCATGTACTGATACAATGTGGGCAGTGTGAGTGATGACTGAGATCCAGTATGAGGGAGAAGGAGATACAGGAATTGAGTTTAAAGAGAATACTGAGTAAAACATCATTAGATACAGTGTAAAATATTTTGGATTTAAAAAAAAAAAAGAGAAACAGGGCTGCCAGTTAGAATTCAGTTCCTTCCTGTCTCTGGCCCAAACTCCAGTACAGTAGGAGGCAGTAACGTTGGATGCCAACAACAGATAAACACCATAGAACAAGATGTTGGTACAGTATGTATAGCAACGCGCATGCCCGCCCACCTGAGGATCTCTCCTTTTCAACCATCTATTTCCTGTGTTTGAGGGGTGCAAAATCATATCAAATCAAATGTATTCATAATGCTCTTTTTACATGAGCAGATGTCACAAAGTGCTTATACAGAAACCCAGCCTAAAGCCCTAAACAGCAAGCAATGCAGATGTAGAAGCACGGTGGCAAGGAAAAACTCCTTAGAAAGGCAGGAACCTAGGATGAAACCTAGAGAGAAACCAGGCTCTGAGGGTGGCCAGTCATCTTCCGGCTGTGCCGGGTGGAGATTATAAGAGTACATGGCCATTAAGGCCAAATAGTTCTTCAAGATGTTCAAACTTTCATAGATAATATTGACCAGCAGGTCAAATAACAATCACAGTGGTTGTAGAGGGTGCAACAGGTCAGCACCTCAGGAGTAAATGTCAGTTGACTTTTCAAGTTATCACTTCTTGTGAACAAGTCAGTGTTCCGTAGCCGCAGGCAGAACAGCAGAAACTGGATCAGCAGCACGACCAGGTGGACTGGGGACAGCCAGGAGTCATCAGGCCAGGTAGTCCTGAGCAGAGTATGTCAACGGAGTGGAGCTGGAGCAGATGGAGGAGCGGAGAGGTCCCAATTTTGATTCAAATCTAATTTTATTTGTCACATGCGCAGGGAAATGCTTACTTACAAGCCCTTAACCAACAATGCAGTTTTAAGAAAAATACCCCCAAAAATTGAAATAGAAGTAACAAATAATTACAGAGCAACAGTAAAATAACAATAGCAAGGCTATATACAGAGGGTACCGGTACATGGTCAATGTGCGGGGTCACCAGTTAGTCGAGGTAATTGAGGTAATATATACACTATCGGTCAAAAGTTTTAACACAGTTTCAAGGGTTTTTCTCGATTTTTACTATTTTCTACATTGTAGAATAATAGTGAAGACATCACAACTATCATGCAGTAATATATATATATTTTTATAAATCAAAAAATATTTTAGATTTTAGATTCTTCAAATAGCTACCCTTTGCCTTGATGACAGCTTTGCACACTCTTGGCATTCTCTCAACCAGCTTTACCTGGAATGTTTTCCAACAGTCTTAAAGGAGTTCCCACATATACTGAGCACTTGTTGGTTGCTTTTCCTTCGCTCTGCAGTCCAACTCATCCCAAACCATCTCAATTTGGTTGAGGTCGGAGGATTGTGGAGGCCAGGTCATCTGATGCAGCACTCCATCACTCTCCTTCTTGGTAGAATAGACGTTACACAGCCTGAAGGTGTGTTTGGTCATTGTCCTTTTGAAAAAACAAATGATAGTACCACTAAGCCAAAACCAGATGGGATGGTGTATCGCTGCAGAATGCCTTGACGTGTGCCTTGAATTCTAAATAAATCACAGACAGTGTCACCAACAAAGCACCCCCACACCATAACACCTCCTCCTACATCCTTTAGAGTGGGAAATACACATGCGGAGATCATCCGTTCACCCACACGCGTCTCACAAAGACACGCAGGTTGTAATCAAAAATCTCAAATTTGGACTCCAGAGCAAAGGACAAATTTCCACCGGTCTAATGTCCATTGCTCGTGTTACTTGAACCAAGCAATTCTCTTCTTATTACTGGTGTCCTTTAGTAGTGGTTTCTTTGCAGCAATTCAAACAAGAAGATTCCCAGAGTCTCCTCTGAACAGTTGATGTTAAGATGTGTCTGTTACATGAACTCTGTGAAACGTTTTATTTGGGCTACAATTTCTGAAGCTGGTAACTCTAATGAACTTATCCTCTGTAGCAGAGGTAACTCTGGGTTGTCCATTCCTGTGGTGGCCCTCATGCGAGCCATTTTCATCATAGAGCTTGATGGTTTTTGCGACTGCACTTGAAGAAACTCTCAAAGTTCTTGACATTTTCCCTATTGACTGACCTTCATCTCTTTAAGTAATGATGGACTATAATTTGAGCTGTTGCCATAATATGGACTTGGTCTTTTACCAAATAGGGCTATCTTCTGTATCCCCATCCTACCTTGTCACCAAAGAACTGATTGGCTCAAACGCAAAAAAAAATCAGGAACGGTGTCCCTTCCACGGGACGGTTGAGCTAACGTAGGCTAATCCGATTAGCATGAGGTTGTAAGTAACAAGAAAATTACCCGGGACATAGACATACAGTGGGGCAAAAAAGTATTTAGTCAGCCACCAATTGTGCAAGTTCTCCAACTTAAAAAGACGAGAGAGGCCTGGAATTGTCATCATAGGTACACTTCAAGTATGACAGACAAAATTATTTAAAAAATCCAGAAAATCACAATGTAGGATTTTTAATGAATTTGTTTGCAAATTATGGTGGAAAATAAGTATTTGGTCACCGACAAACAAGCAAGATTTCTGGCTCTCACAGACCTGTAACTTCTTCTTTAAGAGGCTCCTCTGTCCTCCACTCGTTACCTGTATTAATGGCACCTGTTTGAACTTGTTATCAGTATAAAATACACCTGTCCACAACCTCAAACAGTCACACTCCAAACTCCACTATGGCCAAGACCAAAGAGCTGTCAAAGGACACCAGAAACAAAATTGTAGACCTGCACCAGGCTGGGAAGACTGAATCTGCAATAGGTAAGCAGCTTGGTTTGAAGAAATCAACTGTGGGAACAATTATTAGGAAATGGAAGACATACAAGACCACTGATAATCTCCCTCGATCTGGGGCTCCACGCAAGATCTCAACCCGTGGGGTCAAAATGATCATAAGAACAGTGAGCAAAAATCCCAGAAACACATGGGGGGACCTAGTGAATGACCTGCAGAGAGCTGGGACCAAACTAACAAAGCCTACCATCAGTAACACACTACGCCGCCAGGGACTCAAATCCTGCAGTGCCAGACGTGTCCCCCTGCTTAAGCCAGTACATGTCCAGGCCCGTCTGAAGTTTGCTAGAGAGAATTTGGATGATCCAGAAGAAGATTGGGAGAATGTCATATGGTGTGAAGCATGGGGGTGGAAACATCGTGCTTTAGGGTTGTTTTTCTGAAAAGGGACAGAACGACAGATCCGTGTAAAGGAAAGAATGAATGGGGCCATGTATCGTGAGATTTTGAGTGAAAACCTCCTTCCATCAGCAAGGGCATTGAAGATGAAACGTGGCTGGGTCTTTCAGCATGACAATGATCCCAAACACACCGCCCGGGCAACGAAGGAGTGGCTTCGTAAGAAGAATTTCAAGGTCCTGGAGTGACCTAGCCAGTCTCCAGATCTCAACCCCATAGAAAATCTTTGGAGGGAGTTGAAAGTCCGTGTTGCCCAGCAACAGCCCCAAAACATCACTGCTCTAGAGGAGATCTGCATGGAGGAATGGGCCAAAATACCAGCAACAGTGTGTGAAAATTTACAGTAGCTACTACTTTGAAATAATACCATGCTATTGTTTGAGGAGAGTGCACAATTTTGAACATAAAAAGTTATTAATAAACAAATTAGGCATATTTGGGAAGTCTTGATAAAACATTTTTAACAGAAATGCAATGGTTCCTTGGATCATGTTGCACATACAGTGCTGCCAACTAGTGGCCAAAATGTATATTGCAACTGAGCTGGAATAATACATTATGGCCTTTCTCTTGCATTACAAAGATGATGGTACAAAAAAAAGAATGGTTCTTTTTTTCTTTGTATTATCTTTTACCAGATCTATTGTGTTATATTCTCTTACGTTCCTTTCACATTTCCACAAACTTCAAAGTGTTTCCTTTCAAATGGTACCAAAAATACTCATATCCTTGCTTCAGGGCCTGTGCTACATGCAGTTAGATTTGAGTATGTCATTCCAGGCGAAAATTGAAAAAAAGGGACAGATCCTTAAGTAGGAAAGAAATTCCACAAATGAACTTTTAACAAGGCACACCTGTTAATTTAAATGCATTCCAGGTAACTACCTCATGAAGCTGGGTGAGAGAATGCCTAGAGTGTGCAAAGCCAAAGGGTGGCTATTTGAAGAATCTCAAATATAAAATATATTTTGATTTGTTTATCACTTTTTTGGTTACCACATCATTCCATATGTGTCATTTCATAGTTTTGATGTCTTCATTATTATTCTACAATGTAGAAAATAGTAAAAAAAATAAAGAAAAACCCTTGAATGAGTAGGTGTTCTAAATCTTTTGACCGCTCGCTAGTGTACGTGTAGGTAGAGTTATTAAAGTGACTATGCATAAATAATAACAGAAAGTAGCAGCAGCGTAAAGGGGGGGGAATGCAAATAGTCTGGGTAGCCATTTGATTAGATGTTCAGGAGTCTTATGGCTTGGGGGTCGAAGCTGTTTAGAAGCCCCTTGGACCTAGACTTAGCGCTCTGCTACCACTTGCTGTGCGGAAGCAGAGAGAACAGTCTATGACTAGGGTGGCTGGAGTCCTTGACAATATTTAGGGCCTTCCTCTGACACCACCTGGTATAGAGGTCCTGGATGGAAGGAAACTTGGCCCCGGTGATGTACTGGGCCTTACACACTAGCCTCTGTAGTGCCTTGCGGTCGGAGTCCGATCAGTTGCCATATCAGGCAGTGATGCAACCTGTCAGGATGCTCTCAATGGTGCAGCTGTAGAAATGTTTGATGTTGTTGGAGTCGTGCCTGGCCATGCAGTCATGGGTGAACAGGGAAAACATAAGGGGACTGAGCACACAGCCCTGAGAGGCCCCCGTGTTGAGGATCAGCATGTCGGATGTGTTGCTACCTACCATTACCACCTGGGGACGGCCCATCAGGAAGTCCAGGATCCAGTTGCAGAGGGAGGTGTTTAGTCCCATGGTGTTGAACGCTGAGCTGTAGTCAATGAATAGTATTCTCACATAGATGTTTCTATGTCCAGGTATGAAAAGGCAGTGTGGAGTGCAATAGAGAGTTGCATCATCTGTGGATCTGTTGGGGCGGTATGCAAATTGGAGTGGGTCTATGGTTTCTGGGATAATGGTGTTGATGTGAGACATGACCAGCCTTTCTTAGCACTTCATGGCTTGCTACGAGTCGGTATTCATTTAGGCAGGTTGCCTTAGCGTTCTTGGGCACAGGGACTATGGTGGTCTGCTTGAAACATGTTGGTATTACAGACTCAGACAGGGAGAGGATGAAAATGTCAGTGAAGACACCTGCCAGATGGTCAGCGCATGCCCGGAGTACACATCCTTGTAATTTGTCTGGCCCTGCGGCCTTGTGAATGTTGACCTCTTTAAAGTTCTTACTCACATCGGCTGCGGAGAGCGTGATCACACAGTCGTCCAGAACAGCTGATGCTCTCATGCAAGTTTTAGTGTTACTTGCCTTGAAGCGAGCATGGGCTGCTCTCAACTGTGCTTCCCCTTGTAGTCTGTAATAGTTTGCAGGCCCTGCCACATCCGATGAGGTTCAGAGCCGGTGTAGTACAATTCGATCTTAGTCCTGTATTGACGCTTTACCTGTTTGATGGTTCGTCGGAGGGCATAGCGGGTTTTCTTATAAGCTTCCGGGTTAGAGTCCCGCTCCTTGAAAGCGGCAGATCTACCCTTTAGCTCAGTGTAGATGTTGCCTGTAATCCATGGCTTCTGGTTGGGGTATGTTCAGTTGAAGTCAGAAGTTTACATACACCTTAGTGAAATACATTTAAACTCAGTTTTTCACAATTCCTGACATTTAATCCTTGTAAAAATTCCCCGTCTTAAGTCAATTAGGATCACCACTTTATTTTAAGAATGTGAAATGTCAGAATAATAGTAGAGAGAATGATTAATTTCAGCTTTTATTTCTTTCATCACATTCCCAGTGGGTCAGAGGTTTACATACACTCAATTAGTATTTGGTAGCATTGCCTTTAAATTGTTTAACTTGGGTCAAACGTTTCGGGTAGCCTTCCACAAGCTCCCACAATACGTTGGGTGAATTGTGTCCCATTCCTACTGACAGATCTGGTGTAACTGAGTCAGGTTTGTAGATCTCCTTGTTCGCACATGCTTTTTCAGTTCTGTCCACACATTTTCTATATGATTGAGGTCAAGGCTTGACTTTGTTGTCCTTATTAAGCCATTTTGCCACAACTTTGGAAGTATGCTTGGTGTCATTGTCCATTTGGAAGACTCATTTGCGACCAAGCTTTAACTTCCTGACTGATGTCTTGAGATGTTGCTTGAATATATCCAGATAATGTTCCTCCCTCATGATGCCATCTATTTTGTGAAGTGCACCAGTCCCTCCTGCAGCAAAGCACACCCACAACACGATGCTGCCACACCTGTGCTTCACGGTTGGGATGTTGTTCTTTGGCTTGCAAGCCTCCCCCTTTTTCCTCCAAACATAACGGTGTTCATTATGGCCTAACAGTTCTATTTTTGTTTCATCAGAGCAGAGGACATTTCTCCAAAAAGTACGATCTTTGTCCCCATGTGCAGTTGCAAACCGTAGTTTGGCTTTTTCTATGGCGGTTTTGGAGCAGTGGCTTCTTCCTTGCTGAGCGGACTTTCAGGTTATGTCAATATAGGACTCGTTTCACTGTGGATATAGATACTTTTGTACCTGTCTCCTCCAGCATCTTCACAAGATCCTGGGATTGACTTGCACTTTTCTTACCAAAGTACGTTCATCTCTAGGAGACAGAACGCGTCTCCTTCCTGAGTGGTTTGATGGCTGGGCTCCGTGTTTTTGCCAAAACAGACTTTCCTCCGTCGCATCATCCCTCTAAGGCCTTTCTGTTAGCCTGCTAGCCCCGTGCCGCTAGCTGCCTGAAGCCACGCACTGGACTTGTATGATCACCCGGCTACGCATGCCTTTCCCTAACGTAACCATGCCGTGTCGATTGCTGTTCTGTTTTGTAACTATTGTTTTATTTCTGTAGAGCCTCTAGCACTGCTCAACACGCCTCGGCTAACAATTTAGTTCCACCTCCCACACGCAGTGACATAACCTGGTTTAAATGCTATTTCTAGAGATAATGTCTCTTTCATTATCACTATATGCACAGGTTTACCCCCACTGTATTCACATCCTACTATACCTTTGTCTGTACAATATGCCTTGAATATATTCTACCATGCCCAGAAATCTGCTCCTTTTACTCTCTGTTCTGAACGTACTAGGCGTCCAGTTCTGTTAGCTTTTAGCCGTACCCTTATCCTACTCCCCCTCTGTTCCTCTGGTGATGTAGAGGTTAATCCAGGCCCTGCAGTGTCAACCTCCACTCCCATCCCCCAGGCTCTCTCATTTGTTGACTTCTGCAACCGTAAAAGCCGTGGTTTCATGCATGTTAACATTAGAAGCCTCCTCCCTAAGTTTGTTTTATTCACTGCCCTAGCACACTCCACCAATCTGGATGTCCTAGCCGTGTCTGAATCCTGGCTTAGGAAGACCACCAAAAACCTTGAAATTTCCATTCCTAACTATAACATTTTCCGACAAGATAGAACTGCCAAAGGGGGCGGTGTTGCAATTTACTGCAAAGATAACCTGCAGAGTTCTGTCTTACTATCCAGGTCTGTACCCAAACAATTTGAGCTTCTACTTCTAAATATGAAACAAGTCTCTCACCGTTGCCGCTTGCTATAGACCGCTCTCTGCCCCCAGCTGTGCCCTCGACACCATATGTGATTTGATTGCCCCCCATCTATCTTCTGAGCTCGTGCTGCTAGGTGACCTAAACTGGGACATGCCATCCTACAATCTAAGCTTGATACCCTCAATCTCACACAATTTATCAATGAACCTACCAGATATAACTCCAAATCCGTAAACACGGGCACCCTCATAGATATCATCCTAACTAACTCACCCTCCAAATACATCTCTGGTGTTTTCAACCAAGATCTCAGTGATCACTGCCTCATTGCCTGCATCCATAATGGGTCTGCGAACAAACGACCACCCCTCATCACTGTCAAACGCTCCCTAAAACACTTCTGCAAGCAGGCCTTTCTAATCGACCTGGCCGGGGTATCCTGGAATGACATTGACCTCATCCCGACAGTAGAGGATGCCTGGTTATTCATTAAAAGTGCCTTCCTCAACTATTAAATAGGCATGCCCCATTCAAAAAATGTAGAACCAGGAATAGATATAGCCCTTGGTTCACTCCAGACCTGTCTGCCCTTGACCAGCATAAAAACATCCTGTGCCGTTCTGCATTAGCATCGAATAGCCCCCGTGATATGCAACTTTCAGGGAAGTTAGGTACCAATATACGCAGGCAGTTAGGAAAGCTAAGGCTAGCTTTTTAAAACAGAAATTTGCATCCTGCAGTACAAACTCAAAACATTTCTGGGACACTGTAAAGTCCATGGAGAATAAGAGCACCCCCTCCCAACTACCCACTGCTCTGGGGCTAGGAAACACTGTTACAACTGACAAATCCACTATAATTGAGAATTTCAATAAGCATTATTCTACGGCTGGCCATGCTTTCCACCTAGCTACCCCTACCCCGGTCAACTGCTCGGCACCCTCCACAGCAACCCGCCCGAGCCCCCACCATTTCTCCTTCACCCATATCCAGATAGCTGATGTTCTGAAAGAGCTGCAAAATCTGGACCCCTACAAATCAGCCGGGCTAGACAATCTGGACCCTCTCTTCCTAAAATTATCTGCCGAAATTGTTGCAACCCCTTTTACTAGCCTGTTCAACCTCTCTTTCATATCGTCTGAGATTCCCAAAGATTGGAAAGCTGCCGCGGTCATCCCCCTCTTCAAAGGGGGAGACACTCTAGACCCAAACTGTTACAGACCTATATCTATCCTACCCTGCATCTCTAAGGTCTTCGAAAGCCAAGTTAACAAACAGATTACTGACCATTTTGAATCACATCGTACCTTCTCCTCTATGCAATCTGGTTTCCGAGCTGGTCATGGGTGCACAGCCACACTCAAGGTCCTTAACAATATCATAACCGCCATCGATAAGAGACATTACTGTGCAGCTGTATTCATCGACCTGGCCAAGGCTTTCGAATCTGTCAATCACCATATTCTTATTGGCAGACTCAACAGCCTTGGTTTCTCAAATGATTGCCTCGCCTGGTTCACCAACTACTTCTCTGATAGAGTTCAGTGTGTCAAATCGGAGGGCCTGTTGTCCGGACCTCTGGCAGTCTCTATGGGGGTGCCACAGGGTTCAATTCTCGGGCCGACTCTCTTCTCTGTATACATCAATGATGTCGCTCTTGGTGATTATCTGATCCACCTCTACGCAGACGACACCATTCTGTATACTTCTGGCCCTTCTTTGGACATTGTGTTAACAAACCTCCAGACGAGCTTCAATTCCATACAACTCTCCTTCCGTGGCCTCTAACTGCTCTTAAACTAAAATAAAACTAAATGCATGTTATTCAACCGATCATTGCCCTTACATTACATTTACATTTAAGTCATTTAGCAGACGCTCTTATCCAGAGCGACTTACAAATTGGTGCTTTCACCTTATGACATCCAGTGGAACAGCCACTTTACAATAGTGCATCTAGGTCTTTTAAGGGGGGTGAGAAGGATTACTTTATCCTATCCTAGGTATTCCTTAAAGAGGTGGGGTTTCAGGTGTCTCCGGAAGGTGGTGATTGACTCCGCTGTCCTGGCGTCGTGAGGGAGTTTGTTCCACCATTGGGGGCCAGAGCAGCGAACAGTTTTGACTGGGCTGAGCGGGAACTGTACTTCCTCAGTGGTAGGGAGGCGAGCAGGCCAGAGGTGGATGAACGCAGTGCCCTTGTTTGGGTGTAGGGCCTGATCAGAGCCTGGAGGTACTGAGGTGCCGTTCCCCTCACAGCTCCGTAGGCAAGCACCATGGTCTTGTAGCGGATGCGAGCTTCAACTGGAAGCCAGTGGAGAGAGCGGAGGAGCGGGGTGACGTGAGAGAACTTGGGAAGGTTGAACACCAGACGGGCTGCGGCGTTCTGGATGAGTTGTAGGGGTTTAATGGCACAGGCAGGGAGCCCAGCCAACAGCGAGTTGCAGTAATCCAGACGGGAGATGACAAGTGCCTGGATTAGGACCTGCGCCGCTTCCTGTGTGAGGCAGGGTCGTACTCTGCGGATGTTGTAGAGCATGAACCTACAGGAACGGGCCACCGCCTTGATGTTAGTTGAGAACGACAGGGTGTTGTCCAGGATCACGCCAAGGTTCTTAGCGCTCTGGGAGGAGGACACAATGGAGTTGTCAACCGTGATGGCGAGATCATGGAACGGGCAGTCCTTCCCCGGGAGGAAGAGCAGCTCCGTCTTGCCGAGGTTCAGCTTGAGGTGGTGATCCGTCATCCACACTGATATGTCTGCCAGACATGCAGATATGCGATTCGCCACCTGGTCATCAGAAGGGGGAAAGGAGAAGATTAATTGTGTGTCGTCTGCATAGCAATGATAGGAGAGACCATGTGAGGTTATGACAGAGCCAAGTGACTTGGTGTATAGCGAGAATAGGAGAGGGCCTAGAACAGAGCCCTGGGGACACCAGTGGTGAGAGCACGTGGTGAGGAGACGGATTCTCGCCACGCCACCTGGTAGGAGCGACCTGTCAGGTAGGACGCAATCCAAGCGTGGGCCGCGCCGGAGATGCCCAACTCGGAGAGGGTGGAGAGGAGGATCTGATGGTTCACAGTATCGAAGGCAGCCGATAGGTCTAGAAGGATGAGAGCAGAGGAGAGAGAGTTAGCTTTAGCAGTGCGGAGCGCCTCCGTGATACAGAGAAGAGCAGTCTCAGTTGAATGACTAGTCTTGAAACCTGACTGATTTGGATCAAGAAGGTCATTCTGAGAGAGATAGCGGGAGAGCTGGCCAAGGACGGCACGTTCAAGAGTTTTGGAGAGAAAAGAAAGAAGGGATACTGGTCTGTAGTTGTTGACATCGGAGGGATCGAGTGTAGGTTTTTTCAGAAGGGGTGCAACTCTCACTCTCTTGAAGACGGGAGGGACGTAGCCAGCGGTCAGGGATGAGTTGATGAGCGAGGTGAGGTAAGGGAGAAGGTCACCGGAGATGGTCTGGAGAAGAGAGGAGGGGATAGGGTCAAGCGGGCAGGTTGTTGGGCGGCCGGCCGTCACAAGACGCGAGATGTCATCTGGAGAGAGAGTGGAGAAAGAGGTCAGAGCACAGGGTAGGGCAGTGTGAGCAGAACCAGCAAACGAGGATCGGATGTCGTCGACCTTCTTTTCAAAATGGTTGACGAAGTCATCTGCAGAGAGGGAGGAGGGGGGAGGGGGAGGAGGATTCAAGAGGGAGGAGAAGGTGGCAAAGAGCTTCCTAGGGTTAGAGGCAGATGCTTGGAATTTAGAGTGGTAGAAAGTGGCTTTAGCAGCAGAGACAGAGGAGGAAAATGTAGAGAGGAGGGAGTGAAAGGATGCCAGGTCCGCAGGGAGGCGAGTTTTCCTCCATTTCCGCTCGGCTGCCCGGAGCCCTGTTCTGTGAGCTCGCAATGAGTCGTCGAGCCACGGAGCGGGAGGGGAGGACCGAGCCGGCCTGGAGGATAGGGGACATAGAGAGTCAAAGGATGCAGAAAGGGAGGAGAGGAGGGTTGAGGAGGCAGAATCAGGAGATAGGTTGGAGAAGGTTTGAGCAGAGGGAAGAGATGATAGGATGGAAGAGGAGAGAGTAGCGGGGGAGAGAGCGAAGGTTGGGACGGCGCGATACCATCCGAGTAGGGGCAGTGTGGGAAGTGTTGGATGAGAGCGAGAGGGAAAAGGATACAAGGTAGTGGTCGGAGACTTGGAGGGGAGTTGCAATGAGGTTAGTGGAGGAACAGCATCTAGTAAAGATGAGGTCGAGCGTATTGCCTGCCTTGTGAGTAGGGGGGGAAGGTGAGAGGGTGAGGTCAAAAGAGGAGAGGAGTGGAAAGAAGGAGGCAGAGAGGAATGAGTCAAAGGTAGACGTGGGGAGGTTAAAGTCGCCCAGAACTGTGAGAGGTGAGCCGTCCTCAGGAAAGGAGCTTATCAAGGCATCAAGCTCATTGATGAACTCTCCGAGGGAACCTGGAGGGCGATAAATGATAAGGATGTTAAGCTTGAAAGGGCTGGTAACTGTGACAGCATGGAATTCAAAGGAGGCGATAGACAGATGGGTAAGGGGAGAAAGAGAGAATGACCACTTGGGAGAGATGAGGATCCCGGTGCCACCACCCCGCTGAAGCTCTCGGGGTGTGCGAGAGCACGTGGGCGGACGAAGAGAGAGCAGTAGGAGTAGCGGTGTTGTCTGGGGTGATCCATGTTTCCGTCAGAGCCAAGAAGTCGAGGGACTGGAGGGAGGCATAGGCTGAGATGAACTCTGCCTTGTTGGCCGCAGATCGGCAGTTCCAGAGGCTACCGGAGACCTGGAACTCCACGTGGGTCGTGCGCGCTGGGACCACCAGATTAGGGTGGCCGCGGCCATGCGGTGTGGAGCGTTTGTATGGTCTGTGCAGAGAGGAGAGAACAGGGATAGACAGACACATAGTTGACAGGCTAGAGAAGAGGCTACGCTAATGCAGAGGAGATTGGAATGACAAGTGGACTACACGTCTCGAATGTTCTGAAAGTTAAGCTTACGTAGCAAGAATCTAATTGACTAAAATGATTAAAATGATACAGTACTGCTGGGGTAGGCTAGCTGCGTTGTTGACACTACCCTAATCAAGTCGTACCGTTGTCGTACCTTACCTGCCCGCCCATCCAGCATCACTACTCTGGACGGCTCTGACTTAGAATATGTGGATAACTACAAATACCTAGGTGTCTGGCTAGACGGTAAACTCTCCTTCCAGAGTCACGTTAAACATCTCTAATCAAAAATTAAATCTAGAATCGGCTTCCTATTTCGCAACAAAGCTTCCTTCACTCATGCTGCCAAACATACCCTCGTAAAACTGACCATCCTACCGATCCTTGACTTCGGCGATGTCATCTATAAAATAGCCTCCAACACTCTACTCAGCAAACTGGATGTAGTCTATCACAGTGCAATCCGTTTTGCCACCAAAGCCCGATACACTACTCACCACGGCGACCTGTACGCTCTCGTTGGCTGGCCCTCGCTTCATACTCGTCGCCAAACCCACTGGCTACAGGTTATCTACAAGTCTCTGCTGGGTAAAGCCCCACCCTATCTCAGCTCGCTGGTCACCATAGCAGCACCCACTCGTAGCACGCCTTCCAGCAGGTATATCTCACTGGTCACCCCCAAAGCCAATTCCTCCTTTGGTTGCCTTTCCTTCCAGTTCTCTGCTGCCACTGACTGGAACGAACTGCAAAAATCACTGAAGCTGGTGATTCCCATCTCCCTCACTAGCTTTAAGAACCAGCTGTCAGAGCAGCTCATAGATCACTGCACCTGTTCATAGCCCATCTGTATACAGCCCTTCTATCTACCTCATCCCCATACTGTATTAATTTATTTTGCTCCTTTTGCACCACAGTATCTCTACTTGCACATCCATCTTTTGCACATCTACCATTCCAGTGTTTAATTGCCATATTGTAATTACTTCGCCACCATGGCCTATTTATTGCCAATTTGCACTAACTGTATATAGACTTTGTTTTTTTCTACTGTATTATTGACTGTATGTTTTGTTCATTCCATATGTAACTCTGTGTTGTTGTATGTGTCGAACTGCTATGCTTTATCTTGGCCAGGTCGCAGTTGCAAATGAGAACTTGTTCTCAGCTAGCTTACCTGGTTAAATAAAGGTGAAATAAAAAAATAAAAAAATATTTTGGGGCTAAGGTGTATGTAAACTTCCGACTTCAACTGTACATAAGCATGCAGACCCTTTACTCAGTACTTTGTTGAAACACCTTTGGCGGTGATTACAGCCTCCAGTATTCTTGGGTATGAAGCTGCAAGCTTGGCACACCTATAATTGGGGAGTTTCTCCTCTCAAACTCCGTCAGGTTGGATGGGGAAAGTAGCAGCACATTTTTTCAGGTCTCTCCAAAGATGTTCGATCAGGTTCAAGTCCAGGCTCTGGTTGGGCCACTCAAGGACATTCAGAGACTTGTCCCGAAGTCACTCCTGTAATGTCTTGGCTTTGTGCTTCGTGTTATTGTCCTGTTGGAAGGTGAATCTTCGGCCCAGTCTGAGGTCCTGAGCGCTCTGGAGCAGGTTTTCATCAAGGATCTCTCTGTATTTTGTTCTGTTCATCTTTTAATCCTGACCAGTTTCCCAGTCCCTGCCGTTGAAAAACATCCACACCGCATGATGCTGCCACCACCATGATTCACCGTAGGGATGGTACCAAGTTTCCTGCAGATGTTGTGCTTGGCATTCAGGCCAAATAGTTTAATCTTGGTTTCACCAGACCAGGTGCCTTTTGTCAAAATTCAAGCAAACTGTCATGTGCCATTTACTGAAGAGTCTGGCCACTCTACCATAAATGCCTGATTGGTGGAGTGCTGCAGAGATGGTTGTCCTTCTGGAAGGTTCTCCCATCTCCACAGAGCAACTCTGGAGCTCTGTGAGAGTGACCATCGGCTTCTTCATCACCTCCCTGACCAAGGCCCTTCTCACCAGATTGCTCAGTTTGGCTGGCCGTCCAGCTCTAGGAAGAGTCTTAGTGGTTTCAAACTTTTTCCATTTAAGAATGATAGCCACTGTGTTCTTGTGGATCTTCAACGCTGAAGACATTTTTTGTTACCCTTCCCCAGATCTGTGCCTCAACACAATTCTGTCTCTGAGCTTTACGGTAAATTCCTTCTACCTCATGACTTGTTTTTTTCTCTGACATGCACTGTCAACTGTGGGACCTTAGATAGATAGGTGTGTGCCTTTCCAAAACATCTCCGTTCAATTTGATTTACCGCAGGTGGATGCCAATCAAGTTGTAGAAACATCTCAAGGATGATCAATAGAAACAGGATTCACCTAAACTCAATTTGAAGTCTCATAGGAAAGAGTCTGAATACTTATGTAAATGAGGTATTTCATTTTTTTTTTTTTTATGTGCAAAATGTATTCAAACATGTTTTCGCTATGTCATTATGGGGTAATGTGTGTAGATTGATGGTGGGGAATTATTTAATCAATTTTAGAATAAGGCTGTAACATAACAAAATGTGAAAAAAGTCAAGGGGTCTGAATACTTTCCGAATGTACTGTAAGTGAGATTGTATATAATAACCCAATCTATGCAGTCATGTTAATATTTAAGAGGGTCTAGTGTCTACTGTATGTCAATGGGCTATGCCTAATGTCTCTGTTTCAGGTCAGGAAGTGTGAAAGCTATAAGAGGTCCAATTTAATTTACACAGTTATGCTCTGCATGACAACCCTTTTAGAACAGTTTATAACTATAGGTTGTACATAATTGCTTGTTTGTTTATTGTGCTTGTCTCCAACAGAGCTTGTTGCAATACTAATTATGTTGCTATGCGAATTACTTTTCCCTTTCAATGTAAAAAAAAAGAAAGAAGTATGACATACAGCATTTGCTCCCAGAAACATTATCACTATCATATTGCCTTCAGTAGTTCGATTTTTCTGATAACATAGAACAAATATTACAAATACAAACATATTTGCAATTTCACTTTGTTTAAGTGAAAAAAACGTTGTACTGTGCTAAAAGGCCCTTATTCACTGCTCCTGTTGTCTACCTGCCTGCTGATTGGCTGCTGCCAGAGTGTGATGTCATTCTTGCCTGCTATAAGGGCTATGACTAGATCAGGAGCTACATTCAACAGTGAGAGAGAGTGGTGTTTTAGAACACAGAGCAAAGTGGGACTGTGAGTGTGTGACACAGCACAAGAGGAAGGGAGAAGGCAGTCAGCCAAAAACATTTCGAATGAAGTACAAACGCATAATGGGAGCTACAACATAAAAAAAAGGAATACTTTTAGATTTTATGGGAGACCAGGAGAACATTTGGAGGTGGGTAAATGGCTTTAAAGGTGAAATTATTTATTTATTTGTGTTTTCTGATTGAGCAAATGCATTAAGAATGAAGTTAGCATTTTCTTTATGATATTTGAAATACAATTGCCTCTAAGAGATCTTGGATTAAATATTTCAGAATTCATATCCAACTTAACTTATGCATCCTATCTTGACTTTATATACTTTACATATACAGTAGCCTATATACAGTGGCAAGAAAAAGTATGTGAACCCTTTGGAAATACCAGGATTTCTGCATAAATTGGTCATAACATTTGATCTGATCTTCATCAGACTAACACAGTTTGTTTAAACTAATAACACACAAACAATTATATGTTTTCATATCTTTACTGAACATACCGTGTAAACATTCACAGTGCAGGGTGGGAAAAGTATGTGAACCCTTGGATTTAATAACTGGTTTGAGGCTCCTTTGGCAGCAATAACCTCAACCAAACATGTTCTATAGTTGCGGATCAGACCTGCACAATGGTCAGGAGAAATTATGGATCATTCCTCTTTACAAAACTGTTTCAGTTTGGCAAATATTCTTGGGATGTCTTGTGTGAACTGCTCTCTTGAGGTCATGCCACAGCATCTCGGGTTGAGGTCAGAACTCTGACTTGGCCATTCCAGTTGGGTGTATTTTCTTCTCCTGAAGCCATTCTGTTGTTGATTTACTTCTGTGTTTTGGGTCGTTGTCCCGTTGCATCACCCAACTTCTATTGAGCTTCAATTGGCGGACAGATAGCCTTACATTCTCCTGCAAAATGTCTTGATAAAATTGGGAATTCATTTTTCCGTCAATGATAGCAAGCCCTGAGGCAGCAAAGCAGCCCCAAACCTTGATGCTCCCTCCACCATACTTTACAGTTGGGATTTTGATGTTGGTGTGCTGTGCCTTTTTCTCCACATATAGTGTTGTGTGTTCCTTCCGAACAACTCAACTGTAGTTTCATCTGTCCACAGAATATTTTGCCAGTAGCACTGTGGAACATCCAGGTGTACTTATGCAAACTTCAGACGTGCAGCAATGTTTTTTTTGGACAGCAGTGGCTTCTTCCGTGGTGTCCTCCCATGAACACCATTCTAGTTAGTATCATAGAATCGTCAACAGAGATGTTAGCCATTAGTCTAGGGGGTTCACATACTTTCCCCAACCTACAATGTGAATGTTTAAATTATGTATTCAATATAGACAAGAATAATACAATAATTTGTGTGTTATTAGTTTAATCACACTATGTTTGTCTATTGTTGTGACTTAGATGAAGATCAGATCAAATCGGATGACCAATTTATGCAGAAATCCAGGTAATTGCAAAGGGTTCACATACTTTTTTTTGCCTATTTATTCTTTGTTTTATGGGTCCTTTTGACAACACGTTTCTTATCTCCTGTGGTTTGTTGATTCAACTGGGCCATAGATCATGGAGAGTGTGAGCACGCCTGCCGTGTTCAACCTATCAGATCTATCAGTGGAGATGAACTCGTCGTCTCGCCAGTGGTCTTACTCGGAGTATAGCGAGGCTGTAGCGGTGCTACTAGGCATCCTCATGGCCCTGCTAGTGATGGGCATCGTCTTTGGCAACGTGCTGGTCATCACCGCCATCGTGCGCTTCCAGCGGCTGCAGACAGTCACCAACATGTTCATCACCTCTCTGGCCTGTGCTGACCTGGTCATGGGCCTGCTGGTGGTGCCCTTCGGCGCCTGCTACATCCTCCTCAACACCTGGCATTTTGGCAGCTTTCTCTGCGAGTTCTGGACAGCGGCGGATGTCTTGTGTGTGACGGCCAGCATTGAGACGCTGTGTGTGATCGCACTGGACCGCTACCTGGCCATCACGTCGCCGCTGCGCTACCCATCCCTACTGACCAAGCGCAAGGCATGCGTGGTGGTGGTGACGGTGTGGGGGGTGGCCGCCCTCATCTCCTTCCTGCCCATCCACATGAAGTGGTGGGTGTCTGATGAGCCCGAGGCGCTCAGCTGCCTGGAAGATGCTCACTGCTGTGACTTCAACACCAACGCTGCCTACGCCGTAGCCTCCTCCGTTGTCTCCTTCTACATACCCCTGGCGGTCATGGCCTTTGTCTACGGACGCGTCTTCCAGGAGGCCAGGAAGCAGCTGGAGAAGATCCGTGGCAGCGAGGGGCGCTTCCACGCCCAGATGATTGACAACAACCAGGGGCAGGATGGTGGGGACGGGAGCGGCGGAGGAGGGGGGAACGGAAAGAGACCTAAGTTCTGTCTGAAGGAACACAAAGCCCTAAAGACGCTGGGAATCATCATGGGCACCTTTACCCTCTGCTGGCTGCCCTTCTTTGTGCTCAATGTGGTGGTGACCATCTGGAAGGTGGACAATATTAAAATGCCTTTCAGGATATTGAACTGGATAGGATACGCCAACTCAGCGTTCAACCCCCTCATATACTGCAGGAGTCCTGAGTTCAGGTATGCCTTCCAGGAGATTCTGTGCCTGAGAGGGGCTGCTTTCCCCACCAATGGATACATATATAGGGGTCACAGCTTGCGCCTAAGCCCCAAGGACAAGCCAGGCAGTCTTTCACATAACGTTGGGACCGTGGAGCTGGGCTCTCTGTCTAGTGTCACCAACATAAACGGGTATTGCAATAATCCTCCTCTTGCCTCCATTGTCTGAAGTGCAGGGTGTTACAATGAGACTTGTCTTTCTCGTTTTGTCAGACCCGTTATGCAGACACGGGATAGGAAATGACATGTGAATCTATTTCCATATTTAAATGCATTACTATAAGAATATTATTCTAGTAATGTGTAGGTTATTAAATGTTTAATACTTTTCCTCTTAATATTGAACAAAGTCTGCAAAATACATAGGAAGTCTATGGTTTGCGGATGTGATCATGTGTGTGTGTGTGTGTGTGTGTGTGTGTGTGGTTTGTGGACATGAGTATGTGCACATGTTATGTTCTCTAGTGCTTACTCCTGTGTGCAAATGAACACCACGGTTCAGGTACTAGGTTCAAGTTAAGTTCAGTTGCACAAACATTTGTTATATTGTTCTAAGTTAAAAACAAATTACCTCATCAGCATCATTTTCGTTCAGCTCCTTATCTTAGAGCTCCGAGAACAAATAATTATAGTCTGTTTGTATGTTGTATGAAAAATGAATAATGTTGTTAGTTGAACTGACTGTTCTTTACTGGCAGCGGGCTGAATGAGATGGAAATGCCAGGGTAGGAGAGGTAGGAGAGAATTAACAGGCAGAACAAGAGATCAAATCAGGGTTAACAGTGATATCTGTGACCCCCACTACTGGCTGTAGCCAGCTCTCTGTATGTAACACATTCCATATTGATCTGGGTCTCTCCCAGAGCCAGCTCAGGGACTTCTGTCTGTGTGATTCTGTACACTCCCTCTGCCATGGCCCAGAAATCCAACTCTCTGATGAGGGACAGCAGGTGCACATAATCACAGGCAGGCGCTATTACCAGCTACACCACACACGTTGCCCCATTCCTCCAACCACTCTTCAATACCTCAACCTTCACCCCCCCCAATATCACCATTTCATAACTGAGGTTACAGACGCCTGTCCTGCCGCCTCTCAGACAGTGAATAAGGACACACAGACAGAAGCCTTTAGTGTGGACCTTACTTTGGTGACTCAGTAACCCCTGCAAGTACAGTGGTCAGAGCAGCAATACCTTAATGCTGGGTAGTGTGGCCACCATTGTACGTCATTCTGATACCAATATCCAGCCAGTATACTTAGTCTGTAAAGCTATGTTTAGGGACTGCTTTCACACTCTACCGTGTTGGTTTTCTTTGTTAATGACTAGCGTGGATACTGAGAACTGTTGCTGATGTTATTGTGCTGCTCTCCGTTAATGTTGCTCTTGTGTTGTTGCTGTGAAGTTTCAATGTTTACAGAGATTCCTGGACAAACTGTCTGATTGGGGATACAATTAAAGTGTACCATACATTTACACAATGTACTGACTAGCTAGAAAATATAAGGAAATAAACCCCTACACTATAGCTTCGGCATAACCTGCACACATTCTTGTCTGAGGAAGATAAACTGTAAGAGCAATTTACAGAAGCAATTCTACGTGCCTTGCTCAAGGGCACATCAGATTTTTCACCATAGTCACCTCAGGGATTTGAACCAGAAACCTTCCAGCTACTGGACCAATGCTCTTAAACGCTAGGCTATCTGCCGCCACAGTAATGATGAATGATGTAGGAGTCTGGGTGGATTTTGTCCAGGTGCTAATGAATAGAAACCTTGGTATCACATTCAGGCTGTAATGAACTAGGTTAACGGTGTAGCACACAGTGTACTTGCACTACAATGTATTCCTAGACTGTATCCCAACATCTTGTCAGCCAAGTGAAAAAAGTTAATCTAAAATGTTCACTTGCTGTAAATGTTCATAATTATTTAAAACATTTCCTAGTATATAGGCCTATACTAAATCCTATTACTTTACAATTGTTTGGATAGCTATGTGTGTGTATGTGTCTCTCTGTATGTACCTGAGCTAACTGTATGAGTATGACTGTGTTTAGACCATTTTTGAAGCTTTGAATACTTAGGAAAAGATGACGTACCGTGTGTGTTAACTCACTAACCCACCCCCTTTTTTTATGGACACGAGGACACTTTGATGAATGTACTGTACATGTGAATAATGTATTATCCTTACATCGCAAAATGTTACCATGAATGTATTGTCAACTTCAGTCACACACAAAAGTAGGAGAGACATGGGCTTAGATATTTACATATACAATTATTTAATTCCACTGAAAACTTTTGTCATTTGCCAAATGAAATTACATTCTCAGTGAGTTATCAAAGGCAGAATATTTAACAGTGGGATTTTTTGCTAAATATAATATTTGCTGGAAATATTAACATTTCATTTTGTGATCTGTGTCTTTTCATGTCTGACATGTGACATGTCTGATATTAAACCCATTTTTGTTACATTCAGACCCGGTTCTGTGTAAAGGGTGAGAACCTGTCCACCTCTGGTAGTGCTGTTAACTACTCAGCAGAAAGAAGGATCACTCACCACTATTTTGTATGACAGTCTATTGCTAAGGCCAATGTCCTACATTATGGGACTGGACATTGTGCCTGGATTCCATGGACAACACAACATTGCACATGCCCACAGCTGTTTGCACATGTCCACAGCTGCCCACTGACTTCCCTCTGCAGGGGTTAAACAAATCTGTTCTGGGAAGGAGACTACAGAGATGTCATGCAAACAGCTGCGTCCATGTTAAACAGCAACACTGCACTGAAGAGCAGCTCCTCTTTTTCACAGATCATGACCTTCTCCACTGTAGGGTGGAATGGTGCCCCTGAGCACTGATCAAAGGAACTGAGTTTACATTTCTCAATCTCTGCTGGCCTGAAATGAGTCACAATCTAATGCCCCTGAGCGGTTCCCGCATTGCAGGTTCCACACTGTAGCTGTGCCATGTTGGTAAAATGGTTAAAAAAAAAATTAAAAGGAAAGTGTACAGTACAGTTTCAATTGCAGGTACAGTATATTTCAGTCGTGTCAAATTATTCTGCAAGTGTAACGTATTTCCAGCATTCTGTATTTGCTATTACCATTGTAAAGCCATGGCTTCTTTTTGCATTGTTGCACTTTATCCGTCCGTGGGTCTGCTGCTGCCAGCCAGTGTTGTGGTTACTGTATATCTTCTCATAAACAGAGGTGATTTATATGGTAACTGGAGAGACCTCTACTGCTGACCAAGAACAGAATCCGGAGGTGACATTTTGTGGTGACGGCAGCATTTTCCATGCTGCTTCACGGTCACATGGTATTTGGGAAGTAGTCCAGCACCAGTCACTATTACTCCAGGTAATTGTTCACAATTATTCTTATTTAAGGCTAGAATCCTTATTTAAAACAATAACAAATTGGTCACCCTGGCTGTGTTTTGGTTGAAAGCTGAGGGATGGGCATGGAGAAATGTAATCACTCTCAAAATTATAGACAGAGCAATGGATGTCAGGAGTGATCATCCATGATATCAATATTATAGTGATAACATTGTTTTGAGGCTATACAGTGTTTGTTTATGTTATATTGTTTACAAACATTGGAGTAAAACAAGCTTGTATTTTGGGTTATAGTAGGGTACAGCAGTTGAACTAGGCAATAGGCACTTATAAGTTATATTCTTCAAGAATCAATGGGTTTATTTAATTAATATATAGGTCCAAAATGGGTGTAGCAACTAAGGATTCTAGCTTAAAGGGATACTTCTGGATTTTGGCAATGAGGCCATTTATCTACTTCCCCAGAGTCAGATGAACTCATTGACATAATTTTTATGTCTCCGCGTCCAGTAAGTTAGAGGTAGTTTTGCGAGCCAATGCTAATTAGCATTAGTGCAATCGCTGGCGATACTGTACTAGCTTCTAGTTATTGCGCTAACGTTAGCTAGCAATTGCGCTCAGGCTAGTTAGCAACTTCCTTCAAACTGCACGCATAGACATAAAAATGATCCACTAGTTCATCTGACTCAGGGGAAGTAGATAAAGGTTAACCTAAATGTGACATGGTATTTTTATTTAATAAATTGTTTATTATTCTTAAAATGGTAAAATATACTTTTTGAAGTTGTATGAGTCTGTTAGTATCTATTTTCAACAAATATATCTAGACATTCTCTAAAATACGCACACATACACACACTGAAACACACAGACAAGTTAGTTGTGTGAATTTCTTATTAGATCATTTCAGTGGGGCATCAGCCGGTAACCCAAAGACACTGAGGAAAGATTTCCTGGGTGTTCTCTGGTCTGCTCTGTAGTAAACAGACCCTATCCAGCAAATATGCCCCACCTGTTGACAGATTGTCTCACTTTAATTCCCCAGAACAAAGCAACAAGCCCAGTGCTTAAACAGAGCCCTATGTGGCTGGACACTAGCAGGCAGGAATGTTGGCCAGGGTCATAGACCGGTAGCCACAATAGAGACCAGTGACACAGACCGATCTGACAGTGTCTGAGATATGGCCAAAGTCCAATGTTTTGCATTTCTCTGCTTTGACACTCTGCTCTGAGAGCTATGAGTTAATCATTTAGAGGTTTTTCAGGCCCTCTGATTCACATTGTTTGAAGAGAATGATGTTCACCATCTGTTTACATCACTGTCGGCCAGCTGTAGTGTACGCGCTGCACAGCATGTAGCCATAGACTCAATATGCTTTTTGAAATGTGCCACCATTTTGTCCTCCTGTGCTGCGCGTCATCCTGTCCAGCTGCTTATATCCAGGTTACAGGTCATGCTGAGAAAAGGTCAGATAGTTGTACTATGTACAATAGTGTAGTGTATATAGTACCAAATGTTAGTTAACAGATTATAAAATAGTGCTTTGCCAGACAGTGTTTAGGGTTTTGAAGCAAAATGTCTGACACCAAGCCACTACAAATAAACTATTTAAGACTAACGAGACATTTCTACTTTTTTTTAAATAAAAAACATTTAAACCAAAAGACTGACAACACATTTAAACCCGGCTGAACTCACAAATGCTTACAATTAATATCTGCCTTGCTGTGCTTGGCAACTGGTAGAAGGGTGAGAGAAAATGATGGCTTCATGGCATATTCATCATCAGAATTCTGGAATAGGAAGGGCTTAGTCGTAATACACTGCTAATCGAGGAGTCTATTACATCTACCCAGTTTGGCCATCAAAATGTGCCTAAATTCCAATGATATGAGATCCTCCCTTCCAGGGTCAGAACATTTGCAGTTTTCAAGTTAATTTCCTGCAATTCTACATATTTTGCCATTGGGTAGAGAGAAAATGTTATAGTTTTAAAGCTAATTTCCTCAAATTAGTCACATTTAGCCATTTATGGAATGTTCATATGATATCTGAGTGAGATTGACTAACAAAATCAATGCGGCCCCTGGAGGTCAGGGCTCATGGGTCAGTAATTCGGCCATGATTACTACAAGGTTTAAATAGCTGGCTAGACTAACCTAGCAATCTGAAAAATATGTTAGCTGACATGGGCTAATTGATTGACTGTCATTGAGTGACATAACAAGAGGAAAGGCTGCTGATGCACTGCCAAATTTCGAAATTGCACCTTCCTTGTTTTGGTCTGGAGCTCCCTAGCGGTCGGGGGCCCTAGGCGCAGAGCATGGTCTGCGTCTAAGCACTGCTCCCTCCCTTCTTTATCCTCTATTGAAGACATTTTTTTACAGTATGTTCATTTAATCTGGGAGTCCACCTCATAGAGCAGAGCATAGAGCTGAGGTGTTCAGGGGAGAGAGGTGGGTGGTGTTTATACCTGGTGTCTCCTGTATCACATTACCCTGGTTGGGCTCAGGGAAGGTTTAGACTGTCTCCCGAGGAGAACGGGTCCACTCCAGATGGGCTAAGTGGACATTAATGCAGACAGAATCAGACTGAGGCTTTGCCACTGATCGCCCATTTACACAGTGTAAATAATGAATGAGAGGTGTTGGATCACCTGTTGAATCCCAATGAGGCTCTTATTTAGTGATGAGGTTGTCAATAAAGCAAGAGATGCCATCATTTTTGAGAGCTAATAAAGTTTCCATTTATAGGCTCATGGGCCATTCCAGTAGTCCAGCCTAAATCAAAGGTGATTGTTGATTCCCGCATTCACATGAAAAACCTATTGCACATGGAAAAGTTCCAAGTTTTCACTGAGTGTACAAAACATTAGGAAGACCTATGACCTACAGCACGGTCAAACAAGTTAATGTTGCCGACATTTTCGGGCCCACTTAATTTAACAACTATTGATTTAGAACCACAGAGAGTTACCGCAAGTCGCAAAGAAAACAGGACCTGTTGCCATTATTCCAGCACCATTTCGACTTCAACATTTCGACATCATCAAATCACCTCTGCTTACTCTAATACAGTGACAACTAAAAGATACCCAAAACAATTTAGTCCAATCTACCTAAGCTAAATATGATGTGCCTGTCCATGGTTATGATTTCTGTTGTGCATGTGTGTGCGTGCGTGTGTGTGCGTGTATGCATTTGTGCGTGCGTTCATACAAGTAGAAAAACATTTTGTCTCACCCTACTTATTGAGAAACGCCAATTTCATCCTCCTCTCTTTCATGTTGTCGAAATGGTCTATGACTCCGTTATACAGTACACACTTACATTTCTTTGTAGTCCTAGACTACCTAGCTAAAATGCTTGCTCACTAGCCTAACTTCTATTCATGGGCAACGTTAGCTAGTTAACATTAGCCTTCTACATCTAGCTACCAGGACCATTCACAGATGAGATCGCTCAGTTTAGCTTAACGCTGATTGGCAAATTTGTTATACTTTTTTTTGTTGTCAAAATAGGCCAGATGCTAGCTGGCTTCCCTTGCCTTCTATGCTATGTGCAGCAACAATGTCATATTCGTTTGGACCAGACAGCATCAGATAGATGGCCTACACATAGACAGAGGAGCTCTGTTTTTCTCGCTCGGATGCTTCCACCTGTGAGATACATTCAGCCTCTTTGAAGGAAGAGGCTGAATGGAAAAAAAGATAAATTATTTGATATAATTATATTTTTTATTGGTCAATATTTAAAAAAAAACTGGCTTCCCTTATCATCCATGAATACACGCCACTGCAGCAGAATCCATGTGAAAGCAATGATCCCTTATTTATGTCACCTGTTAAATCCACTTCAATCAGTGTATATGAAGAGGAGGAGACAGGTTAAAAATATATATTTTTAGAGACAATATTTTTAGAGACAACTGAGACATGGATAGTGTATGTGTGCTATTCAGAGGGTGAATGGGCAAGACATAATATTTAAGTGCCTTTGAACGGGCTATGGTAGTAGGTGCCAGGCGCACCGGTTTGATTGTTTCAAGACCTGCAACGCTGCTGGGTTTTTCACACTCAACAATTTCCCATGGGTATCAAGAATGGTCTTTACCACCCAAAGGACATCCAGCCAACTTGACACAACTGTGGGAAGCATTGGAGCAGTCTCTGCTGGTCCTTGCTTTTGGCATTGCTTGTTCTTGGCATGCGTGCTCACTTATGTTCCCTCTTCTGGATCTTCCTGGTCTAATGTATGGGAGTGATGAGGAATGTAAAGGAATATTACTTTTTCTACGTATTTACAGTGTTCTTTGTCTTCAAATAAGGGTTTATCCGTCGTCTTAGGCAATTCAATTCTATGATTCACTTCTCAGTACAGTATCTGTCTACATACAGTAACACTGGTAGTGTACAGTTCTCCATTCTTTGAAAGTCTCTTTACACTGCTCATTAGCAATGAGTTAGTTATCCTTGCTAAAAGCATTCGTGGAGACCTGAGTCATCCACACATGGGATTCTGCAGAGGCAGAGATGTCTAACATGTGAGGAGAAAGGGCCTTGAGGTGTGTGTGAGTGCGCGTGTGTGTGTCATGGTGCCCACAAAGACTTTGGTCAATGTCCAGATACCGATCTGGCAGATGAACAGCATGTGAGACCCTCAAGATGTTGTGGTCCTTATATAACTACATTTGACAATCTTGCAAGAAAAAATGTTTGATTTAGAATTCAGTTGTTCACTTAGCCTTGCCTTGTGATCAAGAAAAGCTTCAAGGCAAAAAATAATCACATTCTGTGATAGGTATCTGGATTTGTTGTGGTGTGATAGAAGCAGGAGCAGCCAAGTTCCCCAGTATGATTCTGGTTGTCAAACAGGAGGATTAAAGGTCATTCTCTGAGGTGGGGGCACCGGCAATGTGTCCTGTTAGCATTAATAAATACAAAGTTAGCTTTTGGTAGCTTTGCTTGTCATCCCCCGCTTGGTCTTGGGTCACAAAGAAGACCAATGAATGGTAACACAGTACTGTAGGAGCAACATGATGCTGCTTCTCCCATCCCATGTACAGTGCCGGCCAAATATATTGGCACCTTTGCACTTTTCTTAAATAATTCTTTATCTCTTCTTAAAATGTAAAATAAATACAAACTTTTGGTCGCCACACATTGTTATTGGATTTTCAACATTGCAGAAACATTATTTTTTTGTAGCCATCATTGAGCTTGCTGCACCTTTCTACTGGAAGTTTGTCCCACTTTTCAGCATTAACTGCTCTATCTCTTCCATGTTTGAGGGGTGTCCTCCACCAACTGCTGTTTTCAGCCCTCGCCATAGGTTTTGAGTTGATTCAGATCTGGACTCTTGGCTGGCCAATCTCTTCTTGAACCATTCCATTGTTGAACATTGCACTGGGTTGAACATTGCTCTGGATGGAACATTATTGTAAAACCATGTATAGGTTGAACATTGCACTCCAAATCACCTTGATAATCTCCTGATTTCATAATGTCTTTCACACGTTCAAGGCCTCCAGTACCAGAGGCAGAAAAGCAACCCCACAGCATAATCAAACATCCCCATCTTTGATTGTAGGGAGAGTTATTTTCTTTGAATGCGTCATTAAATGACAGAATCTCGCAGTATCCCTTTAAGTACTAAAACTATGTAAATCTTCACCTGAATGCGAGTTTGGCTTTAACTCCTGAATGAATCATACCCCAAACACATGCTAACCAATGTACACATTACCAATAACAGCGGAGGTTAACGTGTCTTGGGGGTATGATCTTTGACCCTCTGTAACTTTCTCACTCATCATTATTCACGATTCATTCAGGATTATCCATAATCATGGTAGCATCCACATTCATGTAGAAGTGTTTAGAAACATATTATATTCTTATTTACAATAAAAGTGACTCAAAAATGACACAATACATTATTTAACATTCATTTCTATTGGATACAAAATCATCTGAAACACAACCCGTCACCATGGCATACTTTGTACACAACATTCACATCAGAAAACCGCTTGACCACACGATACCATACATTAATATTTACATAGTTTTAGTATTTATCATACCTTGTCGTGCCCGGAGTCTGGTATGGTGGTTTAATCAAATCATATCAAATGTTATTGGTCACATACACATATTTAGGAGATGTTATTGCAGGTGTACCGAAATGCTTGTGTTCCAAGCTCCAACAGTGCAATAAGTAGTATCTAACAAGTCACAACAATACACACAAATCTAAAAGTAAAAGAATGGAATTAAGAACTACATAAATATTAGGACGAGCAATGTTGGAGTGGCATAGACTAAAATACAGTAGAATAGAACATATGAGATGAGTAAAGCAGTATGTAAACATGATTAAAGTGACTAGTGTTCCATTATTAATTAAGCTCCTGACCATATATGCCTCCTACTGACGGGGGTTTGAACCCTCTGTCTATGGCCCTACTATCTGTCTCTCTCTCTTTACATTTCCCGCTATACTTAAAAACAACATGAATTATCTTTGTAAGCTGAAATGTATGATGACTCTCGAGTTTGACATTAAATCAATACGTGTAAATTAAGCATGGACCAAGGTCTCCCCTCCTGTCATAGCGCCCTGTCCCCTCCAACTGCTCTCCCCTCTGTCCGCTACTGTCATCCATCTATCAGCTCACTGGGCTGCCCATGCGGTAACCATTGGTTACTGTGATGCTGTCATCCCCAGTGCCTTACTCAGTGGTATTCCCATCATAATGAAAGACTCCCGCAGTTTCTGTGGAACTAAATCAATACAACCAATAAAAAAAGAGGGTCCACTATGGAGAAATAAAAGAGAAAGTCTATAATAAAAGAAGAGAGCAGCAACGAAGTTGATTTATGTTTTTCTTACGTTTTTACTCAGTGGCTTATTTGCTACTGCTGTTCAGTAGCTGGACAATACAAGACCTCACTTTAGTGTATGTCAACACTGTTCCACACGGCACTTACTGTTCGAGGAACTGCTTATGTTTGACACTTTGTTGCTCTGTGTTTATTATTTAGGGAGGAATGGACAGTGCGTGCATTTATGTGTGTGTCTGTCTGTGAAGTATGTTTTGTGGATGATAGGCTTTCATTATGTGATGGCAAGAAAAAAAGGGATGAGATTTGTCGCCAAATAGGATCAAAACGATGGCTTTTAGAGCAGTGGTGCATTTCACAGTAGAACACAATGTTTTTCTCACCTAATGTGCCTCCAATTAAATGAAGGGAACATTGCAGGAGCAAGACAGCGGTCCTTGTCTCCTCACTCAGTCACACACTGACTCACCTTCTCAAGACCCCACAGCAACACACATTATATGATCTCCTTTGTCATACAGCTAGTTAAAAAAAAAAAACAGGCCTCACATCCTTTATGTAAAGACAACAATACAGTCACTCGACCCGGAGTAAGTTGGTATGAATGTATGAATGCAACACTGATTCACTGTTAGTCAGGAGACAGAGGTTAACTTTCATTCATTCCCTTTGATAAAAAAAAATACAAAAACACATTTATGTTTTTCAGCCCTTATGGCTTTCACCAGAATGATACAAATATCT
Organism: Oncorhynchus nerka; assembly: GCF_034236695.1. Classification (NCBI taxonomy): domain Eukaryota; kingdom Metazoa; phylum Chordata; class Actinopteri; order Salmoniformes; family Salmonidae; genus Oncorhynchus; species Oncorhynchus nerka. Next base: position 43,594,043 of record NC_088417.1, on the reverse strand, counting down.
GTATCGTATTCTAACATGGACCTGTGTGTTTTTTTGGGCTGAACCTCAACTTGCGTTGGTTGAAGCACTGTACAACTGGAAGCTGTACAGTGCTTCCTGGAAGCTGCTGCTCACTGCAGCAATTCAACTCAGATATCAGTCAGAGGGTCAGGTCATCTGATGAAAACAAATAGATCATTGATTACCTGTTAAGATTTGCCCAATAAATTACATTCCTACCGGTTCCACAAACTGTATCTATTGAAATGACTATGTATTATAGTCCATTTGATTTCATTCACCTAGGAGTTATACAAAAATAGTGATATTGTATATTATTTTGGTGAAAAGATGTAGTAAGTGTGCCTTCGACACCATCTCACATCTCTGTGTGTCTACCAGGCTCGCAGAGATGCATGTCGCCACCTGGGTGTCAGAAGTGGGGAAGAAGAAAAGTAGTTGGGTGTCATCCGCATAGCAATGATAGGAGAGACCTTGTGAGGATATGACGAAGCCGAGTGACTTGGTGGAAAGAGAAAGGAGAATAGGGCCTAGAACCGAGCCCTGCGGTACACCAGTAGTGAGAGCATGTGGTGCAGACACAGATCCTCTCCATGCAACCTAGTAGGAGTGACCTGCCAGGTAGGATGCAATCCAGGAGTGTGCAGAGCCTGAGACGCTCAGCCCTGAGAGGGTGGAGAGGAGGATCTGATGGTTCACGGTGTAGAAGGCAGCAGATAGATCTAGGAGGATGAGGACAGAGGAGAGAGCATTAGTATTGGCAGATCGGAAACCTTCTGTGAAACTGGTTAGGGTCAAGAAGATTGTTCTGAGAGAGAAAACGAGGGAGTTAGTCATAGACAGCAGGCGTTTTGGAAAGAAATGAAAGAAGGGATTCTGGTCTGTAGTTTTTGATGTCAGAGGGGTCAAGTGTTGGTTTCTTGAAGAGGGGAGCAACTCTGGCCATCTTGATTTCAGAGGGGACACAGCCAGTGGTCAGGGGTGAGTTAATGAGGGAAGTGAGGAATGGGAGAAGGTCTCCAGAAATGGTTTGGAGAAGGGAGGAGTGGACGGGGTCAAGTGGACGGACGGAAATCATTAGTCGCAGGATTTCATATGGAGAAAGAGGGGATAAAAAGATCAAGGCGTAGGTGAGTTACACTACATATACAAAAGTATGTGGACACCCCTAAAAATCAGTGGATTCAGCTATTTCAGCTACACCAGTTGCTGACAGGTGTATAAAATTGAGAACACAGTCATGCAATCTCCATAGACAACATTGGCAGTGGAATAGCCTTACTGAAGAGCTCAGTGACTTTCAACGTGGCATCGTCTTAGGAATCCACCTTTCCAACAAGTCAGATGAAATTGCTGTTATTGTGAAGTGGAAACGTCTTGGAGCAACAACGGCTCAGTCGTGAAGTGGTAGGCCACACAAGCTCACAGAATGGGACCGCTGAGTGCTGAAGCGTGTAGCAGGTAAAAAACGCCTGTCCTTGGTCTCAACATTCACTACCGAGTTCCCAACTGCCTCTGGAAGCAACAACAGCACAAGAACTGCTCGTCGGGAGCTTCATGGAGTGGGTTTCTATAGCCGAGCAGCTGCACACAAGCCTAAGATCAACATGTGCAATGCAAAGTGTTGGCTGGAGTGGTGTAAAGCTTGCCACCATTAGACTCTGGAGCAGTGCTAACGCGTTCTCTGGAGTGATGAACCATGCTGCACCATCTGGCAGTCTGACGGATTAATCTGGGTTTGGCGGATGCCAGGAGAATGTGTCCACATACTTTTGGCCACGTAATGTATGTGTGAGTGGGACCATTGGACTCAGTAGGCTAAGTGAATGAGGAGCGGATGTCGTCGACCATTTTTTTCAAGGTGGATGACAAAGTCGTCCGCAGAGAGAGAGGAGGAAGGGGTAGGAGGTGGAGGATTAAAGAGTGAGGAGAAGGTGGGGAAGAGTTTCAATGGGTTGGAGGCAGAGGCTTGACGTTTAGAGTGATAGAAAGTGTCTTTGGCAGCAGATACAGAGGAAGAGAAGGTAGAGAGGAGGGAGTGAAAGGATGATAGGTTGAGTTTTCCTACATTTCCGCTCAGCTGCCCCACGAGCCCTGTTCTGTCAGCACGCAGTGAGTCACTCAGCCACAGAGTGGGAGGAGAGGGCTGAGCCGACCAGGAGGAAAGGGGAAAGTCAAAGTCAAAGGATGCGGAAAGGGAGGAGAGTAGGGTCGAAGAAGCAGAGTCAATGTAGTGGGAGAGACAGATGCAAAGATTGCGATGGCACATGAAAATTGAAAAAATGAAAAAATGAAATTCCACATGTGCAGGGTATACTAAATTAGACAGTTCAAACAGCAAAGATTAAGTAGGCTAGTGGGTAGAGTGACAGCACTTAAATGAAATTGCCCAAGCAAGACAATACCAAAGGTAACTTATGTAAAGTGCTTTGTAAAGTGCTTTTCACTATACAGAATCATCTCAAAGTGCACAAACTTGCTACTCTTTGTAGGAGTCCTTCCAAACTATGGTTGGTGCAGTTTTTATTAGCTTGACCTAAGACTCATCAATACTGCTCACACAGACAGTGTTGGGTCCATATCTTACATCAGACCATGTTTATTCCATACCGTACAGCAGACAGTGATAGGTAGCATCCCAATTATCCACCCTTCTCCTAAAGTGTGAACTTGCACACTGCCAGTCATAGATTTAAAAACATTGCATTGGTGTAAGCAGTGCCTGGAGGGAGTTTTCACCATTGGTAAATCTATGATGGGAAGTGTGCAAGGGCACACTTTGGGCAAAGGTTGGAGAATTGTGATGCAGTCTTGTACACTCCAGTCCAGTATTAGAGTTTCATCTTGATCAACACTGACCCCCTCTGGATGTAAAACCGTCATGATTCAGTGTCCTCTACATTGAAGGTACTGCGCACTCATCTTCAAGTTGAAAGATGAGAGTGATTTCCTTTTAACATTATTAATAGGGAGATCAACTAATGAGAGTGGATTGATTTGGAATTTGCCTATGACACTCACTTATTTTCTGTTACTGTTGGTGTCAATATGTGGCTTTGCAACAGAACACTGTCCGGAATTTGTGGGCATTGATGCGCAGGTATCTAAATTACCATTACCATGTCAGTAAATGCCCAACAGAGCACAATGACATCTCATAAATCAGGGGATTCAATCATTTGCAATGACTAGGCTATGATTAGGCTGTGTTGGTTATAATCCTTCCAGTCATAAGCAAAGCCCAAGTCGTGCACATGATTCTTGAAATAATGAAAATAATAAAAGAATTGTCAGACTAATGTACATTTCCAAAATCGCGTAGTTCAGTAGTCACATTTATGACTAAAATTAAAAAGAGAAGACGTTTTACAACAAACTATCATTATACTTCTGTTTTTAGTCACAAAGATGGCTAGGAGTTGAAACCTGTATGTATCCTAAGGCTAAATCTAGGCTACATTAGCCTATGTATTAACTGGCTCTGAGAAGAGAAAACGAAAACATTTACAATTGTTTTAATACGGATTAATTCCGTTGTTTCTATGTCATGTGCTCACTCACGTGTAGGCCGACTGCCAATGAAACCGAGCCTGCCCCATGTTCCTCTCAGAGTGAGTTGTTGAGTAAAAAACATGTGTGAACACTGTTCGGCGCTCGAGTGCCATGTCCCTGCTGCTCACACCGCCACCGCGCTCAGATCCAGTCGAGCTCTCTCATCGCAAAAGCATCTCCTCTTTACCGAAGCGCGTTGACACCAACGATGTTCAAGTAGGCTATCCTCAAAAGCGCAGCCGCTCTACTGTATTCCCCGGAAGAAAGGATGCGGAAAGGATGGAACAAGACAGAGCAGCTCTGTAGTAGCCTTCTGCACAGCAATTTCAATCGGATTTAGTGAAATCCTCAACCAATTAACAGTCTTTACCAGAGCTCTGTTGTAATCTGCTTCTCAACACACCCCGTCGTTCCAATCAGGTTTCGCAGGTTTATTATTCACCCTGCAGCGAGGACAGACACTCTGGACAGGACAGAGCTGAGCTGAGGAGTTTGGAGCTGCCCTAAGCTGAGACAAATGACACATTTCATTCAGCCTTGCTCTAAAGTGGTTTGTTTCCTCTACGGTTGAATTTGAAAGGACATTCTTAGTTGTATCTTCCACCTTCTTTCTACACAGCAGGAAATGGTGCATATGACAACTGTATTTATACAGTAACCTAATAATAGTTTGGGGATATCACTTTTCGAATGCCAGCTCCGCCATGAACAAAAATGGTAAGTAACCTACCACTTATTGTTACACTGTGTAATACTGTTGGTTACACCTTTGTAAACAAGGCGAGAGAGGTTTTGAACCGTTATTCTGGTCAAGGAAACTTAACTTGCTAAACCTCCCTCTATTTAGTTGACACAGTATTTACTGTGGCAATTAATGCCTTACTACTGTATAGGGCTCAGTTGTGCTATAGCCTAGTGAGGGGTAGTGGTGGGGGTATGTAATTTTATTGTATTGGTAATGCTCATTACAAAAACACCTGCACACATTCTAAATGACCCTCACATGCTTGACCCTCACAGTCTACTACAACATAACCCCCCCTCTAACACACATGCATACACATAATTGTTTATTTCAATATTTCACATAATAATACTCAGGTTGTATTGTCTCAAAGTGCTGCTGTGTGCTGGACCACGGGGTGGGTGGGGTGGGGCAAGGTGTAACCTGCCCCACTATCTGTGCCTTAGAGATGTCTCAAAGGCCCAGGAATCTCAGATTCAAACTCTGCAAGCATTATAATACGTTTGTTTAGTGTTATTACGATACCAGAATTTTTTACTTTGATACCGAAACGATACTAAACACCAAAACCAATACTCGATACAGAAATGATACCACAGCAACAAACAAAAAAAGCGTATTGGCTCAAATCCCAGAATAACCACTGGGCATTATTTTATTAAACATTGAACAATGTCACGAACCGGCTCAAAGCACGTAACAAATAAGGCGCCAACGTGGAGATAGTTAAATAAATATATTTTGTTATTCCCTAAAGTAAACTAAATATAATTAACAATGGTGTGTGTAGTCAGTAATCAGTAGTGTAAGTGAGTGGTTACGTGCATAGATGTGATAATGAGGGGTGTTGAAAGGTGCCAACGCAAACAACCAAAAACCGCCACAAAAATGCCACAACCAAAATCTGTGTCTGCATGGAGAGAGTCTTCTCAATGAATGGGGAAGAGGTGCATTTATCCTGGTGTGTCCCATTTCACTGACGACCCTCCCGGCTCCGCCCACCAACATCCTGTTAAGGAAAACAAGAGCAAAGAGAAAGAATTCGGCAGACAGAGTGGGAGGGTCGTCACAACAATATCTTGATAACTGGTACAACTAAAATAGCAAATAGAACAGTTAAACACCATATTAAATAACAGGAGAATATCTTCAATTTCCCATATGCAAAACCATATCTGAGACTCACCGCATACAATAATATTTTACAATTACATCTAAACTGTTTTCAAATGCAATTTGATACATATCAGGGTTAATTTGCTCATCTATCTGCGTAATATTGGTTCAAATGACATTATGATTCATTATTCATTACTGCTAAGTCATTTATAGTATTAAATGAATAGCTTAGTTCCAAATTGACATAATTTTTTATTATTTATTTTAATTTTTTAATTTCACCTTTATTTAACCAGGTAGGCTAGTTGAGAATAAGTTCTCATTTGCAACTGCGACCTGGCCAAGATAAAGCAAAGCAGTTCGACACATACAACAACACAGAGATACACATGGAATAAACAAACATACAGTCAATAATACAGTAGAAATATATATATACAGCATGTGCAAATTAGGTAGGATAAGAGAGGTAAGGCAATAAATAGGCCATGATGGCAAAGTAATTACAATATAGCAATTAAACACTGGAATGGTAGGATGTGCAGAAGATGAATGTGCAAGTTGAGATACTAGGGTGCAAAGGAGCAAGATAAATAAATAAATACAGTATGGGGATGAGGTAGATTGGATGGGCTGTTTACAGATGAGCTATGTACAGGCCCAGTGATCTGTGAGCTGCTCTGACAGCTGGTGCTTAAAGCTAGTGAGGGAGGTAAGAGTCTCCAGCTTCAATTAGCTTCACTTTGTAATAGTCTACACACTAAGTTTGCCAATCGTTTCTTCAACCTCAGAAGGCTGAAGAAGGGTGCTGCTCGTTCTGTGGGTAAGCGAATGCTCCTACCGCTGTCCCTGCCAAGAATATTTGACTGGTGTTTTGGCTGTTTATCGTACTGGTACATGTGTGATCAAGTGTGTGTTGCTTGTGTGTGTTTGCCATTTCACTGGCGGAGCTTGTTTTCAGGAGACGGGGTGTGGGTTTTGTTTGCGAACTCGTTTTAGCTCACAACTAGCATGTAGCATGGCAAATACTAGACAGAAAAATGCTGCAAAGCTCAATGCGGAAGAGGAACACATCAAGCACTACTGTACACTCCATGAACTACTCAATGAACAAAAATAGTTTTATAAAGATGAAATAGATCTTCAGGAAAATAACTTGAAGTCCTTCCTGCAAATCTTTCTGGATTCTACCAACAAAAGGGTTGATGAGCTGTATAAGGATGTAATGGGATTTAAACACAGTTTGGAATTTATGCAGTCGGAGGTGGAGGAGTTAAAGGTTACGAATGTCACCAACCAGACTGCATTCAAAACCATGTCTGAGGATTTCGCAATTTTCCAAGCAACACTTGACACTCTTCCAAAGGAGACTACCTTGAAAACCAATTTAGGCACAATAACATTTCAATCAATGGAATTGAGGACGTAAAGACTGAAACTTGGCATGACACAGAAGTCAAGGCCAAGAAACTCCTGGCAGATCAACTCATACTGGACCCTAAAATCATTGAGATGGAGAGGAGAGGGCGCACAGGAATATCACTTTCTTCCCCGATGGACAGCCCAAATCTATAATGGTGAAACTGCTCAGGTTCAAAGACAAGGAGGAGATTCTCAGGAGAGCCAAGTGCCTGAAGGGAACCAACATATTCATCAATGAAGACTTCTCTGAAAAGTTACGCCTCAAAAGAAAGGAACTAGTGCCACGATTAATTGAAGATAAAAAAGGCTACATCACATCCCTGAAGTATGATCAGCTGGTTGTTCACCCCCCCCCCCCCCCAAATAGAAGTATGCCTATGGCAAGTGACTCTGCTATTGTCAACTGATTTGACATACACACCCACACACACACAACCACACACGTACACGTGTACACACACACACACACACCATTTACATGTTTTCTATTTTAATAGTATTAACCCCCCCCTTCGGCAGACAAATATCTTTTTAGATTTTTCACAGCTTTTCTTCTACATATACATACATTTTACATACACATTTTGCATACACGTTTTAAATACATGGTACTTTTATATAAAGCAATCACATAACAATAATACATTACCAAACATAAGCTCTTTAATACCACCTCTCAGCCTATCCCACCTATCACCATAGACCACCCTCGTTTGGTTTGTGTGTCATATATTTTTCAATTGTGCTGGGAAGTTTTACATATACACTACCGTTCAAAGGTTTGGGGTCACTTAGACATTTCCTTGTTTTTGAAAGAAAAGCTAATTTTTTGTCCATTAAAATAACATCTAATTGATCAGAAATACAGTGTAGACATTGTTAATGTTGTAAATGACTATTGTAGCTGGAAACAACAGATTTTTAGTGGAATATCTACATAGGCGTACAGAGGCCCATTATCAGCAACCATCACTCCTGTGTTCCAATGGCATGTTGTGTTAGCTAATCCAAGTTTATCATTTTAAAAGGCTAATTGATCATTAGAAAACACTTTTGCAATAATGTTAGCACAGCTGAAAACTGTTGTTCAGATTAAAGAAGCAATAAAACTGGCCTTCTTTAGACTAGTTGAGTATCTGGAGCATCAGCATTTGTGGACTCGATTACAGGCTCAAAACGGCCAGAAACAAATCACTTTCTTCTGAAACTTGTCAGTCTGTTCTCGTTCTGAGAAATTAAGGCTATTCCATGTGAGAAATGGCCAAGAAACGGAATATCTTGTACAACGCTGTGTACTACTCCCTTCACAGTACAGTGCAAACTATTCTAACCAGAATAGAAAGAGGAGTGGGAAGCCCCGGTGCACAACTGAGCAAGAGGACAAGCACATTAGAGTGTCTAGCTTGAGAAACAGACGCCTCACAAGTCCTCAACTGGCAGCTTCATTAAATAGTACCTGCAAAACACCAGTCTCAACGTCAACAGTGAAGAGACGAATCCGGGATGCTGGCCTTTTAGGCAGAGTGGCAAAGAAAAAGCCCTATCTCAGACTGGCCAATTAAAAGAAAAGATTAAGATGGGTAAAATAACACAGACACTGGACAGGGGAAGATTGGAAAAAAGTGTTATGGACAGACAAATCTAAGTTTGAGGTGTTCGGATCACAAAGAAGAACATTCGTGAGACACAGAAAAGATGAAAGATGCTGGAGGAGTGGTTGATGCCATCTGTCAAGCATGGTAGAGGCAATGTGATGGTCTGGTGGTGCTTTGCTGGTGGTAAAGTGGGAGATTTGTGCAGGGTAAAAGGGATCTTGAAGAAGAAAGGCTATCACTCCATTTTGCAACACCACGCCATACCCTGTGGACGACGCTTAATTGGAGCCAATTTCCTCCTACAACAGGACAATGACCCAAAGCACAGCTCCAAACTACACAATAACTATTTAGGGTGGAAGCAGTCAGCTGGTATTCTGTCTATAATGGAGTGGCCAGCACAGTCACTGGATCTCAACCCAATTGAGTTGTTGTGGGAGCAGCTTGACCGTATGGTTTGTAAGAAGTGCCCATCAAGCCAATCCAACTTTTGGGTGGTGTATCAGGAACCATGGGGTGAAATCTCTTCAGATTACCGCAACCAATTGACAACTAGAATGCCAAAGGTCTGCAGGGCTGTCATTTATGCAAATGGAGGATTCTTTGACGAAAGCAAAGTTTGAAGGGCACAATTATTTAAATAAAAAATAATTACTTATCATCTTGACTATATTTCATATTAATTTTGCAACTCATTTCATGTATGTTTTCATGGAAAACAAGGACATTTCTAAGTGACTCCAATCTTTTGAACGGAAGGTTATTTTGAACCTTTCTAATCGTATAGTCTCCACAGATTGTGAGCTAAAGATGAAAACCTTTCCTACGAGTATTATTATATTATTTATTAACAGACAATGGCTTTCCAGATCGCTCAACACTGCTATTTGTAAGGTTAATTTGCAGTGCATGTTGTGATTTCTAAAGCATTCTTGAACCGGTGACCAGAAACAAGCTACATAGGGGCAATACCAGAATAAATTATCTAGTGATTTTGTCTCTTTGCAGAAAAATCTACAGAGATTAGATTGTTGTATGCCCCATATATATGTAGCATTATGTTGGTGGAAAGAATTTTGTATAATAATTTAAATTGAAAAAATTCAAAGTGTTGAATCAAGTGTTGTTTTTTGTGCCAGGTCATAAACCATGTGCCATGGAATCAGTACATCGAAATTCTCTTCCCATTTATTTTGCAACCTGTATGGCGTAGCTGTCAACATTTTTGCCAATTCCTTTCAGCCTATTTGTATCTTTAATATATGGCAGGCAAACAAGTTCCCTACCTTCTCCCTTTTACACTTGCCTCCTCCATTTTTGTGCTAATGCTGCAATAAGTTGGTTGTAAGTTTTGATTGAGCTTACGTTCACATACATTTTCGATAGCTGCATATGTGACATAACTCCACTGTTTCTATCCATAATACCATTAATAAATATTAAGATTTATTTTATTTTAGTCATCACTATATCTGAGTTTAACCATAACATTTGTTGTAATATTTGTTCAATCTTTTCTGGAGGGATAAAACTGAAATTGTAACAGCTTTGTATGGCTTGTTTAAGAAAGGGCGATACTTTTTCATGATCAATTAGTCAGAAATTATAATTTGTAATATGTATAAAGGCAAAAATGAAATTTGCAACAAAGTATGAGTCTTTCTTAATAATTGTAACATGTATGCTGGGAGTTGGGAAGCAAGTTCAGGGAGTGTATTTAATAAATAATTGAACATAGAATAATATAAGAAACACGGGTATCGTACAGACATGAACAGAAACAATAATGCCTGGGGAGGGAACCAAATGGAGTGGCAGATATAGGGAAGGTAATCAGGAAGTTGATGAAGTCTGAGGCGCCTTACAAATTGGTGCATTCACCTTATGACATCCAGTGGAACAGTAGTGCATCTAAATCTTTTAAGGGGGGGGGGGGGGTGAGAGGGATTACTTTATCCTATCCTAGGTATTCCTTAAAGAGGTGGGGTTTCAGGTGTCTCCGGAAGGTGGTGATTGACTCCGCTGTCCTGGCGTCGTGAGGGAGTTTGTTCCACCATTGGGGGGCCAGAGCAGCGAACAGTTTTGACTGGGCTGAGCGGAAACTGTACTTCCTCAGTGGTAGGGAGGCGAGCAGGCCAGAGGTGGATGAACGCAGTGCCCTTGTTTGGGTGTAGGGCCTGATCAGAGCCTGGAGGTACTGAGGTGCCGTTCCCCTCACAGCTCCGTAGGCAAGCACCATGGTCTTGTAGCAGATGCGAGCTTCAACTGGAAGCCAGTGGAGAGAGCAGAGGAGCGGGGTGACGTGAGAGAACTTGGGAAGGTTGAACACCAGACGGGCTGCGGCGTTCTGGATGAGTTGTAGGGGTTTAATGGCACAGGCAGGGAGCCCAGCCAACAGCGAGTTGCAGTAATCCAGACGGGAGATGACAAGTGCCTGGATTAGGACCTGCGCCGCTTCCTGTGTGAGGCAGGGTCGTACTCTGCGGATGTTGTAGAGCATGAACCTACAGGAACGGGCCACCGCCTTGATGTTAGTTGAGAACGACAGGGTGTTGTCCAGGATCACGCCAAGGTTCTTAGCGCTCTGGGAGGAGGACACAATGGAGTTGTCAACCGTGATGGCGAGATCATGGAACGGGCAGTCCTTCCCCGGGAGGAAGAGCAGCTCCGTCTTGCCGAGGTTCAGCTTGAGGTGGTGATCCGTCATCCACACTGATATGTCTGCCAGACATGCAGATATGCGATTCGCCACCTGGTCATCAGAAGGGGGAAAGGAGAAGATTAATTGTGTGTCGTCTGCATAGCAATGATAGGAGAGACCATGTGAGGTTATGACAGAGCCAAGTGACTTGGTGTATATATATGTATAGCGAGAATAGGAGAGGGCCTAGAACAGAGCCCTGGGGGACACCAGTGGTGAGAGCACGTGGTGTGGAGACGGATTCTCGCCACGCCACCTGGTAGGAGCGACCTGTCAGGTAGGACGCAATCCAAGCGTGGGCCGCGCCGGAGATGCCCAACTCGGAGAGGGTGGAGAGGAGGATCTGATGGTTCACAGTATCGAAGGCAGCCGATAGGTCTAGAAGGATGAGAGCAGAGGAGAGAGAGTTAGCTTTAGCAGTGCGGAGCGCCTCCGTGATACAGAGAAGAGCAGTCTCAGTTGAATGACTAGTCTTGAAACCTGACTGATTTGGATCAAGAAGGTAATTCTGAGAGAGATAGCGGGAGAGCTGGCCAAGGACGGCACGTTCAAGAGTTTTGGAGAGAAAAGAAAGAAGGGATACTGGTCTGTAGTTGTTGACATCGGAGGGATCGAGTGTAGGTTTTTTCAGAAGGGGTGCAACTCTCGCTCTCTTGAAGACGGAAGGGACGTAGCCAGCGGTCAGGGATGATTTGATGAGCGAGGTGAGGTAAGGGAGAAGGTCTCCGGAAATGGTCTGGAGAAGAGAGGAGGGGATAGGGTCAAGCGGGCAGGTTGTTGGGCGGCCGGCCGTCACAAGACGCGAGATTTCATCTGGAGAGAGAGGGGAGAAAGAGGTCAGAGCACAGGGTAGGGCAGTGTGAGCAGAACCAGCGGTGTCGTTTGACTTAGCAAACGAGGATCGGATGTCGTCGACCTTCTTTTCAAAATGGTTGACGAAGTCATCTGCAGAGAGGGAGGAGGGGGGAGGGGGAGGAGGATTCAGGAGGGAGGAGAAGGTTGCAAAGAGCTTCCTAGGGTTAGAGGCAGATGCTTGGAATTTAGAGTGGTAGAAAGTGGCTTTAGCAGCAGAGAGAGAAGAGGAAAATGTAGAGAGGAGGGAGTGAAAGGATGTCAGGTCCGCAGGGAGGCGAGTTTTCCTCCATTTCCGCTCGGCTGCCCGGAGCCCTGTTCTGTGAGCTCGCAATGAGTCGTCGAGCCACGGAGCGGGAGGGGAGGACCGAGCCGGCCTGGAGGATAGGGGACATAGAGAGTCAAAGGATGCAGAAAGGGAGGAGAGGAGGGTTGAGGAGGCAGAATCAGGAGATAGGTTGGAGAAGGTTTGAGCAGAGGGAAGAGATGATAGGATGGAAGAGGAGAGAGTAGCGGGGTAGAGAGAGCGAAGGTTGGGACGGCGCGATACCATCCGAGTAGGGGCAGTGTGGGAAGTGTTGGATGAGAGCGAGAGGGAAAAGGATACAAGGTAGTGGTCGGAGACTTGGAGGGGAGTTGCAATGAGGTTAGTGGAAGAACAGCATCTAGTAAAGATGAGGTCGAGCGTATTTCCTGCCTTGTGAGTAGGGGGAAGGTGAGAGGGTGAGGTCAAAAGAGGAGAGGAGTGGAAAGAAGGAGGCAGAGAGGAATGAGTCAAAGGTAGACGTGGGGAGGTTAAAGTCGCCCAGAACTGTGAGAGGTGAGCCGTCCTCAGGAAAGGAGCTTATCAAGGCATCAAGCTCATTGATGAACTCTCCGAGGAACCTGGAGGGCGATAAATGATAAGGGATGTTAAGCTTGAAAGGGCTGGTAACTGTGACAGCATGGAATTCAAAGGAGGCGATAGACAGATGGGTAAGGGGAGAAAGAGAGAATGACCACTTGGGAGAGATGAGGATCCCGGTGCCACCACCCCGCTGACCAGAAGCTCTCGGGGTGTGCGAGAACACGTGGGCAGACGAAGAGAGAGCAGTAGGAGTAGCAGTGTTGTCTGTGGTGATCCATGTTTCCGTCAGTGCCAAGAAGTCGAGGGACTGGAGGGAGGCATAGGCTGAGATGAACTCTGCCTTGTTGGCCGCAGATCGGCAGTTCCAGAGGCTACCGGAGACCTGGAACTCCACGTGGGTCGTGCGCGCTGGGACCACCAGATTAGGGTGGCCGCGGCCACGCGGTGTGGAGCGTTTGTATGGTCTGTGCAGAGAGGAGAGAACAGGGATAGTGTAACGATGGTGACAGGTGTGTGTGTAATAATGAATAAATGGGTACCTTTGATTTTGTCTGGCTTAGCGTTCCAAATAACTCATATGATTTTAAAAACGGGTCGTTTGGAGTAGGCAGTGCCGTTAGTAAGTAAGTAAACTGTGATAGGAGTTAATCAATGTGATTTTCCATAAACAATTATTTACCTCTCCATGGTTGCGGAATCTTATCTATTTTTGCAAACTCTCTATTGAAATTGATTGTGGTATGTTTTTTCAGATGTGAATACCATGTATGTCTACTTCACCATCTGCCAATTTTATTGGTAAACTACAAGGTAGTGTAAACACTGTGTATTTAGCGATCTTAATACGTAATATGGTACACTTGTCATAATTAGGTTGAAGTCCAGAGAGGCTACAGACATGATCAGGATCTTCAGTGAGACTCTGCGGGTATCCAGATTGCAGATTTAAATAAAACATCAGTCATCGGCATACATTGACACTTTTGTTTTTATCCCCTGGATTTCTAACTAAGACAACAACAAAAAAAAAGACTTTTTTCTGCACAACATAGGTACAGCTGATCCCCTTATTGTATGGGACACGTTAAAATGTACTTTCAGAGGCCATTCATTCATTCAATCTCCCACCATAATAAAATATTAATTTGTTGATTGTGAGCTCAATAGATCATTATATATATATATATATTCGAAGAAGTGTGGATCATCAATATTTGGCCCATATAGATTAATTAGCCAGATCGGTTTTTGGTCCAATAGCATATTTTAAAGAATCCATCTTCATTGAGGATCTGTTTGTACAGTTTGCACAATCGGATCAAGTGTTTTAGTAATTAGTATAATCACCCCTTTTGAGTTTCCTTGCCCATGACAAAATATATTTCTCCTCCAAGTCCTTTTTCCACCCAACCTCATCTATATTTGTAGAGTGAGTTTCCTGTAAAACAATAGATATTATATTATCTTAGCCAGGGAAAAATGTATTTAAAAAAAATGATATGCTAAGCCATTTCAATTGTAACTGGCTATACTTGTTTCCCCACCTACCTTAATAAAGTTTCAATTATACTTACCAAAACCAATGTTTGTAAACATACCATTAAAAAGCACCATGATTTTTAAGTGTTCATATAGCTGTAGCATAATATTTGCACTGTTAAGCATACTCTAGCTGCAACTTTGTAAACCTTCAATTGTCCTTATATTCCACCCACTAAAACCTCCCCCATATCTAGCTCTGTTGTCACCAGTGGCGAGTTTAGCATGTAAATCTTGCTGGGGCAAAAAAGAAAAGTGGGATGCAACACAACACTAAACAATACATTAATTGCACTATACCACTGATACACCTGGCTATCAGCGGAGCCTTGTCTGGCAGCGAAACAGTTCATTCAGGGTGCGGCAGGTAGCCTAGTGGTTAGAGCGTTAGGCCAGTACCCGAAAGGTTGCTGGATCGAATCCCTGAACTAACAAGGTAAAAATATGTTGTTCTGGCCCTGAAAAAGGCAGGTTACCTACTCTTCCCAGGAGGATGTCATTGTAAATATGAACTTGTTCTTAACTGACTTGCCTAGTTAAATTCAGCCTTTAAAAAATATATATAGCTAATTTGGCTGACTTGCTTAAACAAATGTGGTTTCTACTGACAATTGAGATGTACAAACTATGGCATAAAGGGACGACAAGCGGATAAGAGGCAATCCATAATTTTGATTAAGACATTAGAGGGAGCTAGGACGGACATAGTCATTATAACTATTTGTTCAGCACATTGTACAGCAACAGAATTCAGAACATGGACTGTTATTACAGTGTTCCCCCTGTACACCACGTCAGAACAGCAGGATAAATAAAGGGGGTATAAAAGCAGACAATGAAAGCTCTTACAATATGCAATGGTTACATTTCTCAAAACAGGTTATAGGCTACATGTGCACCACCAAGTCAGAACAGTAGGTGAAATTAAGAGGTGAAAATAGATCAAATTATTAGGGTGAGGCACATGGGCTACTAACAGCTTACTACACAACATACACTTAGTATTACTTTCTTTGTTACTGTATACATATCTCACTGGCATATTACATCATTTATGCAGCAGCATACAATATCTTTTTGGACTCACCTTGTTGTGCTGTGCTCACTTGAACAGATTTACAATTCCGAGTTGGATGAAAGTTCACTGCGTATTTTCCCAGTCGTAGCTCGTTTTTCCCGATTTCCCAGGTGTCTTAAACTCACTAAAGCTGGATTTTGCAGTTACGAGTTAACAGTTGTTTTGAGCGTGGCACAAATCATGCTTCATTGACAGCATGACCAATGTTAAATGTTTATAATTGTTATCTTGGAAAAGAGACCCTTAGTCTTAGACTTGGAACCACACAGCCACTCCACTGAATAGCAGGCTAGTGATTGCTTTGGAATGCTTGTAGTTAGCCACTGATTCCTTTGTTAGCCACTCATTGTTGAATTTGCAATTTCCAACTTGTTGTGTAATGTTTATGTCCAATGGCCGATGAGCACCGATACGTTTTATCTATAATTTATCTTCATTATGACAAGGATTAAAAAGGATTTGCCAGTAGATTGTCAACTTGATTCATGATGATGACTGCTGGCTAAGATTTTGAAAGTATGATGCTGACGTGATCAGTCCAATCAAAGTTACTGTACATATGACGTGATTTGACATACTTTTATCTGTGGCCGATGCTCTTGAGCCTTCTTGGATGAGCACTTCTAATGTAACTCTATGGCAGCACCCAAGGGGCTTGACTTTTCAAGCTCTACCCTTAGACTTGGCGGTGATGTGGTGTCCCCATGAGTGACAGAACACGGAGCCAATCAAGGCACAATGCTCCGTATTTTCTGCTGGCTTGGCTTGCCCCACCACCTCAGAAAGCACTTAGCTAGGCTGAAACACCTGCATTGTGGAGCTGCCTTACTCAAGAAAACACAAAAGAGACCGTGTTTGTATGTGGCTGTGCAAACTGTTTGTTTGCAAACTGATATTTGACACGTATTAATGCCAAAATAACATGCAAAACAGGCAAGCCCAAATAAAATGTATTTATTTAGCTAAAAATGCGAGTCGCCACTGGTTGTCACTAAGACCATCAGACCATCTCCCTGACCCGATGTGGAGTCTGCTTACCAGACTTTTCTCACATCTTTCAATTCTGTATTACACCACTACTTTCCCTTAGTTAAACATGTAAGAGAGCAGCAGATGGCTTCTGGAAACCTTGGTTTACAACCGGTCTAAAGACATTTTTAAAAGTTGTGTAATAAGTTTCTTACAAATTCCTCTCTCCTGAATTCTGAAAAGAACAAATTTGCTCACCTACTTCGAATATCCCCCAAAATATATTTTTCATTATAAAGTCAACTTTGAAAATCAATCAACATAACAAAAATGTATTGTTGGAAATAAGTCCTATATTGATCCTCATGTTATTTCATGTGAATTTAATTGAATGTGGGTTCCTCTCTGTCAAAGAAAATAGAGAAAACTGATGGAAATCCCCTGGATTACATTAAGGGACATTTCCCTTCTCTGTATCAGTTTGATCCTCTTGATGGATGGAGGTAATTGGTAACTTAAAGATTTCAGGAGCAGGTCATGATGAGATTGGTGCCTCTTTGGGGAAATCAATGTCTTCCTTGAATACTAAGCCTCTAACATACTGTATATCCTCACCAAATCAATGCAAACTGGTATTGTTCCTAAATATTAGAAAATTGTCAAAGTTATCCCCCTCTATAAATCTGTGGATCCCAGATATTTTACAAAGTATCACCCAATATCTGTACTACCATGTTTTTCTAAAATCCTAGAAAAATTGGTGTATAAGAGAATGTTGAAACATTTAAATTGACATTGTCTTCTAAATGAGCACCAACATGTTTTTTGTAAAAACTACTCCACAGACATGACTCTTTTGCAACTTGTGAATAAAGTCTTTTACAATCCTGAACAACAATGAATATGCTCTTGGCATATTTTTTAGATGTATCCAAAGTGTTTGACATGGTTGATCATGAAATATTATTTTCTAAATTGCGTCATTACGGCTTTCGTGATTATGCAGATAATTGGCTATATAGTTATGTTTATGCAGGGGCCAAGATATCCTGTGATGTGCCACAGGGTTCGATAATTGTACCTTTATTATTCCTAATCTATATCAATGACCTTGCTGGTATTAATTCTACACAGCATACTAACATGCTCCACCCAGGGCTGCTGTCTGGCTACTTTTAGCAAGCCCAGAAAAACGCAAATTAGTCTCAATATAATAGCCAAGTTATGAGTGCATTTCACATTACTTTTGGGTTTAATCATATTATAATGCTCACATGAATGTCATGCTGAATATACACTACATGTACATAGCCTAAGGTATGTGGATACCCCTTCAAATGAGTGGATTCGGCTATTTCAACCACACCCGTTGCTGACAGGTGTATAAAATCGAGCACACAGCCATGCAATCTCCATAGACAAACAGCCGTAGAATGGCCAGTACTGAAGTGCTCGGTGACTTTCAACTTGGCACCGTCATAAGTCGGTTCAGCGTGGCACATTTCAACAAGTCCGTTCGTTAAATTTCTGCCCTGCTAGAGCTGCCCCAGTCAACTGTAAGTGCTGTTATTGTGAAGTGGAAATGTCTAGGAGCAACAACGTCTCAGCTGCGAGGTAGTAGGCTACACAAGCTCACATAATTGGACCGCAGAGCGCTGAAATGTGTAGCGCATAAAAATTGCCTGTCCTCATTTGCTACACTCTCAACCGAGTTCCAAACTGCCTCTTCAAACAGTGTCAGCACAAGAACTGTTCGTCGGGAGCTTCAAGAAATGGGTTTCCATTGCAGAGCAGCCGCACACAAGCCTACGATCACCATACGCAATGCCAAGCGTCGGCTGGAGTGATGAATCATGCTTCACCATTTGGCAGTCCGACGGATGAATCTGGTTTTGGCGGATGTCAGGAGAATCTTAACGCTACAGCATACAATGACATTCTAGACTATTCTGTGCTTCCAACTTTGTGGCAACAGTTTGGGGAAGGCCCTTTCCTGTTTCAGCATGACAATGCTCTGTGCACAAAGCAAGTTCCATACAGAAATTTGTTGAGATCGGTGTGGAAGAACTTGACTGGCATGCACAGTGCCCTGACCTCAACCCCTATGGGATGAATAGGAAAGCCGACTGAGATTAATTGGAATTGGAACGCCGACTGCGAGCCAGGCCTAATCGCCCAACATCAGTGCCCAATGCTCTTGTGGTTAAATGGAAGCAAGTCCGGGCATCAATGTTCCAACATCTAATGGAAAGCCTTCCCAGAAAAGTGGAGGCTGTTATAGCAGCATATTAATGCCCATGATTTTGGAATATGATGTTCGACGGGCAGATGTCCACATACATGCAATGCCTGTAATCAAATCCACAAATGCTGATGCTCCAGATACTCAACTAGTCAAAAGAAGGCCAGTTTTATTGCTTCTTTAATCAGAACAACATAATTGCAAAAGGGTTTTCATATCAATTAGCCTTTTAAAATTATAAACTTGGATTAACTAACACAACATGCCATTGGAACACAGGAGTGATGTTTGCTGATAATGGGCCTCTGTGCGCCTATGTAGATATTCAATTAAATATCAGCCGTTTCCAGCTACAATAGTCATTTACAACATTAACAATGTCTACACTGTATTTCTGATCAATTAGATGTTATTTTAATGGACAAAAATGTGCTTTCAAAGACAAAGAGATTTGTAAGTGACCCCAAACTTTTGAAAGATATATATATATATACACTATATACAGTTGAAGTTGGAAGTTTACTTAGGATGGAGTCATTAAAACTAGTTTATCAACCATTCCACAAATTTCTTGTTAACAGACTATAGTTTAAGCAAGTCAGTTAGGACATATATTTTGTGCATGACACGTAATTTTTCCAACAATTGTTTACAGACAGATTATTTCACTTATAATTCACTGTATCACAATTCCAGTGGGTCAGAAGTTCACATACACTAAGTTGACTGTGCCTTTAAACAGCTTGGAAAATTCCAGAAAATTATGTCATGGCTTTAGAAGCTTCTGATAAATTATGTCAATTAGCCTGAGTCCATTGGAGGTGTACCTGTGGATGTATTTCAAAGCCTACTGCAATGGCAGATTTCCTCCTCTTCGTCTGAAGAGTAGTAAGGATCGGACCAAGATGCGGTGTGGTAAGTGTTCATGACGATTTTAATAAGAAAAGCACCGAACACTACAAAAACGAATACGTGAAATAACCAAACCGAAACAGTACCGTGTGGCGACAAACACTCACACGGAAACAAACACCCACAAACCAACAGTGAAACCCAGGCTACCTAAATATGGTTCTCAATCAGGGACAACGAAAAACAGCTGCCTCTGATTGAGAACCATATCAGGCCAAACACAGTAATAGAAAAAACATAGAAACATAAACATAGACTGCCCACCCCAACTCACGCCCTGACCATACTAAATAAAGACAAGACAAAGGAAATAAAGGTCAGAATGTGACACCTACCTTCAAACTCAGTGCCTCTTTGATTGACAAAAGAAATTAGCCAAGACCTCAGGAAAAGAAATTGTAGACCTTCACGAGTCTGGTTCATCCTTGGGAGCAATTTCCAAATGCCTGAAGGTACCACTATCATCTGTAAAAACAATAGTATGCAAGTATAAACACCATGGGAACAGGCAGCCGTCATACCGCTCAGGAAGGAGACGCGTTCTGTCTCCTAGAGATGAACGTACTATGGTGCGAAAAGTGCAAATCAATCCCAGAACAACAGCAAAGGACCTTGTGAAGATGCTGGAGGAAACAAGGTACAAAAGTATCTGTATCCACACTAAAATGAGTCCTATATCGACATAACCTGGAAGGTCGCTCAGCAAGGAAGAAGCCACGGCTCCAAAACCGCCATAAAAAAGCCAGACTACGGTTTGCAACTGCACATGGGGACAAAGATTCTCCACTGGCTTCCAGTATTTTTGCTTGGAGAAATGTACCTCTGGCTCTAATTAAACAAAAATAAAACTGTTTCCACCTCTGGCCTACCACTGACTAAGTCAAAACTGTTCTGCTCTGGCCCCCAATGGTGGAACAAACTCCCAAATGGGTCTTCCAAATGGAATACAATGACCTTCTCACCCCCCTTAAAAGATTTAGATGCACTATTGTAAAGTCGCTGTTCCACTGGATGTCTTAAGGTGAACGCAACGTTGGATTGAAAAAAATGGCTTAGAAATGTCCTCTGGTCTAATTAAACAAAAATAAAACTGTTTGGCCATAATGACTAAGTTAAAGCTTGGTCGCAAATGGGTCTTCCAAATGGACAATGACCCCGAGCATACTTCCAACGTTGTTGAAAAATGGCTTAAGGACAACAAAGTCAAGGTATTGGAGTGGCCATCACAAAGCCCTGACCTCAATCCTATGGAAATTTGTGGGCAGATCTGAAAAAGCGTGTGCGAGCATGGAGGCCTACAAACCTGACTGAGTTACACTAGCTCTGTCAGGAGGAATGGGACACAATTCACCCAACCTATTGTGGGAAGCTTGTGGAAGGCTACCCAAAATGTTTGACCCAAGTTAAACAATTTAAAGGCAATGCTACCAAATACTAATTAAGTGTGTGTAATAATTCCCTCTACTATTATTCTGACATTTCAGTCTTAAAATTGATCCTAACTGATAAATGACAGGGAATTTTTACTGGTATTAAATTTGAGGAATTGTGAAATTAAAATGTATTTGCCAAGGTGTATGTAAACTTTCAACTTCAACTGTATATATATATATATATATATATATATATATACACACTACCAGTCATCACTATCTTCATGTAGTATTGAAAAAACTATTAAACAAATCAAAATATATTTTATTATTTCTCACACTCTTGGCATTCCCTCAACCAGCTTAATGAGGTATTCGCCTGGATTGCATTTCAATTAACAGGTGTGCCTTGTTAAAAGTTAATTTGTGGAATTCATTTCCATCTTTTTGCGTTTGAGACCATCAGTTTTGTTGTGACAAGGTAGGGGTGTATACAGAAGAGAGCCCTATTTGGTAAAAGACCAAGTCCATATTATGGCAAGAACAGCTCAAATAAGCAAAGAGAAATGACAGCCCATCATTTCTTTAAGACATGAAGGTTAGTCAATACGGAAAATTTCAAGAACTTCGAAAGTTTCTTCAAGTGCAGTCGCAAAAACGATCAAGCGTTCTGATGAAACTGGCTCTCATGAGGATCGCCACATGAAAGGAAGACGCAGAAGATAAGTTCATTGCAGAGGATAAGTTCATTAGAGTTACTAGCCTCAGAAATTGCAGCCCAAATAAATGCTTCACAGAGTTCAAGTGACATTACCCATCTCAGCGTCAACTGTTCAGGGGAGACTGGGTGAATCAGGCCTTCATAGTCAAATTGCTGCAAAGTGACACTGCAGCCACACAAGAGGGTTTGAGCAACACTGCTGCTGCCTAGTGCTGGCGTGGACACAGACCAAATCAGCTTTAGCCAGATGGTGTAGGCTAGGCTCTCTGTTGATGCTCTTTTTCATAGAGTCCTGACTCCTTTTCCAATGATCTTTATATTGAGAAAACACTGAGAAGTACCACGTTAACAGCATTTCTTAGACATTACTATTTGCGTAAGTACTGTATCTGATGTGATTGTTTAAACTGCTTTGTCAGAGAGAGCTGTCTCCATCAGTGGCCCAACCCCTCTGGTGTAGTAATTACAAAAGTGTTAAAAGCACAACAGTGGCTGCCAATAGCCTGCTATTAAATGTTTCCATTCACATCAGCCATGCGTGATGATGCTGTGATGACATGACACTTTTTAACCACACTGACATTGATAGCAGTTAACAGGCAGCCTGGGATTTGAGTACAGTTTTGTTTGGCATTAGTAAGGCAAGGCATTGAGTGGTATGGCATAGTTGCTAGCCTGGCATGTTGTCATAGGAAATGACAGACCAAGTGGTCAGAGATGTTGATAAAGAAACGGTCAGATCTCTCCAGCCAACATCAGCTTGGCGGGCTGTGTGAAAGGATTTGGTCCCCAGCTGGTGTAGTGACAAGCATGTAAATTGTGACAGGGTCTGGAAATCTCCATCCTCAAAGAACCTTGAGAAACTCAGTCTCTTGTCCCACTGACTGCACTTCTCTCGTCAAACCTTATCCTTCGCATGTGAGCACACACACACGCACGCACGCTCGCACGGACACACACACACACACACACACACACACACACACACACACACACACACACACACACACACACACACACACACACAGCCTTCATTTCAGAATGTGCTGTATCAGCACTAACCCCCGGGGCTGTCACTGTTAGTCCGGCCTGAGCAGTGATGTACAAAATCACCTGCAGCAGTAGTTCACTGAAATGGCTACACTGACCATCCTCTACTACTGTAGTGTATGTCACCGGTGCTGGTGCTGGAGTTAGGGGTCATCTAGTCTCAACGCCATGCCTTGTTGAGGTCCATCGATTGGAAATTGGCAGTGTGCAGATTGCAGAATTGTCTCTGTGAGATACGGGCAGTAAAGGTTACGGCATGTTATGGCATCATTTTGTGTTGCAATACTTGTGTTATGGCTTTATAGTCAATTGCTGCTATAATTCATAATGAATGTTAATTCAATTATACCAAACCATTAAACAAAGCACAAGTCCCTCCTCTCTTTCAGTTGACGCTCTCTCTGTGTGAGTAGCATGTAGTAAACTCAGCATGTGTGACCTGTTTCAGGAAACTAGTCGTATGTCGCTGGTCACTACTTCACAAGAGAGTCGTTTAAACGTAAACTTTTTTTAAATCAAAATGCGTTTTTTTTTGGCAGAAATGCCTTCTCGAACTTTCATGTGCCTTAATAACAAACTTGTATGCCATCTGTAAATATTAATAAAATTGTTAAATTATGAGCCCAGTTGGTTTAGCCACGTTTCTAATTTTGACAGAAAGTGGTTTCATTTCAAGTTAATAAGTGTACTGTTAGCTACTGTAGCTAACGTTAGCTGGCTGGCTCGCTATGTGTATAATCTTACGTGTTACGTGTATTATACCAGTTATGTGTCTAATCTTATTCGTATCTCAGAGCCAATTGCATTGATAGTTATAGCCTAATGTTAGCTAGCTAACATTGAACCTGATTGGTTAGGTACCCGCAGATTCATGCAGGGTAGTAACGTCATGAGTTGGGATTATGGTTCATTGTTTAGCTAGCTACCTACAAAGGACTCCACTATGCAAGTAACCATTTCTGGTGCGTTTGTAAATTCAGTCTGCCAGAGCGCAGAATAACTGATGAATATACGAACACTCAACAACCCGTTGAATATATGGCCAGTGTCAGTAAAAATGGGCAAAAAAAAGCGTATTTAAATTGTTGCTAGCAGCACAGTTAGTCATCAACGCTCCGGATAACATGAAAACAGCCTAACCAGCTCTCAGACTTTGGGTGGGGGCTAGGTCAGAGTTTGGGTGGGGGAGCTATGCTGAGAGGGTGTGAACGATGCTGAATGGGTGTAGACAAAGAAGAGCTCTCCAGTAGGTCCTAAAATATTCAAAGGCCATTTTCTCAAACGTAATTGACCAAAAGCCCTGTCCGCCTCAGCCGACCACTGCAAACGTACCGGTCCCCCCTTCAGCAGTAAGGTAATGGGAGCCGTTACCTGACCAAAACCCTTGATAAACCTCCGGTAGTAATTGTCAATCCCTAGAAACCGCTCCACCTGCTTTACCGTGGTAGGAGTCGGTCAATTACGCACGGCTGAAATGTTGTCACTCTTCATCTCCACCCCTGAGGTGGAAATGCGGTACCCTAGGAAGGAGACGGACTGTTGGAAGAACAGGCATTTCTCAGCCTTGACGTACAGGTCATGCTCCAACAGACGACCAAGCACCCTGCGCACCATCGACACATGCTCGGCACATGTAGTGGAGTATATCGAAATGTCATCAGTATACACCACTACACCCTGCCCATGCAGGTCCCTGAAAATCTCATCTACATATGCTTGAAAGACTGATGGAGCATTCATCAACCTGTACGGCATGACAAGGTACTCATAATGCCCTGAGGTAGAACTGAAAGCCGTCTTCCACTCGTCTCCCTCTCGGATACGCACCAGGTTGTAAGCGCGCCTGAGATCTAGTTTGGTGAAGAAGCGTGCCCCGTGCATTGACTCAATCGCTGTAGCTATGAGAGGTAGCAGGTGACTGTACCTCACAGTGATCTGGTTTAGACCTCGATAGTCAATACACGTGCACAGACCTCCCTCCTTCTTCACAAAAAAATTAACTTGAGGAGGCAGATGAAGTGGAGGACCGAATGTACCCGTGATGCAGGGATTCGGAGACATATGTTTCCATAGCCGCCGTCTCCGCCTGTGACAGGGGATACACGTGACTCCTGGGTAGTGCAGCGTCTACCAGGAGATTTATCGCACAATCCCCCCGTCGATGGGGTGGTAATTGAGTCGCCTTATTTTTGGAGAAGGCGAGAGCCAAATCGGCATATTCAGGGGGAATGCGCACGGTGGAGACCTGGTCTGGACTTTCCACCATAGTAGCACCTACGGAAACCCCTAAACATCTCCCCGAGCCCTCTCTTGACCACCCCGTGAGAGCCCTGCTATGGAACAGTGAGGTCATGACAGACTAACCAGGGTAAGCCTAGCACCATTGGAAACGCAGTAGAGTCAAGACTGATTCTCTCCTTGTGACCCCCCTGCGTCACCATGCCCAGGGGAGCGGTGGCCTCCCTAATTAGCCCTGATCCTAATGGTCGACTGTCTAAGGTGTGAACGGGGAAGGGCACAGCCACGGGAACAATGGGGATCCCTAAACTATGGGCGAACGATCTGTCTATAAAATTCCCAGCCGCGCCTGAATCGACGAGCGCCTTATGCTTGGAATGCGGGGAAAACTCAGGAAAAGTGACATACCAAAACATGTGTGCAACAGAGGGCTCTGGGGTGACACCAGAGTGCCCTGCCTGCTGCCTCGATCCCCAGAGGAACCAACCCGACACCGACCGGCAGTGTGACCTCTGCGGCCACAGATGGTGCACGAGACGGATCCTCCTCTGGTCTCCCTGCACACAGCACTCCCAGCTCCATGGGAATCGGAGCGGTGGTGCTGGGGGATGGAACCGACAGATCCCGCTCTGGACGTCCGCGGGTAGCCAGCAGTTTATCCAACCGAATGGACAGGTCCACCAGCTGGTCGAAGGTGAGGGTGGTGTCCCTGCATGCCAACTCCCGACGGACGTCCTCGCGCAAACTGCAGCGATAGTGGTTGATCAGGGCCCTGTCGTTCCATCCCGCACCGGCGGGCAGGGTCTGAAAGTCCATTGCGAACTCCTGGGCGCTCCTCGTCCCCTTCCTCAGATGGTAGAGACTGCCCAGAAACAGCGGGTGAAATCCTCTAAATGGTCCAGTGCCGCATCTCCTTCTCCCCACATGGCGTTGGCCCACTCCAGGCATTTCCCTGAGAGGCACAAGACGAGGGCGGACACCCTCTCATTGCCCGAAGGAGCTGGGTGGACAGTTGCCAGGACTCCATATTAGGGGTGTGGGATTCTGTAAGGGGTGCGTAACCGGTGGCAGGGAAGTCAGACGCAGAAGAGCAGAACTAGGTACCAGTCACGCACCAGTCAACATGTGCACAAGCACTTAAACAATCCCACACAAAGACATGGGGGGAACAGAGGGTTAAATACACAACAGTTAATTAGGGAAATGAAAACCAGGTGTGTAGGAAAACAAGACGAAACAAATGGAAAATTAAAAGTGCATCGACGATGGCTAGAAGACCGGTGACGCCAAATGCCGAACGCCGCCCGAACAAGGAGAGGAACCGACTTCGGTGGAAGTTGTGACAGTTCTAATGCAACAAAATGCCAAGGGGGATGAATACTTTTGCAAGGCACTGTATTTACTCAAGACATTTCAGCTTTATATTTTTTATAAATTTCTAAAAACTTAATTCCATTTTTACATTATGGGGTATTATGTGTAGGCCAGTGACAAAATTCATATCTATTTAATAAATGTTATATTCAGGCTGTAACACAACAAAATGTGGAAAAAGTCCAGGGGTGTGAATACCTTCTGAAGGCGCTGTATTGAGTTGCAGAGTCTTCCTAGCAACGCGATGACAGAGTAGCATCCAAAGAGGAGACAGAAGCTTAGTTGGTTCTGCTGCCAGTTCCGGAGGGGCACCCTGGATGCTGGCTCTGCCTCTCTACCCAGATGGCACGAGAGGGACAGGGAGAGTGGCACAGCGGCCATAGAAAGCTGCGAGGCGAGCCACCTGGAGTGTGTGTGTGTGTGCATACGTTTGTGTGTGACTGTGTCTGTGTGTGTGGGTGCGTGTGCACCTTATCATGTCACTTTTTATTCTGCCTAACAAACGGTGAAGAGCTGTGATCTGTCAAATTATCCTGTTGCAAAGTCTTGTAAAAATCTTGTTCAGTTTTTTATGTGACCACGTTTTCACAAAACTCTCTTTTTATTTGATTTATTTAACCTTTATTTAACAAGGCTAATCAGTTAAGAACAAATTCTTATTTACAAGGACGGCCTGCCAAAAGGCAAAAGGAACAGTGGCTGGGATTAAAAAAAGATTAAAAAAATACATCACGACAAGAGAGACAACACAACACTACATAAAGAGAGACCTAAAGACAACAACATAGCAAGGCAGAAACACATGACAACACACCATGGCAGCAACGCAACATGACAACAACATGGGACCAACATTATTGGGCACAGACAACAGCAAAAAGGGCAAGAAGGTGGAAGCAGAACAAAACATGGTACAAACATTTTTGGGCACAGACAATAGCAAAAAGGGCAAAAGGTAGAGGTAACAATGCATCACGCAAAGCAGCCACAAATGTCAGAAAGAGTGTCCATGATTGTGTCCTTTGAATGAAGAGATTGAGATAAAACTGTGCAGTGTGAGTGTTAGTTGCAGCTCAATGCAGTCACTAGCTGCAGTAAACTGAAAAGAGGAGCGAACCAGGGATGTGTGTGCTTTATCAGAATGTGACTGGCAGAACGGGTGTTGTATGTGGAGGATGACGGCTGCAGTATATATCTCAGATAGGGGGGGAGTGAGGATTAAGAGGGTTTTAGAAATAAGCATCTTGCAATGGGTATACAGAGATAACCAGTTTACAGAAGAGTATAAAGTGCAGTGATGTGTCCTATAATGAGCATTGGTGGCAAATTTCATGGCCGAAAGGTAAAGAATATCTAGCCGCTCGAGAGCACCCTTACCTGCCGATCTATAAATTATGTCTCCGTAATCTAGCATGGGTAGGATGGTCATCTGAATGAGGGTTAGTTTGGCAGTTGGGGTGAAAGAGGAGCGATTACGATAGAGGAAACCAAGTCTAGATTTAACTTTAGCCTGCAGCTTTGATATGTGCTGAGAGAAGCATAGTGTACCGTCTAGCTATACTCCCAAGTACTTGTCTGAGGTGACTACCTAAAGCTCTAAACCCTCAGAGGTAGTAATCACACATGTGGAGAGAGGGGCATTCTTCTAACAAACCACATAACCTTTGTTTTGGAGGAGTTCAGAACAAGGTTAAGGGCAGAGAAAGCTTGTTGGGCACTAAGAAAGCTTTGTTGTAGAGCATTTAACACAAAATCTGGGGAGGGGCCAGCTGAGTATAAGACTGTATCAACTGCATATAAATGGATGAGAGAGCTTCCTACTGCCTGAGCTATGTTGTTGATGTAAATTGAGAAGAGTGTGGGGCCTACGATTGAGCCTTAGTGTGCTCCCTTGGTGACAGGCAGTGGATGAGACAGCAGATTTTCTGACTTTATTCACTGCACTTTTTGAGAGAGGTAGTTAGCGAACCAGGCCAAAGACCCCTCGGAGACACCAAAACTCCTTAGCCTGCCCACAAGAATGGAATGGTCTACCGTACTAAAAGCTTTGGCCAAGTCAATAAATAGCAGCACAACATTGCTTAGAATCAAGGGCAATGGTGACATCATCGAGGACCTTTAAGGTTGCAGTGGCACATCCATAACCTGAGCGGAAACCAGATTGCATACCAGAGAGAATACTATAGACATCAAGAAAGCCAGTCAGTTTATTATTGACAAGTTTTTGATAAACAGGGCAAAACAGAAATATGCCTATAACAGAGGATCAGCTTGATCTCCCCCTTTAAATAAAGGATGAACCGTGGCTGCCTTCCAAGCAATGGGAACCTCCCCAGAAAGGAGAGAAAGGTTAAAAAGGTTGGAGATAGACTTTGCGATGATAGGGGCTAGAGGTCGACCAATTATGATTTTTCAACGTCGATAACAATACCGATTATTGGAGGACCAAAAAAAGCTGATACCGATTAACCTGCCGATTTTTATATATACATTTGTAATAATGGCAATTACAACAATACTGAATGAACAATGAACACTTTTAATTTAACTTAATATAATGCATCAATAAAATCAATGTAGTCTCAAATAAATAATGAAACATGTTCAATTTGGTTTAAATAATGCAAAAACAAAGTGTTGGTGAAGAAAGTAAAAGTGCAATATGTGCCATGTAAAAAAAGCTAACGTTTAAGTTCCTTGCTCAGAACATGAGAACATATGAAAGCTGGTTGTTCCTTTACATGAGTCTTCAATATTCCCAGGTAAGAAGTTTTAGGTTGTAGTTATTATAGGACTATTTCTCTCTATACCGTTTGTATTTCATACACCTTTGACTATTGGATGTCCTAATAGGTACTTTAGTATTGCCAACCTAATCTCGGGAGTTGATAGGCTTGAAGTCTTGCGAAGAGCTGCTGGCAAACGCAGGAAAGTACTGTTTGAATGAATGATTACGAGCCTGCTGC
Source organism: Oncorhynchus nerka (assembly GCF_034236695.1). Classification (NCBI taxonomy): domain Eukaryota; kingdom Metazoa; phylum Chordata; class Actinopteri; order Salmoniformes; family Salmonidae; genus Oncorhynchus; species Oncorhynchus nerka. The sequence continues at coordinate 43,564,748 of NC_088417.1, read as the reverse complement.
TGCCTACCACCGCTCAGTCAGACTGCTCTATCAAATCATAAACTTAATTCTAATATAATAACACACAGAAATACGAGCCTTAGGTCATTAATATGGTAAAATCTGGAAACTATCATTTCGAAAACAAAATGTTTATTCTTTCAGTGAAATACGGAACCGTTCCGTATTTTGTCTAACTGGTGGCATCCATAAGCCTACATATTGCTGTTACATTGCGCAACCTTCAATGTTATGTCATGATTATGTAAAATTCTGGCAAATTAGTTCGCAACGAGCCAGGTGATCCAAACTGTTGCATATACCCTGACTCTGCGTGCAATGAACGCAAGAGAAGTGACACAATTTCCCTAGATAATATTGCCTGCTAACATGAATTTCTTTTAACTAAATATGCAGGTTTAAAAAATATACTGTTTTATATATATACTGTTTTATATATATATGGTTTTTAAGAAAGGCATTGATATTTATGGTTAGGTACATTCGTGCAACGATTGTCTTTTTTCCCGCAAATGCGCTTTTGATAAATCATCCCCCGTTTGGCGAAGTTGGCTGTCTTTGTTAGGAAGAAATGGTCTTCACACAGTTCGCAACGAGCCAGGCGGCCCAAACTGCTGCATATTCCCTGACTCTGTTGCACAGAACGCAAGAGAAGTGACACAATTTCCCTAGTTAAAAGAAATTCATGTTATTCATTTTAACTAAATATACAGGTTTAAGAATAAATGCTTGTGTATTGATTTTAAGAAAGGCATTGATGTTTATGGTTAGGTACACATTGGTGCAACGACAGTGCTTTTTTCGCAAATGCTCTTGTTAAGTCACCCGTTTGGCGAAGTAGGCTGTGATTCAATGATAAATTAACATGCACCGCAACGATTATATGCAATGCAGGACAAGCTAGATAAACTATTAATATCATCAACCATGTGTAGTTAACTAGTGATTATGTTAAGATTGATTGTTTTTTACAAGATAAATTTAATCCTAGCTGTAACGCTTGTCGTCTGACCAAGGTGGAGCGTGGTAAATGTTCATGTTTTAAATATTTTAATGAACACTGAAAACAAAACAATAAACAACCAACAAACAGTCCTGTAAGGTGCATCACAACACTAAACAGAAAATAACCACCCACCAAACACAATGGAAAACAGGCTACCTAAATATGGTTCTCAATCAGGGACAATGATTGACAGCTGCCTCTGATTGAGAACCATACCAGGCCAAACACAGAAATAGAAAATCATAGACAAACTAACATAGACAACCCACCCAACTCACACCCTTACCATACTAAAACAAAGACCTAAATAAAAGAACTAAGGTCAGAACGTGACACTAGCTAGCACCTTACCTTGGCTCCTTGCTGTACTCGCAAAACAGGTAGTCAGCCTGCCACGCAGTCTCCTCGTGGAGTGCAATGTAATTGGTGTCCAGAAATGGCGATTACCAATTGTTATGAAAACTTGAAATCGGCCCTAATTAATCGGCCGTTCCGAGTAATCTGTTGACCTCTAATATGGGGCAGCAATCTTAAAGAAGAAAGGGTTGAAACCATCTGACCCAGATGGTTTAATGGGGTCAAGTTTCATGAGCTCCTTTAGCTCCTCTGCCTACAGGGAGAAACTTTGTAGCGGGGCTAGTCACATTAGAAGGGGTGGGAGATGAGGAAATGTTGGACGGGCAAGGAGGCATGGCTGAGTCAAATAGGAATCCTGACTTAATGAAGTGATGATGAAAGAGCTCAGCCATGTGCTTCTTGTCAGTAACAACCGCATCATCAACTTTAAGGGACATGGGCAACTGTGAGGAGGAGGTTTTATTTTCCAGGTCTTTAACCATTTTTTCAGAACTTCTTGGGGTTAGACCCACAGATAGTTACTTTAAGGAGCAATTCTCTAACTTTGGCCGGCGTGCACTTATTTCTTATTTGCCTGAACGAGAGCCAGTCAGCCAGAGTATGCATGTGCTGAGCCTTTCACCAAATGCAATTCTTGAGGTGGAGTAACCCTGCAAGATCACTGTTGAACCAGGGGCTGAACCTGTTTTTAATTCTCATTATCTTTATGTGGGCGTGTTTGTTAACAATACCATTGAAAATATCGAAAAGAAGTTCCAAGAGTCTTCGGCAGAGGGGATCAAGCTGATTCTATACCATTTTATAGAGGCCAGTTCATGAAGGAAGGCTTGCTCATTAAAGGCTTGCTCATTTTTTAGCAAGCGTCTATGACAAATCAGGACATGTCGTTTCACAGAGCAGTCATTACGAACACATGCTGTTAAACAGTGATCACTTAGGTCATTACAGAAAACACCAGATTGATACGTATCAGGATTATTTTTAATATTTTATTTATTTATTTTTTATTTTACCTTTATTTAACTAGGCAAGTCAGTTAAGAACAAATTCTTATTTTCAATGATGGCCTAGGAACAGTGGGTTAACTGCCTGTTCAGGGGCAGAACGACAGATTTGTACCTTGTCAGGATAACACCATGGACAGTAGCCTTTTCTGGGTGTTTGGAGTCATACCTTGTGAGATTGGTAATAATCTGAGTCCGGGCTTGGCTGAATCTGGGCTTGGCGGATGCGAGGAAAATGCTACATGCCCAAATGCAACTGTAAAGTTTGGTGGAGAGGGTATAATAGTCTGGGGCTGTTTTTCATGCTTCGGGCTAGGCCTCTTAGTTCTAGTGAAGGGAAATATTAACGCTACGGCATACAATGACATTCTAGACGATTCTGTGCTTCCAACATTGTGGCAACAGTTTGGGGACGGCCCTTTCCTGTTTCAGCATGACAATACCCCCTTGCACAAAATGAGGTCCATACAGAGATTATTTATCGAGATGAGTGAAGAACTTGACTGGCCTGCACAGAGCCCTGACCTCAACCCTATCGAACACCTTTGGGATGAATTGTTTGACGATGGTGTCCACATACTTTTGGTTATGTAGTGTGATTGTATTATTTTGCCTCTGTGCCAATCATTGAGTTTCCAGATCCAGTCTGACCCCTGTTGTCTGACGTCTCACCCTGTCACAGAGGCAAAATAATACCCATAAATCCTGGTGGCAGGTCACTCTTGACATGACGGAGTCCCTACTGATTACACCGTCACGGTGAGGTGACAATGATGCCTGGCCCTCCCCTCTAAGCTTTTCAACACAGCCAGACCTCACAGCTCCGTCTCAGCCAGAGATAAAATGTACTCAGCAAATCATACTGGTTGTTTACCCAGGATCATATGCAAATAAATCACTTTTATGTGGCAATGTAGGCCATTTCTGATGAGTGATTTTACAATAGAAACAATCATAAGGATACTTACATTACATTTAGTTGACCCTCTTATCCAGGAGTGAGTGCATACATTTTCGTACTGTTCCCCCATGGGAATCAAACCCACAACTCTAGTGGTGCAAGTGCTTAGCTCTACCAACTGAGCCACTCGGGACCACATAAGGAAGTTTGCCATGTCAAAGAATTTCTCTATTGTAAAGAGGTGAAGCTGTCGTCAGCAGACAGAGGGAAAACAACATGACACACAATGGAATTGCTGAGACTATTAGTCAGTGTCATCGATACCAAAGCATTTCCACCTGATGCAAATATTCACCAAAACCCAGTGTAATGTTTTCCTAATGGAGCGTGGGATGTGGGGAGTTTCTATTGGACTAAAGCAGTGTAATGCTTAAAGCCAGCAGCGCATTATAAGCAGGTGCTCAGCTCCTCTCACAGACTGATTTACAGCTCATATCCTTAGTCAATAGCAGTCACACCTGATACATGCCTGGCCTGTGCTCCACTCACACACACACACTCGTTCAGAGAGCTTGGGTGTCGTTCCTTGGTGGAATAAACAGCACCATCAGACAGAGAGCCCCGATGAATGGAGGACAAGAGGGAGCTGTCACTCTCAGTGAGTGGCGCTGTGGCTGAGGAAGTTAACTGGATGTTTGTCTCATGCATCTCTTCCTTCCTTTGTTCTGTTGTTCTCTCCTCTCCTCAGTTGAGAGTTTTGTGTTGAAGAGATTTGTGTTGAATTGTAGGCCTACAGATTTGATCCGGTGTTACAGTAGAACTGCCATGCTAATGAGGATGATGATGACAACCATGCATCATTATCTTAAAAAAATATATATTATTATTATTATGCTATTTTATTAGGGTCCCCATGGGGTCAACAGAAATGACATACAACAAAAACAAAACAACAACTAAAATGATCAAATGACTGGCAATCAGGAGCACGTTTAACTTGAGACCTGTCTTTTGTCTAGGTAGCCAGGCCCATCATTATCTCTTTTGTACTCCGTCGGCCTGGCAACGGATTCGCTGCTGGTCTCCGGCTCTTGTCCACACTGAGTCTTAAGTGTGGGAGTTGTATACTATAGTAGTCTACTACAGACAAAGTCAGAGCCTTGTCCGTCACGTCCAATCTAGGGCCATCCTCTCAGACACTAATCTCCCGGGCAGAACACACTCACACCGGTGACAGGACAATTAGAAGCACAATTTAGAGCTAATAGCCCTGATTTCAGTGCGAGGCCAGTGGACCTCACTGGTGTGGTTATACTGTAATAGGCCTAATAGCATCAAATGCTTACCGTAAAGCATTTGGTTTAATGACTACTGTGGGGTTACTGTGGATTATGTTATAGTGGGTTAGAACCATAACATGGATATTTATGACTAAATAACAAGGAGCATACATAGATTACACCTGTCCTCTCCTCTCATTGTGCAGTCTGGGACACAGGCTCCCATGGGCTGCACTGCCACACTGTTCAAACCCAAACAAGCCCCACAAACACAACAGCTCAGGGAAATGGGTAATCTCATGATTCATAGAAGTTGTTATGAATGCCAATGTCAAGTGCAGTATTAGGCCTACCAAATAAATAACCCATCCCACAAGAGATAAGAAACATAGATTTCGTTGTGTGTATCGTGTAGTGTTCTCTTAAGTGATCAGGCTACTGCAGAATGATGGATAACCAGCTCAATGCGTGTTTGTTCCTTCCTGTGGTGAATGAATACAGCCTTTGAGTGGCTGGCGACTCGGTGAGTTATTTAGGAGGCCATTGTTTGGTGATCCTTCATGAGGAAGTCTTGTTGATTTTCCCACTCATCTTCAGCCCCCTTTTGTCTGCTTTGCTTCTGCATATGTCACAGACACTCATGGGGCTGCTGTAGCTGTTCTGTATCACTCCCTGCTGTGAATAAATTCAGCTGGACAGCTTCAGACTCTGGCTTAACATCGTCCTGGGGCACCCTCTTAACGTGGCCTTCTTCTCCAAAGTGCTGACACTGAAAAGGCATTCTGTAATCAATTGGATCCCAAATCCCACTTGATCTCTTGAGAGTGAGTGGCTTTCCAGGAACCCTGGGTATTGTGTGACTATCAAGCCCAGAACAAGCCAATATGTTATCTCCAGTAGGTCTCTGTCTGTCGGTCTGTTTCAACAAAACATCGAGGCAGTCAGTTGGCAGGTCAACCAAGCACCAGTCACCATAGCTCTTCTGGGCTTCACTAAACCACTACTGCCTCATTCTCACACTAGCCTGATAGCTGCACTGTATGTTTTCTACTTCTCATCCCATTTTAGTTACATTTTCAGCCCTCTGTTAATGCGAGCCATTGGGAAAAAGTAATCCTCCCAGACAGAGAGTCTAGTTAGAGAGAGATAAGACCAGACAGACTTTGTTTCAAATCGCTCTATTTCAGATTTCAATAGTAGAGCTGGACCTGAGGACATGACCTCCTAACTGAGTGATGACGGGGCATTATGAATGATGGATTTTGGTCCAGCCAGAGGACATGCAGCACACTGTCGGGCTGTTTTAATCCCTTTGGCGTTTGACTATTTTAGTTGTTTAGAAAGACTCTAAATAATAGATTTAGCTTCCAAAAATATCACTAATGCATATAGGTATTGTGGTCAACCATGCTGCATCATTTACTATTTGACATTCACACATATTGTACACATTATACATATTTCCATCTCTGACTGACATCTCTGAGAGACGCATACAAAGCTCTCCCACGCCCACCATTTGGAAATATGACCATGACTCTATCCTCTTGATTCCTGCTTACAAGCAAAAACTCAAACAGGAGGTACCAGTGACACACTCAATTCGAAAGTGGTCCATTTAAGCAGATGCTGAACTACAGGACTGTTTTGCTAGCACATCATCCGATGGCATTGAGGAGTTAACTACCACAGTCACTGGCTTCATTAATAAGTGCATCGACAATGTCATCCCTACAGTGACCGTACGTACATATCCCAACCAGAAACCATGAATTACAGGAAACATCAACACTGACCTAAAGGCTAGAGCTGCCCCTTTCAAGGACGCTAACCCGGACGCTTATAACAAGTCCCTCGTCAATACAGGACTAAGATCGAATCCTACTACCTTGGATCTGATGCACGTCGGATGTGGCAGGGCTTGCAAGCTATCACGGATTACAAAGACGCTATCACGGATTACAAATCCGAAACGCGTCGGATATTTAAAACCTTGTCTCTACTGAACATGCCACACAAATAAAGGCATTTTAATGAATTATATGACGAGTACTACGTAATCCTATTGGATGACAAATAACCTAGTTATGATAAGCTAGAAGTTAGTGGCTGCATGTTAATTGCATTGGCAGGTCTCAAAGATGGCCCTGCCTGTGATTTAGGTCCACGCTGACAACCATACCGCAACCCTTTATCTGAGGGTACTATACATTTAGTTGGCTGTTCCTCGACTCATTAGCACTGATGAAGTGTAACATTGAGATTGACCTTGAGCTACACCTTCTGGTTGCTGGCTCTGATTCCACGATATATCTTTTAATCCAATTCTCCACCGCAGATGTTGTCCCTTATTTTTTGCACTGTTGTGCACATTGCTGTTTTGTAGTGCCTGCTTTGCTTCTGCTAACAACTGAGCAGATGTACAGTACAGCAGCTGTCCAGCACTTGTGATGACTGATCTAACGATCTAACCACTCCTCTCCTGTGGTTTCTAGCAGGGCCGTACCAGCACAGCGGAGGCAGCCCGAGCAGCAACAGCGGGCGTGGTGCCGCGACTATCCACTGTCTCCGCTGCCGGGAGCTCTGTAAGGGAGAGGTGGTGCGTGTGCAGAATTTCCACTTCCACGTCAAGTGCTTCACCTGCCAAGGTAAGACCCTCAGCTTCCTTTCTGTCTGTCTGCCTGTCTGTCTGCCCGTCTGCCTGTCGTTCTGTCTGTCTGTGTGGCTATTCCCTAGACAGCCCAGCCTCCACAGTACAGCAGCACTCAGCCAGTCCCATTAGAAACCATTAGCTGTCAGAGAGAGAGACAGAGATTATGTGTGTCCATGACACCCCCTGGGCTGCTCAAAGGCTCTGATCAGGAGAAAAACACACATCCTAAATAAAGGAATAGCAAGGGAATCCTGCTAAGAGCTCACCATGGTAGACAAGAAAATAAAGACAAGCTCAACTTCCATCTGGTCATTTTATCCTTATTATTAAACCTATAAATGAGCATTTAATATTTTCAGAATGCTCTTTTCTACTCATATTTCACCTAAGACATTAAAAGCAGCTTGTAGTGCCTTTAACAGTCTGTATTTGTAATGAGAGGAATAGGCAAGCCATTTCACCTCCCATTGTCAGGAAGGATTTCCAAAATGCCGGCGCTCACGTGGTCTTGTTTATTATGCAAGCTGTTGCTGTGGTAACGGTGTTAGGGGGCAACCTGCCTTAAATGATGGTTCCTCTCTCCGTCAGTATCAACCAATAGGAGCCCTTCCTGCACGCTCTGGAGCACAGCAATCGGGTTTGCCATTACAACATATAGAAATCTCCCTTTTTCTCTCTTCTCTTTCTCGCTCCTTTTCTTCCTGTTTGTCTCTGTTTATCTCTCGCCCCTTTCCCTTCTCTTTCTTTCATTATCTGTTCAGTCTCTCTCTTTCTATCTTTGTCTCTCTCTCTCTCTCTCTGTCTCTATATTCCTCTCTGTCTCTATTTCTCTCTCTCTCTCTCTGTATCTATCAGTCCCTGCCTATGGTATTTTCCTTCTCCAGTCCCTGCCTACTGTTTCCACCATTAGAACCAGCAGCAGCACTCCCTCCACCCACACTCTCTCATTCACTGTGCCCTACCAAGGCTAGTGAGTGTCTGAGAGCTGCAGACTGAGGGTGCTGATCTGACAGCTCCAGCTCCGCCACCACAGACACCTCAGCTCCTGGCTGACCTGCCCTCCTCAGCCTCTCCTCCTACAGCAGAGAGGAGGCTGGGCCCTGGGATGCCTGCTGGGGGGAATGCTGGTGGAAATCCTGCTGAGGATCTGGCCAGTGTGTGTGTGGTGGTGGTGGTGGGGGTGTAGTGGTCCGGGGGCTAGTGGTTGGTTGTGGAGGATGTGGATTGTGTGTAGGGTTAGGTAGGGTTAGGTAGGGCTGGTAGTTGGTTGTGGAGAATGTGGATTGTGTGTAGGGTTAGGTAGGGCTGGTGGTTGGTTGTGGAGAATGTGGATTGTGTGTAGGGTTAGGTAGGGCTGGTGGTTAGTTGTGGAGGATGTGGATTGTGTGTAGGGTTAGGTAGGGCTGGTGGTTGGTTGTGGAGGATGTGGATTGTGTGTAGGGTTAGGTAGGGAGGTGGTTGGTTGTGGAGGGTGTGGATTGTGTGTAGGGTTAGGTAGGGAGGTGGTTGGTTGTGGAGGATGTGGATTGTGTGTAGGGTTAGGTAGGGAGGTGGTTGGTTGTGGAGGATGTGGATTGTGTGTAGGGTTAGGTAGGGAGGTGGTTGGTTGGTTGGTTGGTTGTGGAGAATGTGGATTGTGTGTAGGGTTAGGTAGGGAGGTGGTTGGTTGTGGAGGATGTGGATTGTGTGTAGGGTTAGGTAGGGAGGTGGTTGGTTGTGGAGGATGTGGATTGTGTGTAGGGTTAGGTAGGGAGGTGGTTGGTTGGTTGGTTGGTTGTGGAGAATGTGGATTGTGTGTAGGGTTAGGTAGGGAGGTGGTTGGTTGTGGAGAATGTGGATTGTGTGTAGGGTTAGGTAGGGAGGTGGTTGGTTGGTTGTGGAGATTGTGGATTGTGTGTAGGGTTAAGTAGGGCTGGTGGTTGGTTGTGGAGAATGTGGATTGTGTGTAGGGTTAAGTAGGGCTGGTGGTTGGTTGTGGAGAATGTGGATTGTGTGTAGGGTTAGGTAGGGAGGTGGTTGGTTGTGGAGAATGTGGATTGTGTGTAGGGTTAGGTAGACCTGGTGGACAGCAGGTGTTTTTCCTAACCTGCCGCAGGTCTCAAGCGTTTAGCTCAGAAACACAGTCTATCCACCTGGTAGCCCACTGTGAGCTGATAGTGTCTATCTGCCTTTCAGAGCAGATGTTTCTCACTGTAGTCTCATGGCTTTAGGCAGAGCACACCAAGCATTGTCTGCTACACTGTGCATTTGTTTTCCACTGGCCATCATTAATCCTCATGACAAATCTAATCTCCACCTGTGTACTCCTCCCACACACAGCAGATTTCTAGAAAGTTGTGTTGCAGCAGCGGTACTGAGTGGGTGAAAGTGTGCCTGACCTTTTAACTGAGCCAAACAACAAGCCTACGCCCCTGTGTTGGAGTGGGAGTCAAATGGAATTAGAGAAGGAAAAAAACATTTAGTAAAAGCCTCATTGTTTTTTTTTTAGTCACGCACATTTGAAGTCCTCTGCTCGGGTTGGGATGATGTCCTTTTTCAGTGTGTTGTGTGCTAGCTGGGAGGGAGACAGTGAGACAGGGTGGGATGCAGCGATGCGCGGGGGACATCCATGCCAAGATGTGTGCCTGACCTGCTTCTACACCAATACAGACGGTCTGTAGTGTTCCGACAGCCCAAGCATGAAATTGATTTTCCCTCACCACACAAAAAGCCATTGATGAGTCTTGTGGTCGCCGAACGAGCCATCATCCCACACTGGGAGCCAGTGGCCAGGTGAAAACTGAAACGCAAACGTTTCATATTATACCTTATCAGTGTGAGGAAGCGTAAAGAAATACAATGACATGAGCACCTGGAAAGAACTGACCATGTTGAAACAGAATACCTAATATAGAATCCTGGAGTCAGCAGTCTATCCAGTATCCACAGTCAGCAGGTACCTAACCAAATCAGCCTCTTAGTCTGGGCCCTCTCTGGCCCTCTCCCGCTCTCTCTGGCCTGTATGTGCCTTCCCTGACCCTCTCTGGCCCTCACTGGCCCTCACTGGCACTCCCTTCCTGAATGATGTCAGGTCTGGTGTAGAAGCAGGTAGTTAGCACAGAGGGTCTCATCTCTCCAAGACAATAGTTACCGTTGTCACAATATTGTGGACACTAGATTGTCTATGTCATTCTAGTATTCCAAAGAACAGGGTTTCCCAAACTCGGTCCCGCCCCGCCCCGGGTGCATGTTTTGTTTTTGTCCTATCACTAAACAGCAGATTCAAATAATCAAAGCTTGATGATGAGTTGGTTATTTTAATCAGCTGTGTAGTGCTGGGGCAAACACCAAAATGTGGGGGGCCCAGGACCGAGATTGGGAAACCCACGCCTTAGAACACCACAAAGTTGCATACAAAGATGGAGGAGAACAAGTGAGAATTGCCTCTAAAGTTGCCTAGCAGTTAAGAGTGTTGGGCCAGTAACCTAAAGGTTGCCGGTTCGAATCCCCGGAGCCGACTAGGTGAAGAATCTGTCTTAAGTGTCCTTGAGCAATGCACTTAACCATTATTTCTCCTGTAAGTCACTCTGGATAAGAGCATATATTCAAATGTAAGATAAAGAGAGAGAGCAAACATCCCCTGTAGGTGTATGAGAAGCCGTTTGGAGGTCATCTGTTTTAGGAGGCCTAGATTTTTAGAAGAAGCACATGTATTATTTTGTACAGTGTTCAGATTAGCTGTTGTTGAAGCAGCAGCTACTCTACTTGGGGTTCACACGCAAAAAAAATCAAACGTGACTTAACACAGAAGAACATCAATAGTCAAGAACAGCTCAAGGACTGAACTACACAAATGTAAAATAAGAACAGTAGATAGCCTTGAATCACTGATGGATTTGGAGACTGTGACGAGACCCCTGGTGGCATGTCTTGTGGGGTAAGTATGTCTGTCAGAGCTATATGTAAGTTGATTATACAAACATTTTGGAATTTTCAACACAATAGCATTTCTCAGAAAAAAAACAAAAATGTATGCAGTCAATCACTCTTCTACTTACATTTGACATTTTTACATTTTAGTCATTTAGCAGACACTCTTATCCAGAGCGATATACAGTTGGTGCATTTATCTTTAGTAAGTGAATGCACTGTAAGTCGCTCTGGATAAGAGTGTTTGCTAAATTACTAAAATGTAATGTAAATGTTGTTCAGGGTCACGCCAAGGTTCTTTGCACTCTGGGAGGGGGACACCTTGGAGTTGTCAACTGTGATGGTGAGAGACGGACATGCATACTGTTGACCTTAGCCTTCTGTGTACATTGAAGGGCAAGACATGCTGCTCTGTTCTGGGCCAGTTGTAGCTTTTCTAGGTCCTTCTTTGCAGCACTTGACCATATCACTGGGCAATAATCAAGATTAGATTCAACTCGAGCCTGCAGGAATTGTTTGGTCGACTGTGGTGTTAAAAATGCAGAAAATGTCTTTATCACAGACAGACCTCTCCTCATATTTACAGCAATTGAATCAATATGCATTGACCATGACCATTTACAGTTTAAGGTGACACAACACGTTTTACCACATTCAGCTGAGGTCTAGAATTTAGGTAGCCAAATACAATCCTTTTAGTTTTAGATATGTTCAGGACTAGGTTATTACTCGCCACCCATTCCAAAACCGACTGCAACTCTTTGTTTAGCGTTGCAGTCATTTCACTAGCTGAAATAGGGTCATTAGTGCAGTGTTTTCGCTAACTACATATGGTCGTTATTGTCCTCAGGCAAAGAAACTTGTAGAAACAAAAATGTGTTAATAGACCAGAAAGAGAGTACCAAACCTCTCAACTAGTTTTCAGTTCCCCTCCCACTCAGACCACTCCCAGACAGTCCTAGCAAAATTATTGCTTGAGAAATAGTTCTTTACTAAGGTTTTTTTCTTTTCTTTTTTTACTATTTTAATTGAAACAATCACAGTAAGGTACTTAATTGTCACCCAGAAATGTTTTGATATTGAGATGAAAACAGCTGCATTGGCCCTTTAAGGTTTAAAGTAATTAATACTTTATAATATTGATTCAGTAGTTTTCCCTCAACAAGGGCTAATGATTCTCCATTGGCCATCGACATTCTGTTTAGATGAAATCTTCTACCGTATCAAGCCATGAACTCTTAAGTGCACTAATGAATCAACCATCTCTTCCAACTGGGTCTGTAGAGACTTCTCTTTTTGCCTCTGTGTTTCTAGCTTTGAACCTCACCGATCCACAGAGCCTATCTGTGTCAGAGACAATGCAATCTCTTGTTAGTTGTTGGGAGATGTGTTGGGGGATGTGAGTGAGCGTCCTTGGACAAACTCCAGGAAGTAGAAGGAGAGTCCGCTGGGATTGAAGTGGGGAGGAGGCCAAAAAGGACAGGGAGGAGAGGCAAAAAAAAGTAATTTCTACACAAACAGTGTCTGCCAAGCCATATATTCCCATTAGGCTCCACTTGTGAGGACAGTATGAGTGGTGCCTCTAGAATGGAGGCTGTGTGGGGGGCAGGGCTGGACCTGCCCGCTGTCTCTCTCTGTCTCTGTCCTGGGGGTATGGGGCGGCCCAGGAAGTCATCTGTCGGCCCAGGAAGTCATCTGTCGGCCCAGGAAGTCATCTGTCAGCCCATGGCGAGGAGGACAGAAGAGAAAAAAGCAGGAGGGAGGTGCCAGTCATACTGTAGAAATAGACCAGTAGCCTGCAGCTCCCACATTCATCTGATAAAAAAACAAGCACACTTACACACACACACACACACACACACACACACACACACACACAGACAGACACTCACCCACACTGGTCCAGTCTTCTTGGCATATACTGTAACTATTGTATCTAGATGAAAGAAGATGAAATGAACATTCTACATTCTACATTCTATTCTATTGTCATGAGGGGATTTTTTAAAAACTCATTGACGTTTATGATGCTATTTATAGGGATGCAACGTATCACATCTCTCTTTTTTAACGGTAATCTAGTAGTGCACTTCTCTCTAAATCACATCAAAGTTTATTGGTCGTGTACACAGATTTGCACACTATCGCAGGTGCAGTGAAATGCTAATGTTTCTAGCTCCAAAAGTGCAGTAATACCTACAAATACAAAACAATACACACATAATCCAAGAAATTAAAAGAAAGAAATTAAGAAATTTCTGAACGAGCAATGTCAGAGTCCGGAATATATATATATATACATATATATACATACAGTGGGGAGAACAGGTATTTGATACACTGCTGATTTTGCAGGTTTTTCTACTTACAAAGCATGTAGAGGTCTGTCATTTTTATCATAGGTACACTTCAACTGTGAGAGACGGAATCTAAAACAAAAATCCAGAAAATATATATATACACACGTGTATAGACATTATGGTCAGTATATGAATAGAAAAGTTGTGTACAGCAGTAGTTAGCAAACTAAATTCCACAATACCTCTTTCACCATCTGGCTTGGATTCTCTGTCGACTGGTCTGCCGACGAATACTCCATCCGCTGTGCCTTCATCGATAGCCAAGTCAACAAACAGATCACTGACCATCTCGAATCCCACCTTACCTTCTCCGCTGTGCAATCTGGTTTCCGAGCCGGTCACGGGTGCACCTCAGCCACGCTCAAGGTACTAAACGGTATCATAACCGCCATCGATAAAAGACAGTACTGTGCAGCCGTCTTCATCGACCTGGCCAAGGCTTTTTCGACTCTGTCAATCACCACATTCTTATCGGCAGACTCAGTAGCCTCGGTTTTTCTAATGACTGCCTTGCCTGGTTCACCAACTACTTTGCAGACAGAGTTCAGTGTGTCAAATCGGAGGGCATGTTGTCCGGTCCTCTGGCAGTCTCTATGGGGGTGCCACAGGGTTCAATTCTTGGGCAGACTCTTTACTCTGTATATATCAATGATGTTGCTCTTGCTGCGGGCGATTCCCTGATCCACCTCTACGCAGACGACACCATTCTGTATACTTCTGGCCCTTCCTTGGACACTGTGCTATCTAACCTCCAAACGAGCTTCAATGCCATACAACACTCCTTCCGTGGCCTCCAACTGCTCTTAAACGCTAGTAAAACCAAATGCATGCTTTTCAACCGTTCGCTGCCTGCACCTTCACGCCCGACTTGCATCACCACCCTGGATGGTTCCGACCTAGAATATGTGGACATCTATAAGTAACTAGGTGTCTGGCTAGACTGTAAACTCTCCTTCCAGACTCATATCAAACATCTCCAATCCAAAATCAAATCTAGAATCGGCTTTCTATTTCGCAACAAAGCCTCCTTCACTCACTCCGCCAAACTTACCCTAGTAAAACTGACTATCCTACCGATCCTCGACTTCGGCGATGTCATCTACAAAATGGCTTCTAATACTCTACTCAGCAAACTGGATGCAGTTTATCACAGTGCCATCCACTTTGTTATTAAAGCACCTTATACCACCCACCACTGCAACCTGTATGCTCTAGTCTGCTGGCCATCGCTACATATTCGTCGCCAGACCCGCTGGCTCCAGGTCATCTACAAATCCATGCTAGGTAAAGCTCCGCCTTATCTCAGTTCACTGGTCACGATAGCAACACCCACCCGTAGCACGTGCTCCAGCAGGTGTATCTCACTGATCATCCCTAAAGCCAACACCCCATTTGGCCGCCTTTCCTTCCAGTTCTCTGCTGCCTGTGACTGGAACGAATTGCAAAAAACGTTGAAGTTGTAGACTTATCTCCCTCACCAATTTTAAACATCTGCTATCTGAGCAGCTAACCGATCGCTGCAGCTGTACATAGTCTATCGGTAAATAGCCCACCCAATTTACCTACCTCATCCCCATACTGTTTTTATTTATTTACTTTTCTGCTCTTTTGCACACAAGTATCTCTACCTGTACATGACCATCTGATCATTTATCACTCCAGTGTTAATCTGCTAAATTGTAATTATTCTCCTACCTCCTTATGACTTTTGCACACAATGTATATAGACTCCTTTTTTATTTTATTTTATTTTTTTCTACTGTGTTATTGACTTGTTTATTGTTTACTCCATGTGTAACTCCATGTTTGTTCACACTGCTATGCTTTATCTTGGCCAGGTCGCAGTTGTAAATGATAACTTGTTCTCAACTAGCCTACCTGGTTAAATAAAGGTGAAATAAAAAAAAAGATATATATAGGATGAGCCATTACTAGAATACAGTATATACTGTGCATATAAAGTGTGTAAAACAGTTTTTGTTGTGTCACAGGCTGAATTCAAACTTTTTGAAATATATTTTTTCTCACCGATCTACATACAGTACAATACCCCATATTGTCAAAGTGAAAACATGTTTTTAGTAATTTTTGCAAATTTATTGAAAATGAAATACAGAAATATCTAATTTACATAAGTATTCACACCAATACATATTAGAATCACCATTAGCAACGATTACAGCTGTGAGTTTTTCTAGGTAAGTCTCTAAGAGCTTTGCACTCCTGAATTGTCCAATATTTGCCGATTATTCTTTTCAGAATTCTTCAAGCTCTGTCAAAGTGGTTGTTGATCATCGCTAGACAACCATTTTCAAGTCTTTCCATAGATTGTCAAGCAGATTTAAGTCAAAACTCTAACTCAGCCACTCAGGAACATTTACTGTCTTCTTGGTAAGCAACTCCAGTGTAGATTTGGCCTTGTGTTTTAGGTTATTGTCCTTCTGAAAGTTGAATAAATATCCCAATGTCTGATGGAAAGCAGACTGAATCAGGTTTTCCTCTAGGATTTTGACTATGCTTAGCTCCATTCCATTTATTTTATATCCTGAAAAACTCCCCAGTCCTTAACAATTACAAGCATACCCATAACATGATGCAGCCACCACTATGCTTAAAAATATGGAAAGTGGTACTTAGTCATGTGTTGAATTGGATTTTCTACAAACATAACACATAAACATAACACATAAAGTGAATTGCTTTGCCACATTTTATACAGTATTACTTTAGTGCCTTGCTGCAAACAGGATGCATGTTTTGAAATATGTTGTATTCTTTTCACTCTGAGTTAGGAAGGACGCCTGTATCTTTGTAGTGACTGGGTGCATTGATACACCACCCAAAGTGTAATTAATAACAACACCATACTTAAAGGGATATTCAATGTCTGTTTGTTTTTTTACCCATCTACCAATAGGTGCCCTTCTTTGCGAGGCGTTGGAAAACCTTCCTGGTCTTTTTGGTTGAATCTGTGATTTAAATTCACTGCTCGACGAGGGACCTTACAGATAATTCTATACGTGGGGTACAGAGATGAGGTAGTCATTCAAAAATCATGTTAAACACTATTATTGAACAGAGTTAGTCCATGGAACATTATTTAACTTGTTAAGCACATGTTTACTCCTGCACTTATGCCATACCAAAGGGGTTGAGTACTTACTGACTCAAGACATTTCAGCTTTTCATTTTTCATTATTTTGTAAAAATGTTAAAAAATCAACAATTTCACTTTGACATTATGAGGCATTGTGTGTAGGCCAGTGACACAAAACCTAAATTGAATCCATTTTAAATTCAGGCTATAACACAACAAAATGTGGAAACAGTCAAGGGGTGTGAATGCTTTCTGAAGGCAAAGAAGTCTCTAAAGTGCAGGGTAGAGTACCGGGTGGTAGCCGGCTAGCAACAGTGACTGAGGTTCAGGGATGATACTGGGCAGGGGCTTGGGTGGCTGAGGTCCTTGATGATCTTGTTGGCCTTAGATTAATTTCATTTCATTTGCGATTTTCATGAATAGTTAACGTTGTGTTATGCAAATGAGCTTGCAGATAGATTTACACAATCCTGGATACAGGTTTTTTTTCGTAGCTAAACGTGACGCAGAAAACAGAGCGAATTGTCCTAAACAAATAATCTCTGAGAGTCTCCTCATTGAAAACATCCGAAGTTCTTCAAAGGTAAATGATTTTATTTGAATGCTTTTCTGTTTTTTGTGAAAATGTTGCCTGCTGAATGCTAACGCTAAATGCTACGTTAAATGCTACATTAGCTATCAATACTGTTACACAAATGCTTGTTTTGCGATGGTTGAGAAGCATATTTTGAAAATCTGAGATGACAGTGTTGTTAACAAAAGGCTAAGTTTGAGAGCAAATAGATTAATTTCATTTCATTTGCGATTTTCATGAATAGTTAACGTTGCGTTATGGTAATGAGCTTTTGAGGCTGTAGTCACGATACCGGATCCGGGATGGCTCGACGCAAGAAGTTAATCATTACCTCATATCAGTCTCATCAGAACATTGCATACTCCTTGGATCTGCAAGAACCCCAGCTTTACTTATGATTCAGCACTACAAAAAATTGGTTGAATTATTTATTTACTAACTAACTAACTAAATAATAACACAGAATAACATACACACTTAACACATGAGAAGAAGTCCCTAGGGGACTAACAACAGCATGACTGCTTGGTTACCACAAGAGGGAGGGTTAGATAGGGAGAGACAAAGAGAGAGTCAAACTTATCGTTGATACATTTGGAAACTTATGTTACCTCTGCACATGAACCACCGCTCGTTTGGGTAAGAGATCATGAATGTATTTACGTGTAGATGTCTTTGTTTGTCTCTCTGTTGAAACCAATCAATCCTTCTATGGGGAAGTTGTAGTGTTCCGCTTCGGTGTAAGGCTCTGATTGTCCTTCTTCTTAGTTGTCTTGGTTTTGTAGTGGAGTGCTCAAGTAGAACAGATACTCAGATGCACCAATGATTATCTGAGATGATGTGTTCTCCTTCCCACCTTGTGTTTTTACACACACCTGCAGAATGGCAATGTTCAGGTCTAGTCTAGGAGTTATTTTAGGAGTTATTTTCTTCAGCTCAGTTTGAGGTTACGTTCTAACCATTTCCAACATGTTGCTAGTCTGGTAGGTGGACCACAGTCTCTTGTCTTTTAGTCTGATATGTTAATTCTTACCCAGTCCTTTTAAGCACTCTTGTCGAAAAGGGCAGTTCCATCACGCTGAGAGTGTGGCTAGTTACTGTGCAAAGTTTATATGAAAAACAATTATCTCATTAGACACTAACATCACATTCCTATCTTAACAAAAATAGCTGCATCCATTTTCCTATCCCATAGACAATGTATTGGATGGAAACTTGACGGATAAAATGTGTACACTTTCCAAGTTACAGTATTTTCTTGATACCATTCTCAATGACATCACAAAATAATAAAAAATGTGACATGATTATTCTTTTCATCCCCACTGACCATTCTTAACATTCCTATCTTAGAAATATTGTTCCAATATTCACATTTTGGGTGTTTTTGGCGCGGCAAAAGTCATCTGTGAGACAAATAATTCCTTTGGTTGATACCGAAAAGCAGGAGAGAGATTCCCCTCCCTAATTTATGACAGAGTGTTAAGGTGTCAAACCCCTCTCCTCTTCATCGTCAGCCATTTGCCAAGATGATCTGAGGCCTTGGATCCTCAGCCAGGAGAGTCATGACACCATAATCCAGCTATCCTCATGCACTTTCTGCCACCTCAGATTTTTTGGGGTGCATAATGCCCTTGCTCTCAATGGTGCATCTGTAGAAGTTTGTGAGAGTCTTAGGGGCCAAGCCAAATTTCTTCAGCCTCCTGAGGTTGTAGAGGCGCTGTCACTACATTGTCTGTGTGAAGGGACCATTTCAGGTCATCAGTGATGTGCACGCCAAGGAACCTCAAGCTTTTGAGTTGGACACATGCGTGGCCATGCAGTCATGGTGAACAGGGAGTACAGGGGGGCTGAGCAGACACCCCTGTGGGGCCACCATGTTGAGGATCAGCATGGAGGACGTGTTGTTGCCTACCTTTACCACTTGGGGTCGGCCCGTCGGGGAGTCCAGGACCCAGTTGCACATGGAGGGGTTCAGACCCAGGGCCCTGAGCTTAGTGATGAGCTTGGAGGGCACTATGGTATTGAAGGCTGAGCTGTAGTCGATGAACAGTATTCTTACATAGGCACATGTGCAGTGCATTTGGAAAGTATTCAGACCCCTTCCCTTATTCCACATTTTGTTATGTTACAACCTTATTCTAACACGAATGTATAAAAACAAAACAACAGAAATACCTTATTTACATAAGTATTCAGTATTCCTTTGCTATGAGACTTGAAATTGAGCTCAGGTCCATCCTGTTTCCATTGATCATTTTTGTGATGATTCTACAACTTGATTGGAGTCCACCTGTGGTAAATTCAATTGATTGGACATGATTTTCAAAGGCACACACCTGTCTATATAAGGCCCCACAGTTGACAGTGCATGTCATAGCAAAAACCAAGGCATGAGGTCAAAGGAATTGTCCGTATAGCTCCGAGACAGGATTGTGTCAAGGCATAGATCTGGGGAAGGGTACCAAAAAATGTCTGTAGCATTAAAGGTCCCCAAGAACACAGTGGCCTCCATCATTCTTAAATGGAACAAGTTTGGAACCACTAAGACTCTTCCTAGAGCTGCCCACCCGGCTAAACAGAGCAATCGGGGGAGAAGGGCCTTGGTCGGGGAGGTGACCAGGAACACGATGGTCACTCTGACAGATCTCCAGAGTTCAATCAGGCCTTTATGGTAGAGTGGGACGGAAGCCACTCCTTAGTAAAAGGCACATGACAGCCTGTGTGTAGTTTGCCAAAAGGCACCTAAAGGACCCTCAGACCTTGAGAAACAACATTTTCTGCTCTGATGAAACCATGATTGAACTCTTTGGCCTGAATGCCAGGCGTCACGTCTGGAGGAAATCTGGCACAGAAATCCCCACAGTGAATTACGGTGGTGGCAGCATCATGCTGTGGGGATGTTTTTCAGCAGCAGGGACTGGGAGACTGGTCACTATCAAGGGAAAGATGAACGGAGCAATGTACAGAGAGATCCTTGATGAAAACCTGCTACAGAGCGCTCAGGACCTCAGACTGGGGCGAAGGTTCACCTTCCAAAAGGACAACAACCCTAAGCACACAGCCAAGATAACACAGGAGTGGCTTCGGGATAAGTCTCTGAATGGCCTTTGTGACCCGGCCAAAGCCCGGACTTGAACCTTATCGAACATCTCTGGAGAGACTTGAAAATTGCTGTGCAGCATTGCTCCCCATCCAACCTGACAGAGCTTGAGAGGATTGACAGATGATCACCACAATACAGTGAATGGGAAAGGGGATTCAAAAGGAACTCCCTCTGCTGGTGACTTGCTGAATGTGCAATCCTGACGGAGGGCTGTGACTGGTTAATGGCATATAATGTCAATTTCTATGTATAAAATGGGTCATAGCATTAAAAGTATCAGAGAGTCCACTCTGGAAATGTGATGTGTTTGAAGAGTATATTGTTACAACCAATATGTCTAAAAATAAGCTAAATCAAAAAGGGTAGTTTTGAGATATAAATATAAATATTTGTAATGTCTAATAAATTAATGTGAATATGTGTATTTCAGAATTTAGGCATACGCAATATTTGAGAGAACACTATAAGGAGTATAATGCCAACAAAATGTTGTCTGTATCATATACAGTTCACAGAGGCGCCTATACTGTAGGTCTAAAATAGGCCTAAAATAGCTCATTTCAGCATGATTTTCAAAAAAATATTGTTTATGATACAAATGTAGAAAACACGTTAAACATCCTTCCTCCCAATGAAGTTCTTATGTGAGAATTGCCAGAACAATCGGAGATACCACAAATATTTTCCACTCCCGCTGTCTTGGATTCGCCCTCCTCCATAAACTGGGCTAATATAATCTTGTATCTCTGACAACTTTCTACAGAAAGCCATGGAGAGAGATTTGTATGTGTTTTTTTTTTGTCTGACTGACTGTCTGTCTGCGTCTCCAGATATACTGTAACTGCCTGCATGAGATGAGCCGAACAACATGTTGTAGGATGCCAGCAGGAGGGCTCCTCTCCTTCCCCCCTCTCTCTCCATCTCTCTATTCACTTTGCCAACAGTAAACATGGAAGATGGGAGTTGTGTAAAGTCGTTTTCATCTTTGTCTCTGTCTTTGCCAGGCTGGCAGCACTGCTGCCGCTGAGAACGCTTTGTAGCCTGCATCCCACTGGCTCTCCCCTCCAACAATGACTACAGGGTAGCAGATATGCACCTGTTTTTCATTGCGGTGATGCCGACTATCGCTTCTCTCTTTCTCTCGTCCATCTCCATTCTCTTTCTCTCTCATCTATCTCAACATGTATTTTTCTCTTGTTTTTTTCAGTCTCTCCGCCTTTCTCTCCCACACTAGGGAGCAGTCACTGTAGAGCAGAGGTCTTCTCATGTACAGAATCAAGCATTAGCTACACTACCAGTCCAAAGTTTTAGAACACCTACTCATTCAAGAGTTCTTCTTTATTTTTACTACTTTCTACATTGTAGAATAACAGTGAAGACATCAAAACTATAAAATAACACTTATCTAGTAGTAACCAAAGTGTTAAACAAATCAAAATATATTTTATATTTGAGATTCTTCAAACTAGCCACCCTTCGCCTTAATGACAGCTTTGAACACTCTTGGCATTCTCTCACCCAGCTTCACCTGGAATGCTTTTCCCACAGTCCTGAAGGAGTTCCTTCATCTGCTGAGAACTTGTTGGCTGCATTTCCTTCACTCTGCAGTCTGACTCATCTCAAACCATCACAATTTGATTGAGGTCTCTCCTTCTTGGTAAAATAGCTCTTACACAGCTTGGAGGTGTGTTGGGTTATTTTCCTGTTGAAAAACAATTGATAGTCCCACTAAGCTCAAACCACATGGGATGGCGTATCGCTGCAGAATGCAGCCATGCTGGTTAAGTGTGCCTTGAATTCTAAATAAATCACAGACAGTGTCACCAGCAAAGCACCCCCACACCATAACACCTCCTCCTCCATGCTTCACGGTGGGAAATACACATGCGGAGATCCTCCGTTAACCCACACCATGTCTCACAAAGACACAGCGGTTGGAACCAAAAATCTCCAATTTGGACTCATCAGACCAAAGGACAAATTTCTACCGGTCTCATGTCCATTGCTCGTGTTTCTTGGCCCAAGCAAGTCTCTTCTTCTTATTGGTGTCCTTTAGTAGTGGTTTCTTTGCAGCAATTTAACCGTGAATGCTGGATTCACACAGTCCTCTGAACTATGAGGCTATTAGCTCTAATGAACTTATCCTCTGCAACAGAGGTAATTCTGCATCTTCCTTTCCTGTGGCGGTCCTGATGAGAGCCAGTTTCATCATAGCGCTTGATGGTTCTTGCGACTGCACTTGAAGAAACTTTTGAAGTTCTTGAAATGTTCTGTATTGACTGACCGTCATGTCTTAAAGTATAGATGGACTGTCATTTCTCTTTGCTTATTTGAGCTGTTCTTGGCATATTATGGACTTGGTCTGTTACCAAATAGGGCTGTCTTCTGTATACCCCCCTACCTTGTCACAACACAACTGTTTGGCTCAAATGCATTAAGAAGGAAATAAATTCCCCAAATGAACTTTTAACAAGGCACACCTGTTAATTGAAAAACATTCCAGGTGACTACCTCATGAAACTGGTTGAGAGAATGCCAAGAGTGTGCAAAGCTGTCATCAAAGGCAAAGGCTATTTGAAGAATCTCAAATATAAAATATATTTTGTTTTGTTTAACACTGTTTTGGTTACTACGTGATTCCATATGTGATATTTAATCGTTTTGATGTCTTCGCTATTATTCTACAATGTAGAAAATGGTAAAAAATTAAGAAAAACCCTTGAATGAGTAGGTGTTCTAAAACTTTTGACCGGTAGTGTACAGTATATTGAACCAACCCGATGTTGAAGCATATGAGGAATACAAGCCTGATGATTCTAATGATTTTAAATGAAGAGCCTACTGTGATGGAGTTGAAATTAAAGCATATACTTGTTACTAGGGATACACTCTGCCTCAGAAGAGGAGATGGGAGGCTCTGAGTTACAGTGTCCACTTCCCTGGGAGTAACAATATCCCCCCTACTAATGACGGCCCTGGCTTATGACCTATACTGCCCTTCACCCTGCCTCCTCTCACATCTCATCTCCTCTCATCTATTTCCCTCTTTCCCCTTCTGCTGTCTGTATGACTGGACTGGCTCCTGTGGAGTAGGACACAGTTGTACATACTCTGTAGAAACCTTTCCTTTAAATCATTGCGGCATGTTTCTGTTCTCCTGTTTCTCTCCCCCGTTGCCTGTCTGGATCAGCAGATTGGGCTGGATCTGGAGCTGCCGGGAGGATGTGAACTGTTTGTTAATGTGCTTGTTCTCTGTTCACGCTAAGAAAAAGCGGGATTTTTTTCTTCTTCTTTGAATTGAAATCGAGGGAACCTAACCTAATTTAAGACCCCTCAATATCACTACTAAGTTGCATTCCTAGATTAATCAATGTTTGGGTGATATAATGACATAGTTAGGCCTATATGAATAGAAGTGAATGATTGGAAGAGAGATTGAGTGTGCCAGTGCTTGTTTACAGTGGCAGGCTCCGCTACCCATGAAGGTTCATGGGAGGATTATGAAGGTCACACAGGTAATCAAGGTGCTGAGTCTCTTACTACGCTGTCATGGATCAGCTCCAAGGTCGTGTCTTGGCCAATCGAAATCACCAGAACGCTTAATGTGATTACGAACAGACTGAATGTTTAGAATCAAGTATGAACCCTTAACATGGTTCTAAAATGGTTAATGTGGACAGGGCTTTACTGTCTGTCTGCCTACCTTCAGACTAGACTGTTGGCTGGAAAGTTAGAGGTGAGGGCTGAGGGGGGAATGTAAGACAGACAGGGAACTATTTAACATGGAGTGTAATGCACTGACAGGTCAGAGGTCAGAGACCTCTTGACTCTCTGCCCCCACCCTCAGCCCTCTGCAGGTCCCCCAGGGTGTGACCTCTGTCCTGCTGGGTCAGTCCCGGTCAGTCCCAGCCCAGTGGGTGATGGGGGGGGGGTGTACCTCTGACACTCTCTCAAACAGCTGCCCATGATACGCCACAGCTCCACTGTCTCTGGCTGCATTTGGACTCCGACGGACGCTTTTGATCGGCGTGTAGCGTGTGCGGCGTTCAGAGTTTGTGATTGGTGGAGACTATTCCTGGTTGCAAGGATATTCGTCTGAGAGTGAGAGAGAGAGAATACTAGAGAGAGAGAGAGGGTTTGGTGGTGGTAGAGGGGGTTCTGTTGCCATGGCAACCCCCTGGCTGCCCCATGTTTCTTATCGCCAAGCCAGAGAGAGAGAGAGAGAGGTTTTTGCTGCCAGCATGTCTGGTGCTCTGTGTATGTGTGTGTGTGTGAACGCCAGGCCTGGGCTGTGGCTGCAGCTGGGACCTGGGACCAAGAGTCTGCATTGCACCGTAGGAGCCCTGGCTGGCCTGGCATGCTGCTCCCAGATTGGTGATAGATGGCCAGGATAATCCCTTTGCTTACTGCTCAGCAGTGCCAGAGAAAGAGCTAGGGATTAAGACATACTACTGCTGTCTGTCCATGTCCACTTTCCCTAATCTGCCTGCTAGAAGAATGTTCTGAAAAATGGACACAAGATGAAATATGTGGGAAACAAAAAAGCTCTGCTTTGAGAGGAAAACGTAAACATTGACCACAGGAGAGAGGACCGCAGAGACAAAATGTACGTAATATGATGATAAACTGAAACTATATAGTCCAATATGATACTATATGGCAGGTTGAGAGGATTGTGGCGCCACCATGGTGAAGTTGTGTGTGTGTGTGGTCTATGTAACACATAGCCTGTCCAAGTATGCCAAATTGACACACACAGACAGGTAGGATTAGTGACTGCTCGTCCTCTCTGTTTGGGATTGCAAAGGCATCCTATGACTGGGCTGTGGGAAGTGCACTGTGGGAATCTGATGTCATGCATCTGTTCGCATGCTAGGCAATATCCTTGGATGTTCTTGGAGGTAGTAGGGTGCCTTTTGGAACCCACCCTTTGTGTCTCTGTGGGAAGCTGTTGAGAGGTGGGTCTGTGAAGATGCTAAATTCATCTGTGGTTGGGTCAACACTAGAGGTCAACCGACTGTGATTTTTCAACGCCGATACTGATTATTGGAGGACCAAAAAAAGCCGATACCGATTAATCTGACGATTTTTATATATTTGTGATAATGACAATTACAACAATATTGAATGAAGACTAACTCAGGTTCTAAACCTGTTCTAAACCCAGACTAACTCAGGCTCTAAACCTGTTCTAAACCCAGACTAACTCAGGTTCTAAACCTGTTCTAAACCCAGACTAACTCAGGTTCTAATCCTGTACATGTAGGTAGGGGTAAAGTAACTATGCATATGCAATTCCCTGATGTAGCGATGGAGAACTCTGAACTCCAAGGAGGGGTCATCTCAAGGGAATCTTTTTCTGACCACCTCACCTCATGGTGTCTTCTTAGAGTGGGATTGACTCACTGGGTTCCTGGAAATTAAATCCATTAGATTGACTCTGTATGCTAACTAGAATTGATGACTCTAGTCTAAACTGCTGCTCCACTAGGGAGTGAGTAATATGATTGCCTCCGTTTGAATTAAATGAAGAATCCAGGGGCTGAACAAGGCTGACATAATTCACAGCCTCATCTTACAGTCAGGCATCTTACTAACAAATGGGAGGAAGCTTATCAGTGTTATAAAGGCAACTCTTACACTCTAAGCTCTCTGGTAGTCCCTTCACCATCTCCCTTCCTGTGCCAAGGTGACACAGAGACTTGGATTGTGTTCGCCTGGTGATATCTGCAATTCAGATCCTGCGGTATATGCATTTCAAGGTGCTTGTTCATCTACTACCCTAGACACGTACAGCCCAGCCCAGCCCGTGGCTTTCCAGGAGCCTAGGTGGTAGAGCCATAGTGTTGTGTTCATGCCTCTAGTTCATGAGGGATAAATCATCAGCACTCCCGTTTCTCTGCTGGTGTTGCTTTGTGAACAGCTGTTATTAAGGTAGCGTACAGTAGGTAGCGTCTGGTTGGTTCTGCTGCCGAAGCTCATGTTTGAAGTCTCAGGGCCTGAGTTAGTCTTGTTTTAGAACAGGTTTAGAACCTGAGATAGTCTGGGTTTAGAACAGGTTAAGAACCTGAGTTAGTCTTAGTTTAGAACAGGTTTAGAACCTGAGTTAGTCTGGGTTTGGAACAGGTTAATAACCTGAGTTAGTATTGCTTTAGTACAGGTTTAGAACCTGAGTTAGTCTGGGTTTAGAACAGGTTTAGAACCTGAGTTAGTCTTAGTTTAGAACAGGCTTAGAACCTGAGTTAGTCTGGGTTTGGAACAGGTTTAGAACCTGAGTTAGTCTGGGTTTGGAACAGGTTAAGAACAGGTTTAGAACCTGAGTTAGTCTGGGTTTAGAACAGGTTTAGAGCCACTGAACTGAGGTCTTACACTACGATTATGCAGCCCATAGTTTAAGGAAGGGACAACTCAAATGATTTGTGGATATTAAGGCCGGCCAGACAACTATATCTGTAGATTTATCCAGTCATCAATTACTGTGCTGTAAATTGAGGGACAAACTAGATTTATGCTGACTCTTTGAAAATCTAGCATTGAATATTCGTAATGATGGTACTGTCCTTCATTTCCCATCCACCAGTATCTCTTTTACTGGTATATTACATTATTTTATCGGCAATATAATTTCCCTTACAAGTACTACCCCACAAGGTCTCCCTCACACTTCCACTGTGACCCAGCAGACAGTGCTGACTGGTTTGGTCCCCCACACATTCGTACTGCATCCTGAGTCAAACACACATCAAAGGGATCATCTGACGGACCCAAAGGCGTCGGGGAGTGGAGGAGCGGAGGGAGCAGAGGCACGGTCGACACGTTATGAACGCCAAGGAGAGGCAGGCAAGCGGCGCGGTCTCGGTGGGGACTAAATTAGTCGTGGTGGGCGGCGTAGCACCCGCGCTCCATTAGCATTTGTTACGCATGAATGGGGAAAGGTCGTTTCAGTCACGGCCGGGCAGCGACAGGAGAAGAATAATGCAGAGGAGAGATAGAGAGGAGAAGGTATAGTGATACCTTTCTGTGACTGTAGACCTGTACTGAACCCAGCCCTGCCAGAACACCACAGCTCATCTTGAAACCACTCAATTACAGTCTCTGGCTGCTCTTCTAGCCTGAGTGATTTTCATTGTCAACCCCAACATATACTTAGAGCCCTGGATCTCTCTCTCTCTCTCTCTCTCTCTCTCTCTCTCCTTTCCATTCCTTCCCTCCATCCTCTGGGGTATTGTGTTAATCATTCTGGGTGAGTGTTTTCACAATGTCACTAATGAAACTCTATTGATTAGTAGTTTGCTCTGTACCTGCAGGCCTCTGGCATGGTAACACGTTCACGTCTGGAGCTACAGTAGTCAGGAAGCAGCGCCCACACCGTATAAATGACTGCTCCTAGATCAGCATTAGATTCCCCCTGCTCAGCTATCTGTTCCATCCGCAAGCTCATTAGCATAACGCAACGTTAACTATTCATGAAAATCTCAAATGAAATGAAATAAATCTATTTGCTCTCAAGCTTAGCCTTTTGTTAACAACACTGTCATCTCAGATTTTCAAAAATATGCTTCTCAACCATAGCAAAACAAGCATTTGTGTAACAGTATTGATAGCCTAGCATAGGATTATGCCTGACATTCAGCAAGCAACATTTTCACAAAAAACAGAAAAACATTCAAATAAAATCATTTACCTTTGAAGAACTTCAGATGTTTTCAAGGAGGAGACTCAGTTAGATAGCAAATGTTCAGTTTTTACAAAAATATTATTTGTGTTGACAAATCGCTCCGTTTTCTCCATCACATTTGGGTAAGAAAAAAAACGAAAATTTAGTCATTAAAACGCAAACTTTTTTCCAAATTAACTCCATAATATCGACAGAAACATGGCAAACCGATGTTTAGAATCAATCCTCAAGGTGTTTTTCACATATCTATCGACGATAAATCCATCGTGGCAGTTGACTTTCTCTTCTGAAGAAATGGAACGCGCATGGACCTACAGATTACGCAATAATTTCGACACAGGACACCGGGAGGACCCCTGGTAAATGTAGTCTCTTATGGTCAATCTACCAATGACATGCCTACAAATACGTCACAATGCTGCAGACACTTTGGAGAAACGACACAAAGGGCAGGCTCATTCCTGGTGCATTCACAGCCATATAAGGAGACATTGAAACACAGCGCCTTCAGAATCTGGGGCATTTCCTGTATGAAACTTCATCTTGGTTTCGCCTGTAGCATTAGTTCTGGGGCACTCACAGATAATATCTTTGCAGT
This sequence comes from Oncorhynchus nerka, assembly GCF_034236695.1. Lineage (NCBI taxonomy): Eukaryota > Metazoa > Chordata > Actinopteri > Salmoniformes > Salmonidae > Oncorhynchus > Oncorhynchus nerka. Next base: position 43,536,225 of record NC_088417.1, on the reverse strand, counting down.
TTTGGAAACGTCAGAGTTTTTTCTTTCCAAAGCTGTCAATCACATGCATAGTCGAGCATCTTTTCGTGACAAAATATCTTGTTTAAAACGGGAACGTTTTTTATCCAAAAATTAAAAGAGCGCCCCCTATCTCGAAGAAGATAACCAATTATGAGCCTGGCCAGCTGCTGAGATAGCCAGTCAGAGTGAGTCAGAGCCATGAAACACATTACATGAGGCACACATAGCTTTAAACAGCGGGAAATGGTGCGTATGGACTCAAAACAAACACACCCCTAGCACCCGTATGCTCAAACACACACCCGTGCACACACACACACACACACACACACACACACACACACACACACACACACACACACACACACACACACAGACAGATTTACTCATTGTCATTTCAGGGTTGGCCTCTTCAGATGTTTGCTACATGTATAATCAACCCATAATGTGGCAGTGTTTGCTTTACTCTGTGTGTGTTTGCATACAGATGCCCAATCCACGTAACAGGAGACCAAGCCAACTTGGCCATCTCTTTAATAGACGTAAATTTGCATGCTAGCTCTTAGTTAAAATGTGTACCTTGGCATCATTTCTGGTTTCCGCCGGTGCTTTAAGTATCAAACAACCACTTGCCGTCCTTTCTGCCTAGACTCCTCCTCTGATGTGAGCAGTGCTTTGTTGACTGGCCATCTCCTGGCTGTGGAACGGAAGACCAGGCTAAGCGTGGGCTCTGATCCCAGCCCAGGCTAAACAACTCTCTCTCTCACTCTCTCAGAGGACGGCAACTGCTCCTTATCTGGCCCAGGCTAGGCGATCCTGCCTGCCTCCTGCCTCTGCCTGCCTCTACCGCCACAAAGAGCTGGCGGAGAAGGAGGAAGCGATAAAGCCTAATTGCGTGCCTTGCGATTACCAGGGGATGGGAGGGGAGGAGAGGATGAGGGCATAGAATTTTAATTGTGTCTGTTGGCTGTTGATAAATACATATCCCCCCCCATCCGGTCCTGGCTGAACTGGCATCAGACTGTAGGAGTAGCAGCAAGTGTGGCACAGCTGGGAGCAGCATGCTGTGGTGTAGCGCTGTGTGGTGTGGTGGCCGCTGATTCCTCATGCACAACACAGCCAGTCTTTATTTACGGCCGAGCTGAATTATTCATTGGGCAAGATAGAGAGGGTAAACTGTAGGGCGCGCAGATGCCACCGCTAGCCTTTCAAAAGCTTTTTCTCTGGCAGTGAATGGGCTGTGGTAAGCAGTGATTTGTCTCGCTGGCTGGCTGGCATGGTCTCAGGCTCTGCTGTTGAAAGGCAACATGTGCACCAGGTGGGTCAGTGAGACAAAGAGGAGCCGTGTGTTACAATAGAAGAATAGTGTAGCTAACTGTACTACTGCTGATGCTCTACAGATGATGGTAACAGTGGATCCTCTGATTGCGAATCTCAGTCCTGCAAATTTAGCACATGCTAAATGCGATTCTTCAGGTTTAACTGAATCATTTACACACTTATAACTTTTGTTTTCATGGTTGGTGTGCTGTATTTGGTGCCTTATTGCTTCATTTCAAAGTTCCCCAATGTGGGGAGTAGAAGTGGTACCCATGACACACATACTACTGATGTATGAAAGTTCAACTGAGCCCAGGGGCGGTGGTTGAATTGCTCTTCCACTACCTCATCTGCTGCTGTGACACACTCACACAGCATGGTGCTGTAGCAGAGAAAGGCAGGGCCTCCCTAAGAGGGAGGCTGTCTCCCCGGCTGGCAGCATGTGCAGTTAGGTGCCCCAAGGGGCCGTGTGTGTCTTGTCCTTGCTGCAGCGTTCTGTAGCCCGCCGGTGTTATTGGAGACGCAGGGCACTGGATCATGTTTCACTCCTCCCTGAGGGGCAGCTGCTAGATAGGATCAGATATTCAAATGCTTTATTCAAATTCTCATGCCGTTCATTTACAGCCAGGTGACCCCGTGATACAAGTCAGTGTTCGACATCCATCCGTGTCTGAGGACGTCGGGAGATTATGTGGAAACTGGACCACTAGGGGCGACAGTGAGCGCTGTTACCTTCAAGTAGGTTTTAGTTTGGCTAGGAAGTTGTGGATGGGCATAAGCATCTGCCTCTGATTCCATAGGTTGCAAATTTAAATCCAGCGATAGAAAATATTTTTGGGAGATTTTTGTTTTAAGCCTATCCCAAACCTTAACCGTTACCTTAACCATTCGGAGTTAATGTCTAACCTTAAGATTTCGGAGTTAATGCCTCTGATTCCAAAGGTTGCAAGTTTGAGTCCATCAACAAAAAAAGCCTAAAGCCTATACCAAACCTTAACCATTACCTTAACCATTCAGAGTTAATATCTAACGTTAAGATTTTCAGAGATAATGCTTAAATTGAACCCTAACCTTAAACAATTGGAGTTCATGCCTAAACTTAACCTTAAACACTTTGAAATTTGACTTGAGAAACAACTTCAAAATTTGACGTTTGAAAACATGGATTAACGTCTAATTCTGTTGTAAGACTGTGAGAGCTGGTTGGTTCCTTCAGCAAGAATTGTGTCAGGCATCATTTACCCGTCATTCTCCATTTGAAATCATATTGGCTGACAGTTGGCTGTCCTATCTATGCTTAGAGAGATAGTACCTCTGTCCCTTTGTCCCCGTCTCATAATCCTTATTCTCTGTCAGTGGCTGCATCTCTTAGGAGTCAACAGGAGCCTGATGGTTTAGTGGGGCTCTTTCTACACAGGTAGGCTTCTAAACACTTTGCCTCAGGTACTGTCACACTCAGCTAGATCTAAAGACATTTAGCTAATTGACTGCCTATTTATTTGAACGTGAACACTGACGTTTAAGTTACAGCAAGAGCCATATCAATGGTCTTTTACAGAGCATTTACTCTACGTCGACATTTGGATTGATGTGGTTGTGCAGTATTGCTGTGATAATTATTATTCGATTCACTTTTTTAAATCCTCACGGATGGATTATAAAATTGAATTTATATCGGGTGAGGGGTCATGCAGGCCAGGTTAACATACGCATTGACACACACACACACACACACACACACACACACACACACACACACACACACACACACACACACACACGTCTACCTACAGCCGTGCTAAAATAAAAAGACATTTAGCACGCCCTCTTGTGTACAATTGCTTTTCCAAAACGGGATTCCAATTAAGTCCAAAAAAATGTATTTTGATAAATGTATTCATAGGCTACTATTTCATCCCTTCGCGAAAATATAGTCCCAACACAAATGTATGGTTGCTAGCCAAGCCGGCTGGTCGTTCCTTCCATTGGAGTTGTTGCTATGGGCATGCACTGCTAATGATGCTGACAGTGATAGAGATGTCCATGGTGCTGAATTTAGCCCATCAATCATCATGCTCATCTAGCAGAAATACACTATACATTTGTAGCCTACTGCCAGACTATTTTACAGATAGAGGAATTATTTGAATCATAACATTGACACGATTTGGTTATTTCAATCATCCACTACTTATTGTAAATGAGAATGTGCACGTTGCCGTTCATTGAGCAGCCTTTGAAGTATCATGCATCTGATGGGGCCACGTCAGCAGACTGCCATTTAGCTGGAACGGGCGGTTGGTTCTTGGAGTCGGAACCTGTCAGGATGTTGCCTCATCTTTTCCCGCTGTCCAGTGAAGGGGTTCAGTAGCTCTCCGCCCTGGTCATGATCTCTATGACCTCCAGGTCAGCATCAGACAGCTGCCGGATGGTGATGCTTATGATGGAGTGGTTTGTGTATTTTTGTGTTCTGACCTCCTAGAGAGAGAGAGGGAGAGGAGAGAGAGAGAGGGGAGAGAGAGAGAAAGATAAGTAACTTGGACTCAACAAGATTTGAGAAAACTAATATAGCGTCAGCTCTAATATCAAAATATGTAGGCTACTTATTCTACCAGCTGTCACAGCCTCGAGTCAGAATTAGACGTTCATCCATGTTTTTCAAATGTAACATTTCAAAGTTTTTCCAAACTTCAAAAGTGTTTAAGGTAAAGGTCAGGCGTTAACTCCAAATTCTTAATATTAGTCATTAACCTGTTAGTGATCCCTTCGCGCGCCAATCCCTTTAGCGGGATCGATTTCACAACATCCAGAGCGCCAAATTCAAACTACAGAAATATCAATATTCAAGATTCACGAAAATTTTGTTGTAATACATCAAAATAACGCTTAACTTCTTGTTAATCCTGCTGCATTGTCAGATTTCAAAAAGGCTTTACGGTGAAAGCAGACCATGCGATTATCTGAGGACAGCGCCCTGCATACAAACACATGAAAATCACTTTCAACCAGGCAGGTGGCGACACAAAAGACAGAAATAACGATATAATAAATGCCTTACCTTTGAAGATCTTCTTCTGTTAGCACTCCAAAATGTCCCAAAAACATCACAAATAGTCCTTTTGTTTGATAATGCCCTTCTTTATATCCCCAAAATGTCAATTTATTTGGTGTTTGATTCAGAAATACACCGGTTCCAACTCACCCAACATGACTACAAAGTATCTAATAAGTTACTTGTAAACTTGGTCCAAACATTTGAAATAACGTTCCTAATCCAACCTCAGGTATCCTAAAACGTAAATAATCTATAAAATTTAAAACAGGATAAACTGTTTCCGACACCAGATAAAAACAACATGAAGCGCATTCCAGTTCATGCGCACCAAACAGCAGAGTCCACATGGAGTGACACTTAAAAAGAACAGCCATACTTCTTAATTTCCTAAAAGAATAACATCAACCAATTTCTAAAGACTGTTGACATCTAGTGGATGCAATAGGAACTGCAACCAGGTTCCTTTTAAATAGAGCTTCCCATAGAAAACCATTGGGAAATACTATGACCTCAAAAAAATTTTCCCTGGATGATTTGTCCTCGGGGTTTCGCCTGCCAAATCAGTTCTGTTATACTCACAGACATTATTGTAACAGTTTTCGAAACTTCAGAGTGTTTTCTATCCAAGTCTACCAATTATATGCATATCCTAGCTTCTGGGCCTAACAGGCAGTTTTCCTTGGGCATGCTTTTCATCCGGACGTGAAAATACTGCCCCCTATACATAAAAAGTTTTAACTCTGAATGTTTAAGGTTTGGGATAGGCTTAAAACTAAAATATCAAAAACAACTTTCTATAGCTGATTTTGAACTTGCAGCCTTTACGATCAGAGGCAGATGCTTACACCTATCCCCCATTCTCATCCACAACGCCAAGCAAAACCGAAACCTACTTGAAGATAACAGCACACTCTGTTGCTCATAGTGGCCCGTTTCCACGTCATCTCCCTACATTCTGAGACATGGATGGACGTCGAATACTAGCTTGTATCTCGGGTGACCTGGCTGACTTATTTGTACAACAAACCTTGGATCCCAGTGTGTTAACTCCGACTGATTCTCGGCTGTACCACACTGTCATCCGCAGAGACCACCCGCCTGGAATGCAGGTAGAAGGCTGGAGCGTTTGCAACCATGTCAGGTTCGTCATGTCTCGCTCCGATGGATCTTTAATGTTCTTAGTGTGTTCGTTAAATTACAATTCAGATAGCACAGAGAAAACAAGATGCCCATTTTTGTGTCATATGCCTACCCGTGCTAAATAGGTTTTTCAGAATGGCTTAGAACACGTCTCAAACAATCACAATGCTTGTTTTGAGCAACCCGTTGTAGAACAAGTTGTTTATCAGGCACTGTAGTGTACAATTGCATGAGGATCACTGCTTGTCCAAACATGTTGTGTGCTCATGCTATTTGCAATGGAGGCTATTAGCCAAGTTTACTCTGTACTGTTGGAAATGTGTACTTAGTGTTTACCAGGCTTTTGATTATCGATTAACTGTGCATTTTGCTCTTCCTTTTTCCTCTATTGTGTATATACAGCCTGCTCAATCTTTTAACCATTTTTGTCTTTGTTAACATCTCACTTCTGTGTCTCTGTGTGTCTCCAGTGTGTGGCTGTGACCTGGCTCGTTCAGGTTTCTTCCAGAAGGGAGGAGAGTACATCTGTTCAGAGGACTACCAGCGCCTCTACGGTACCAAGTGTGACAGCTGTGGAGACTTCATCACAGGGGAGGTGGTCTCGGCGCTGGGGCGTACCTACCACCCCAAGTGTTTTGTCTGCAGCATGTGCAGGTAGGTTCCGTGCGGAAACACACACACACACACACAAACTCAGCAAAAAAAGAAATGTCCTCTCACTGTTAACTGCGTTTATTTTCAGAAAACTTAACATGTGTAAATATTTGTATGAACATAACAAGATTCAACAACTGAGACATAAACTGAACAAGTTCTACAGACATGTGACTAACAGAAATTGAATAATGTGTCCCTGAACAAAGGGGGGGGGTCGAAATCAAAAGTAACAGTCAGTTTCTGGTGTGGCCACCAGCTGCATTAAGTACTGCAGTGCATCTCCTCCTCATGGACTGCACCAGATTTGCCAGATTTGCCAGATCTTGCTGTGAGATGTTTACCGCACTCCACCAAGGCACTTGCAAGTTTCAAGACATTTCTGGGGGCAATGACCCTAGCCCTCACCCTCCGATCAGACAGGTCCCAGACGTGCTCAATGGGATTGAGATCTGGGCGCTTCGCTGGACATGGCAGAACACTGACCTTCCTGTCTTGCAGGAAATCACGTACAGAATGAGCAGTATGGCTGGCGGAATTGTCATGCTGGAGGGTCATGTCAGGATGAGCCTGCAGGAAGGGTACCACATGAGGGAGGAGGATGTCTTCCCTGGAACGCACAGCGTTGGGATTGCCTGCAATGACAACAAGCTCAGTCCGATGATGCTGTGACACACCGCCCCAGACCATGACTGACCCTCCACCTCCAAATCGATCCCGCTCCAGAGTACAGGCCTCGGTATAACGCTCATTCCTTTGACGATAAACGCGAATCCGACAATCACCCCTGGTGAGACAAAACTGCGACTCGCCAGTGAAGAGCACTTTTTGCCAGTCCTGTCTGATCCAGCGACTGTGGGTTTGTGCCCATAGGCGACGTTGTTGCCGGTGATGTCTGGTGAGGACCTGCCTTACAACAGGCCTGCAAGCCCTCAATCCAGCCTCTCTCAGCCTATTGCGGACAGTTTGAGCACTGATGGAGGGATTGTGCGTTCCTGGTGTAACTCGGGCAGTTGTTGCTGCCATCGTTTACCTGTCCCGCAGGTGTAATGTTCGGATGTACCGATCCTGTGCTGTTGTTACACGTGGTCTGCCACTGCGAGGACGATCAGCTGTCCGTCCTGTCTCCCTGTATCACTGTTTTAGGCTTTTCACAGTACGGACAAAGCGATTTATTGCCCTGACCAAATCTGCAGTACTCATGCCTCCTTGCAGCATGCCTAAGACATGTTCACGCAGGTGAGCAGGGACCCTGGGCATCTTTTTTTGTATTCTTCAGAGTCAGTAGAAAGGCCTCTTTAGTGTCCTAAGTTGTCATAACTGTGACCTTAATTGCCTACTGTCTGTAAGCTGTTAGTGTCTTAACCTCTTGAGTGTAGGGGGCAGTTTTTTGATGTTTGGATGAAAAACGTACCCAAATGAAACTGCCTATTTCACAGGCCCAGAATCTAGAATATGCATATAATTGTCAGATTAGGATAGAAAACACTCTAGTTTCCAAAACTGTCAAAATATTGTCTGTGAGTATAACATAACTGATATTGCAGGCGAAAACCTGAGGAAAATCCAAAGAGGAAGTGCCTTCTATTTTGAAAGCTCCCTGTTCCATTGCATGTCTTCCCTCCATTTAAAGGGATATCAAACCAGATTCCTTTTCCTATGGCTTCCACATGGTCTGAACAGTCTTTAGACATAGTTTCAGCCTTTTATTCTGAAAAATTTGCGAGAAAGATCTCATCGCGTCAGTGGATGGATGCGTGCCAGCAGAGTTTTGCATGAGCGAGCAGCTTGGAGTAGACATTTTCTCTCTCTCCTATTGAAAAAGCTACGGTTCGGTTGAAATATTATCGATTATTTATTGTAAAAACAACCTGAGGGTTGATTATAAAAAAATATTTACATGTTTCTACGAACTTTACGGATACTATTTGGAATTTTCGTCTACCCCGTCGTGACCGCTCGAGCCTGTGGATTTCTGAACATAACGCGCCAAACACACGGAGGTATTTTGGATCTAAAAATAATCTTTATGGAACAAAAGGAACATTCATTGTGTAACTGGGAGTCTCGTGAGTGCAATCATCCAAAGATCATCAAAGGTAAACGATGCATTTTATTGCTTTTCTGACTTTCGTGACCCATCTACTTTGCTGCTAGCTGTTTCGAATGTTTTGTCTGCTGAGAGAGATGTCCTTACATAAACGCTTGGTTTGCTTTCGCCGAAAAGCTTTTTTGAAATGTGACACGCCAGGTGGATTAACAACAAGCTAAGCTGTGTTTTGCTATATTGCTATATTTATTTCATGAAAATGTTATATTTTTAGTCATTTAATTTGAATTTGGCGCTCTGCAATTCAGCGGATGTTGACGAAAATGATCCCGCTAAAGGGATGGGTGCGCCAAGAACTAACAACCGTTCCACAGGTGCATGTTCATTAATTGTTTATGGTTCACAAGCATGGGAAACCGTGTTTAAACTTTACAATGAAGATCTGTGAAGTTATTTGGACTTTTACGAATTATCATTGAAAGACAGGGTCCTGAAAAAGGGACGTTTATTTTTTTGCTGAGTTTATGTAGAGTATATCCACCACATTGATCATTGCTGGCCCTTCGATGCACATCGGAGGCCAACGTTGTGCTGGATCATGGTTGATTAAATTATTGAGTTTACCATGGAGGCAACGAGTGGAGGAAAGTAGTGAATAATTTGTTTTATTGGGGATGCTGGCATATAATCAGTGCTGAATAAAATTGATAAAGAAGAGAAATCAGCATAATCAGAAAACAACAAAAAATTATCAGATGTTTCATCAGATCTTCCAAGACAGGGAACAGTTCAGTGAGGAGGGACGTGTTCTTTAGAGGAGAGAAAGGGACATGCAGCCTCTTGTTTCTGCTTGTCATGCTGGGAATCTAAGACCTCAGGGGTATTACAATGTCAAAAGCCCTCTCTCTGATTGTGTGGTTCACTGTTATTGTTTCAGAGTCTTTAGAGGGTTTTTGACGACTTTGTGGTTTCTTCTATATTGGTCTGCTGGTTGAGATGACTCGGGATATTTAGTAGCAGGAGGATGTTAGTGAGGCCAGACACACACTGCAGCAGCATGGTCCAGAGAGAGAGAGGCCATTCAGGCATATGGTAGTAGAAATACGTACACAGTATGTACAGTCGTGGCCAAAAGTTTATTATTTTCCACAAAGTTTGCTGCTTCAGTGTCTTTAGATATGTTTGTCAGATGTTAATATGGAATACTGAAGTATAATTACAAGCATTTCATGAGTGTCAAAGGCTTTTACTGACAATTACATGAAGTTGATGCAAAGAGTCAATATTTGCAGTGTTGACCATTCTTTTTCAAGACCTCTGCAATCCGCCCTGGCATGCTGTCAATTAACTTCTGGGCCACATCCTGACTAATGGTTGCCCATTCTTGCATAATCAATGCTTGGAGTTTGTCAGAATTTGTGGGTTTTGTTTGTCCACCCGCCTTGAGGATTGACCACAAGTTCTGAATGGGATTAAGGTCTGGGGAGTTTCCTGGCCATGGACCCAAAATATCAATGTTTTGTTCCCCGAGCCACTTAGTTATCACTTTTGCCTTATGGCAAGGTGCTCCATCATGCTGGAAAAGGCATTGTTCATCACCAAACTGTTTCTGGATGGTTGGGAGAAGTTGCTCTCGGAGGATGTGTTGGTAACATTCTTTCATGGCTGTGTTCCATTCATGGCTGTGTTCTAAGGCAAAAGTGTGAGTGACCCCACTCCCTTGGCTGAGAAGCAACCCAACACATGAATGGTCGCAGGATGCTTTACTGTTTGCATGACACAGGACTGATGGTAGTGCTCACCTTGTCTTCTCCGGACAAGCGTTTTTCCGGATGCCCCAAACAATCGGAAAGGGAATTCATCAGAGAAAATGACTTTACCCCAGTCCTCAGCAGTCCAATCCCTGTACCGTTTGCAGAATATCATTCTGTCCCTGATGTTTTTCCTGGACAGAGGTGGCTTCTTTGCTGCCCTTCAAATCAAATCAAATCTAATCTAATTTTATATGGTTAGCAGATGTTAATGCGAGCGTAGCGAAATGCTTGTGCTTCTAGTTCCGACAATGCAGTAATAACCAACAAGTAATCTAGCTAACAATTCCAAAACTACTACCTTATAGACACAAGTGTAAGGGGAAAAAGAATATGTACATAAAGATATATGAATGAGTGATGGTACAGAGCGGCATAGGCAAGATACAGTAGATGGTATCGTGTACAGTATATACATATGTGATGAGTATGTAAACAAAGTGGCATAGTTCAAAGTGGCTAGTGATACATGTATTACATAAAGATGCAGTAGATGATATAGTGTACAGTATATACGTATACATATGAGATGAATAATGTAGGTTATGTAAACATTATATTAGGTAGCATTGTTTAAAGTGGCTAGTGATATATTTTACATCATTTCCCATCAATTCCCATTATTAAAGTGGCTGGAGTTGGGTCAGTGTGTTGGCAGCAGCCACTCAATGTTAGTGGTGGCTGTTTAACAGTCTGATGGCCTTGAGATAGAAGCTGTTTTTCAGCCTCTCGGTCCCAGCTTTGATGCACCTGTACTGACCTCGCCTTCTGGATGATAGCGGGGTGAACAGGCAGTGGCTTGGGTGGTTGTTGTCCTTAATGATCTTTATGGCCTTCTTGTGACATCGGGTGGTGTAGGTGTCCTGGAGGGCAGGTAGTTTGCAGACCTCACTACCCTCTGGAGAGCCTTACGGTTGTGGGCGGAGCAGTTGCCGTACCAGGCGGTGATGCAGCCCGACAGATTGTGCATCTGTAGAAGTTTGAGTGCTTTTGGTGACAAGCCGAATTTCTTCAGCCTCCTGAGGTTGAAGAGGCGCTGCTGCGCCTTCTTCACGATGCTGTCTGTGTGGGTGGACCAATTCAGTTTGTCTGTGATGTGTACGCCGAGGAACTTAAAATGTATTACCCTCTCCACTACTGTTCCATCGATGTGGATTGGGGGGTGTTCCCTCTGCTGTTTCCTGAAGTCCACAATCATCTCCTTAGTTTTGTTGACGTTGAGTGTGAGGTTATTTTCCTGACACCACACTCCGAGGGCCCTCACCTCCTCCCTGTAGGCCGTCTCGTCGTTGTTAGTAATCAAGCCTACCACTGTTGTGTCGTCCGCAAACTTGATGATTGAGTTGGAGGCGTGCGTGGCCACGCAGTCGTGGGTGAACAGGGAGTACAGGAGAGGGCTCAGAACGCACCCTTGTGGGGCCCCAGTGTTGAGGATCAGCGGGGTGGAGATGTTGTTGCCTACCCTCACCACCTGGGGGCGGCCCGTCAGGAAGTCCAGTACCCAGTTGCACAGGGCGGGGTCGAGACCCAGGGTCTCGAGCTTGATGACGAGCTTGGAGGGCACTATGGTGTTAAATGCCGAGCTGTAGTCGATGAACAGCATTCTCACATAGGTATTCCTCTTGTCCAGATGGGTTAGGGCAGTGTGCAGTGTGGTTGAGATTGCATCGTCTGTGGACCTATTTGGGCGGTAAGCAAATTGGAGTGGGTCTAGGGTGTCAGGTAGGGTGGAGGTAATATGGTCCTTGACTAGTCTCTCAAAGTACTTCATGATGACGGAAGTGTGTGTGTAGTCGTTTAGCTCAGTTACCTTAGCTTTCTTGGGAACAGGAACAATGGTGGCCCTCTTGAAGCATTTGGGAACAACAGACTGGGATAGGGATTGATGGAATATGTCCGTAAACACACCAGCCAGCTGGTCTGCGCATGCTCTGAGGGCGCGGCTGGGGATCCCGTCTGGGCCTGCAGCCTTGCGAGGGTTGACACGTTTAAATGTTTTCCTCACGTCGGCTGCAGTGAAGGAGAGTCCGCATGTTTTGGTTGCGGGCAGTGTCAGTGGCACTGTATTGTCCTCAAAGCGGGAAAAAAGTTATTTAGTCTGCCTGGGAGCAAGACATCTTGGTCCGTGACGGGGCTGGCTTTCTTTTTGTAATCCGTGATTGACTGTAGACCCTGCCACATAGCTCTTGTGTCTGAGCCGTTGAATTGAGATTCTACTTTGTCTCTATACTGATGCTTAGCTTGTTTGATTGCCTTGCGGAGGGAATAGCTACACTGTTTGTATTCGGTCATGTTTCCGGTCACCTTGCCCTGATTAAAAGCAGTGGTTCGCGCTTTCAGTTTCACGCGAATGTTGCTTCACAACAATTGAACCGCTCTCCTTGAAGTTCTTGATGATCCGATAAATGATTGATTTAGGTACAATCTTACTGGCAGCAATATTCTTGCCTGTGAAGCCCTTTTTGTGCAAATCAATGATGACGGCACTTGTTTCCTTGCAGGTATCCATGGTTAACAGAGGAAGAACAATGATTCTAAGCACCACCCTCCTTTTGAAACTTTCAGTCTGTTATTCAAACTCAATCAGCATGACAGAATGATCTCCAGCCTTGTCCTCGTCAACACTCACACCTGTGTTAACGAGAGAATCACTGACATGATGTCAGCTGGTCCTTTTGTGGCAGGGCTGAAATGCAGTGGAAATGTTTTTTGGTGGATTCAGTTCATTTGCATGGCAAAGAGGGACTTTGCAATTAATTGCAATTCATCTGATCACTCTTCATAACATTCTGGAGTATATGCAAACTGCCATCATACAAACTGAGGCAGCAGACTTTGTGAAAATGAATATTTGTGTCATTCTCAAAACTTTTGTCCACGACTGTACAACACAAATGACCACATAAAAGCGAAGCCACATGCACCACCCCCACACCCACACATACATACCCTACTGAAACAAGTTGACCTACTACCCCAGCTCCGCTGGAATTTTGACCTGAATTGTTTCCTCTAAGCCATTTTATTCATTTTTATTTGATTTATTATATTATTTGTTTTGTTATTGTTCAAACACCCACACTCTCAACTGTCGTGTCTCTCTCTGATCTAGACTCTCGGTGTGGTGTGCCAAGGCAGACCTGGGTCTGGTTGGTTGGTGTAGGTGGCATGCTGTGTTGTACTATGGAATGCCCAGGTGGTCTGGGCAGGCAGGGGGTCACACACGGTGGCAGGAGGCCGTAGCAGGTGGCACCAGGGCTGGGGTGGGTTTTAGAGTCTGACCCACAGTAACCTCCCCACCTAGGGCCCTGATAGGCTGAGAGCACTACTGCTTACATGGCTGTGCGTGTATGTCCCATGGTGCACAGATGTGTGTGTATGTTAATGAATGCTATTACATGCTGACCTGACACTGAATGGTGTTATGAGATGTAATTTGGGCACATGCTTGACAGTGATATGCATGGTGATAGGGAATATACCACCGTCAGTTGGCTAGTGAACCAGTAAATGATATTGAATGATGTTACTGAGTAGTCCATGTTTAAGGGTCATGAATCTTTACAAAAAATTGCCCTAATAGCTCTGCCTGCCCTGCTAGAGATGCTGACTCTTAGCTTTCGGTGGCGGCAGCGGAGCTGGCATTCCGCTCATGCAGTCAGCAGTCACTACACGTAAAACACTCATCATCAACCACAGATCATCCCCACTTCTCCCAAACCTCACTATGCAGGGGGTAGGATGCGTTGTTTACGCAAGTACATTGGACAGTATTGTCTGTCGTTCATAGCACACTGCATCGTCCTCAGCATGTTTGAAACAGCGTCTGCATCCCAAATGGGCCCTGGTCACAAGTAGTGCACTATCTAGGGAATAGGACACCATTTGGGACGAACCCGGTATGTTTGTTTCAGTGTGCAGCATGAAGATCACCTCTGCTGGCCCAGTTTAGCTGCTGTGGCCAAGCGGGTGTGACGCATATTCCTCTGCATGCCTGGTTGCCGTGTGGCTGGATACAGGATCTATCCAATGGCCCATCATGACTCCAGGGAGGGTGGATATCTCTGTGAGCCTCCCTGTCACCGGATATTACCACTGAAGCCCACAGGGCCACCCTGTCAGCACACAACACACCAAAGAGATGGTGTGTGTGTGTGTGTGTGTGTGTGTGTGTGTGTGTGTGTGTGTGTGTGTGTGTGTGTGTGTGTGTGTGTGTGTGTGTGTGTGTGTATGAATGCAGAGCAGAGGTTGGAATTTGCCTTTTGAGTTGTAGCCCTAAATACCCATCCTGTCTGCTTTAGTATCTCCATGTGTCTTTTCTCTGTTTTGTTAAGAATAATTTGTCTTGGCGCCTTTCTTTGCAGGTTGTCCAAATAGCGATATTGTTTATATCGGCTAGTTGTGTCACTGTCTCACAACCTATTTCATTGACATAAATCTTCAATTTTAGGTTGCTACGGTTCGAACAGGCCTACATTTGAAAGAGTTTGTCATACCTTTTCACGGTGATAGAGAAATGTGCAAATGAACGTTTTTTAAATGTTATTTATATAAAACATTTTTTATTTAAAAAAAATTCCCTCCAATTTCCTGATATCAAAATGGTAGTTACAGTCTTGTCCCATCGCTGAAACTCAACGTACAGACTCGTGAAAGGCAAAGATCGAGAGCCATGCATATATCTGCCATGCAGATATAAGAGCCCCTACCGCATCAACCCCACCCCAACCCCCCATGCTCCAACAGGGCCCCCACCCCAACCCCCTATGCTTCCACAATGACCCACCTCAACCCCCATGCTTCAACTGAGCCCCAACCCCCATGTTTCAACGAAGCCCCACCCCAACCCCCATGCTCCAACAGAGCCCCACCCCAACCCTCCATGCTCCCACAGACCCCTACCCCAACCCACCATGCTCCAACAGAGCCCAACCCCATACTTCAGAGCCCCACCCAAACCCCCAACAGAGCCCCACCCTAACCCCCATACTTCAACAGAGCCCCACCCTAAACCCGAAACAGAGCCCCACCAACCCCCATTATTCGTCAGAGCCCCACCCCAACCCCCCATGCTTCAACATAGCCCTAACCCAACCCCCATGATTCAACTGACCCCCAACCCCCATGCTTCAACAAAGCCCCACCCCAACCCTGCATGCTCCAACAGAGCCCCAACCCCTATGCTTCAAATGAGCCCCAACCCCTCATGATTAAAAAAATTCCCACCCCAAACCCCCATGCTCCAACAGAGTCTCAACCCCCATTCTTCAACAATGCCCCACCCCAACCCCCCATGCTCCAACAAAGCCCCACCCCAACCCCCATGCTCCAACAGAGCCCCACCCCAACCCCCATGCTTCAACAGAGCCCCACCCCATCCCCCATGCTCTAACAGAGCCCCACCCCATCCCCCATGCTCTAACAGAGCCCCACCCCATCCCCCATGCTCTAACAGAGCCCCACCCCATCCCCCGTGCTCTAACAGAGCCCCACCCCATCCCCCATGCTCTAACAGAGCCCCACCCCATCCCCCTGCTCTAACAGAGCCCCACCCCAACCCCCATGCTCTAACAGAGCCCCACCCCATCCCCCATGCTCTAACAGAGGCCCACCCCATCCCCCCATGCTCTAACAGAGCCCCACCCCAACCCCCATGCTCTAACAGAGCCCCACCCCATCCCCCATGCTCTAACAGAGCCCCACCCCATCCCCATGCTCTAACAGAGCCCCACCCCATCCCCCATGCTCTAACAGAGCCCCACCCCATCCCCATACTCTAACAGAGCCCCACCCCATCCCCCATGCTCTAACAGAGCCCCACCCCATCCCCCATGCTCTAACAGAGCCCCACCCCATCCCCCCCATGCTCTAACAGAGCTCCACCCCATCCCTCCATGCTCTAACAGAGCCCCACCCCATCCCCCATGCTCTAACAGAGCCCCACCCCATCCCCCATGCTCTAACAGAGCCCCACCCCATCCCTCCATGCTCTAACAGAGCCCCACCCCTCCAGCTCTAACAGAGCCCCACCCCATCCCCCCATGCTCTAACAGAGCCCCACCCCATCCCCCATGCTCTAACAGTGCTCCACCCCATCCCTCCATGCTCTAACAGAGCCCCACCCCACCCCTCCAGCTCTAACAGAGCCCCACCCCATCCCCCATGCTCTAACAGAGCCCCACCCCATCCCCCATGCTCTAACAGAGCTCCACCCCATCCCTCCATGCTCTAACAGAGCCCCACCCCTCCAGCTCTAACAGAGCCCCACCCCATCCCCCCATGCTCTAACAGAGCCCCACACTAATACCAGAAAAAGAAACAAACAAACATAAAGTAAAGAAAATACAAGTGCAAATAATGATATGAATTCTTATTTGGGTTCGTTTAATGAGTTATGAAATTAGCTGGGTCCATGCCTTCTAGAAAGGATAACAAAGTTTGGCAGATTATCATATTTAATTGCAGATCCTCTAACGGAATAATGTATTTTCTCTGCTTTTAAATGTTGCATGACTTACTTTATCCACTGGCTAAAGATGTTTGTTTTGATGAATATTTTGGAAAGGGGCTCCGTCCTCGCTCTTTCATGTGCGAGCGTGTCTGTGTGTGTGTCTCCATGGAGAGTGACCTTCTAATCAGTATGAATGCGATTAGAACGGAGGTCTTGCCTTTGATGCCTTTTCTCTCTCATGCGCTACTAAAGAGAATCACATTGCCCTCCTTGACCAAATGAAGCGCCCTCTGCTCAAAGGTTTTTTATTTTATTTTTAGAAACCTTTTCTAAACATAATAGAATCCCAAATGCATGCGGGAATAATCACGTCTAATCTTCTTCAGTCACTTCAAAGCATCATTAGTCTCAGTGCTCAGCTGTTCAGTGTTGGCTAGTTAGTTAGTGATACATTAGCGAACACTTCCAGAATGGCTGTATAGAACGGTACCACTGCTGGGCTGTAGTCGTCTCTGCACTGTCCTCCGGCAGGACCCTGGATTTCACTGTCATTGTTGAACAAAAGCAAATATGGCTCCCCCTGTAAAGGACACAAGCCTACTGCAGGAATTTCTCATGGATTTATTTTGAGCGTTTTTTTAAGGAAGAATTTACTAAATGTATTATAATTGGACCACCAAAACAAGTACATTGTGAAAAATTCCCAAACACAAAATGTGCAGTTGTGTGAAATAATATTGCCTAGCTGTCATTACACAGCATACATACTGTATGATGTTACAGGTTCAGCAGAATACATGTCTGATGTCTTCTTTTGTCTTGTCTCCCAGAAAGCCTTTCCCTATCGGAGATAGGGTGACCTTCTGTGGGAAGAAGTGTGTCTGTCAGCAGTGCTCTCATTCGCTGGTCAGCAGCGAGCCGGTCAAGATCCACGGACCTAGCCGTAAGTCTCCATATCAGAATAACCTTCTCATAACACAGGGCCCTCTGCTGGACTTAACACGTTCAGGTCATACAGCACAGCAATGGTCCCATAGGACAAGGCTCCAGCACACCGCACCTCTCAGTGGAATCACTATATCCTGATGATGACCTCATGAATTTCTGATGCAATAGTAGCATCTGTAGATTAATCTGCGACAAAAGCACATACAGGAGATGCAAAGACCAGATCTCAACATACAGTAGGACCCCCCCCACCAGATCTCAACATACAGTAGGACCCCCCACCAGATCTCAACATACAGTAGGACCCCCCACACCAGATCTCAACATACAGTAGGACCCCCCACCAGATCTCAACATACAGTAGGACCCCCCCACCAGATCTCAACATACAGTAGGACCCCCCCCACCAGATCTCAACATACAGTAGGACCCCCCCACCAGATCTCAACATACAGTAGGACCCCCCCACCAGATCTCAACATAAAGTAGGACCCCCCACCAGATCTCAACATACAGTAGGATCCCCCCACCAGATCTCAACTCAACATACAGTAGGACCCCCACCAGATCTCAACATACAGTAGGACCCCCCACCAGATCTCAACATACAGTAGGACCCCCCACCAGATCTCAACATACAGTAGGACCCCCACCAGATCTCAACATACAGTAGGATCCCCCACCAGATCTCAACTCAACATACAGTAGGACCCCCACCAGATCTCAACATATAGTAGAACCCCCCACCAGATCTCAACATATAGTAGAACCCCCCACCAGATCTCAACATACAGTAGGACCCCCCACCAGATCTCAACATACAGTAGGCCCTCCCCCACCAGATCTCAACATACAGTAGGACCCCCCCACCAGATCTCAACATACAGTAGGATCCCCCCACCAGATCTCAACTCAACATACAGTAGGACCCCCACCAGATCTCAACATATAGTAGAACCCCCACCAGATCTCAACATACAGTAGGACCCCCACCAGATCTCAACATACAGTAGGACCCCCCACCAGATCTCAACATACAGTAGGACCCCCCCACCAGATCTCAACATACAGTAGGACCCCCACCAGATCTCAACATACAGTAGGACCCCCCCACACACCAGATCTCAACATACAATAGGACCCCCCACCAGATCTCAACATACAGTAGGACCCCCTACCAGATCTCAACATACACTAGGACCCCCCACACACACCAGATCTCAACATACAGTAGGACCCCCCCCACCCATCATATAACCAGTGTATACGGTTGTTAATCATGTTAATGCACTACTACAGTCCCATTAAATCTTCATTGAGTTGTGTGTAGAGGTTTCATGATGTACATCGGACACCTGGTTAAGTACATGGAGTGCAGAGGGGGGGGGGGGGGGGGGGTACAGTATCAGTAACACACTAGAGGGCTGAGCGGGTGACGGGCTTGATATCACATCAATCAATAATATCTCTCATCTGCAAATGACTGCTATCAATCTACCTGGCAACAGACACATGCTTTGATTTGGCTCCAGTCACAGTGCGACCAGGCAGACATGTGCTGTTGTGAATAAGAATTTGTTCTTAACGGACTTGGTTAGTTAAATAAAGGTTCAATAAAAAAATAAATGACCTAAATGAATGGGAGCTTTGATTACGAATCAACTTCCCTGCTCGGCATCTGATGCCTTTTGTTTTAATGGCTATCTATAAGACATGAATAAATGAAATTGTCACACAATATCCCACGGTGATGACCTAAAATAGATGATAATGTCTGCCTTAGTTTGACTGGCAATATAAGGTATTTGAACTGAGTCTCCCAGGATCCAGGCGGACTGGTACAGTGCCTACCTGCCCTGAGGGAGGGGTGTTGTGTTGGCCACCTTGCCCTGTCCAGATGGCTGCCCTGTCCATGTGTCACCAGGTGGAAATACGGCCCGCCTGTCCAGCAAAGCCATTTCCCTATGGTTATTAACTGGACGATCCGGTTTTATCTCAGTATGGGTGTGGATGTGCCAGGCAGAGTAGCCCTGACAAACAGCACTGAGCCAGAGTGTTAAACGCTCAGTATGGGTGTGGATGTGCCAGGCAGAGTAGCCCTGACAAACAGCACTGAGACAGAGTGTTAAACGCTCAGTATGGGTGTGGATGTGCCAGGCAGAGTAGCCCTGACAAACAGCACTGAGACAGAGTGTTAAACGCTCAGTATGGGTGTGGATGTGCCAGGCAGAGTAGCCCTGACAAACAGCACTGAGACAGAGTGTTAAACGCTCAGTATGGGTGTGGATGTGCCAGGCAGAGTAGCCCTGACAAACAGCACTGAGACAGAGTGTTAAACGCTCAGAATGGGTGTGGATGTGCCAGGCAGAGTAGCCCTGACAAACAGCACTGAGACAGAGTGTTAAACGCTCAGTATGGGTGTGGATGTGCCAGGCAGAGTAGCCCTGACAAACAGCACTGAGACAGAGTGTTAAACGCTCAGTATGGGTGTGGATGTGCCAGGCAGAGTAGCCCTGACATACAGCACTGAGCCAGAGTGTTAAACGCTCAGTATGGGTGTGGATGTGCCAGGCAGAGTAGCCCTGACATACAGCACTGATCCAGAGTGGTGAGAAACGCCTGTTAACCAAACAGCCCGTACAGCAGGCAACAGAGTCACATCAAATGAGGACTGAGGTGTGTCTGTTGTGACCTGAGACTGGAGTGTGAAAAATGTACAGGCATGACCGAACTCAAGATGTTTGTGGAGTGTAAAGGATGATGCATTCAGTGTAGGTGAGTTTGGAGTAGGACTCTCCGTCTCTCTCTCTGGGAGGAGAGCAGGAGTGGGGGGACAGACGAGACGTCGAGCTTAAATGATCACAAATGGGAGCCCGACCCTTTTCCAACGTTTACTGTCATGTATCTTGCCCTGGAGGCAGAACTGAGCGATTTCTGCTAGATGGGCCAACTGCAAAGTCAAAATTGGCTATATCGTAAAAATGGATTAGAACAGCAATTTATTTAGGGTTAGGCATTAGGGTTAGCGATGTGGTTAAGGTTAGGGTTAGGTTTAAAATGCAGTTTTGCCTCCAGGGCAAGATTAATGACAATAAATGCAACCTTCCCCCGTCACGGCCATGAATCATCGTCTGCCATAACTCCCTCTGCTCTGCTCTGCTCTGCTCCTCTCTGCCCACTCACTACACCCACAGCCTCCAGTAGAGCTACTTGATGCTCTAGACTGTATCTGTACTGGATAGTACATCACATCCGATCTGATGCACATTTGTGATTCCTTACCGGAGAGAATACATGTTTGGTTCAATGTTGTTTTAGCCCCATCTTGCCGCTCTTCCACTTTGATTCTCTGTTCATCTCAATCTCTCTCAATCTCTCTCTCCCTCCCTCCCTCCCTCCCTCCCTCCCTCCCTCCCTCCCTCCCTCCCTCCCTCCCTCCCTCCCTCCATCTCACATCCCCACACCAGCACACTTGCATATTGGAGGCTTATTTTAATGTGAATTCAGCGGTGTATGAAATATTTAAAAAGGCGTCTCTCTCTCTCTCTTCTCTCTTTCTTTCTTTCTCTCAGACTGCGCGGGTTGTAAGGAGGAGATCAAACATGGACAGTCCCTCCTGGCCCTGGAGAAGCAGTGGCATGTCAGCTGCTTCAAGTGTCAGACCTGTGACACTGTGCTGACCGGGGAGTACATCAGCAAGTAGGTTCACTCTGTGGTAACATCACAATACCAGTAAAGTACTAGTAGTATATAGTATAGCAATAGTAAACATTATCTTCCTCAGAAGAATCTTCCTACATATACTGCACTGCACATATACTGCACACATAGCCACGACATGCCATCCATGGACTGTGTCCATCTGTTATAATGGACTGTTATCATTGTGTCTTTTGACTAATTGAAAAAAAGACTAGCTACTGACTGTACTACGTGTGTGTTTATCTGTGTGTGTGTGTGTGTGTGTGTGTGTGTGTGTGTGTTTTCTCAGGGATGGTATTCCGTACTGTGAGACTGACTACCACGCTCAGTTTGGCATCCAGTGTGCAACCTGTATCAGATACATCAGTGGCAGAGTGCTTGAGGTGAGTCTGTCTGTCTGTCTGTCTGTCCGTCCGACCATCTGAGACCTCATCTCACACTGCTTCCTACCGCTCACTAATTATAAACCAATGACAAACTTCACCACAAAGTGTTGATTTATGAATGAGACATCAGCGTCAATCTTTTCATTAAGTGTGTATCGTGCCTATTCATTACCTCACAGACAAGACAGCAGTTTTGAAATCTTGGATCTAATTTTAAAGAAACAAATGTTGACAGACATGGAGGGGAAGTGAATATCAACCTCTTGTTTTGTCCTCTTGATATGAACCACATTAAATAAGTAAAGTACTCTGGTATTTCTTAGAGATCATACTAAAGAATACAAAATGAACACTATGACACCATCAAAGGTATCGCTACATTGCAAGTCATAATGTCCATGCATGTGATTAGTGCTTTTGAGTTGAAATCAATCCAGGCTCCTTGAATGCGCTGAGTGCAGACAAGAGAGCAAATGTATTCAGACTGCGTGCCGTCACGGCTCTAAAAATAGAGAGGCTTTTAATGCTCTGTCATCATGGCTAAACATGAGGGCCTCTGACAACCCCTGCACCTTAACACACACACGCACGCACGCACACACACACACACACACACACACACACACACACACACACACACATACACACAAATGATCCAAGATGACTCAACTGGCTCGCTTTCCATCTCTTTGTGGTGTAAGAACTAACTGTTTTAAACTTGTAGCGCTATACTGCATTTGTATGTGATGATTGAGGTTCTTTGTCTCACTGCTAGAATCACTCCCTAAAGAGAAGCGTAATGGGTGTATTGGTGTATTGGTGCTGCTCGTTTTTCTGTAGGCGACTGTACAATATGCAATATACTCTTAACAGATATCTGCTCTGCTAAAATTACATATAATTTTAAAGGAACATTTTGTAAAATACTGGAATCTTCTCCTCTCTGCACCGGATCAGATGTGCCTGTCATTTTCTATGAGTAGTCTGTGAACTTTGAATCTACTGGCGTGTGTGTATAAAACATTGTGAAAGGCACACCTTGGACACACAGTGGCTAATTGAATCTACTGGCGTGTGTGTATAAAACATTGTGAAAGGCACACCTTGGACACACAGTGGCTAATTGAATCTACTGGCGTGTGTGTATAAAACATTGTGAAAGGCACACCTTGGACACACAGCGGCTAATTGAATCTACTGGCGTGTTTGTATAAAACATTGTGAAAGGCACACCTTGGACACACAGTGGCTAATTGAATCTACTGGCGTGTGTGTATAAAACATTGTGAAAGGCACACCTTGGACACACAGCGGCTAATTGAATCTACTGGCGTGTGTGTATAAAACATTGTGAAAGGCACACCTTGGACACACAGCGGCTAATTGAATCTACTGGCGTGTTTGTATAAAACATTGTGAAAGGCACACCTTGGACACACAGCGGCTAATTGAATCTACTGGCGTGTGTGTATAAAACATTGTGAAAGGCACACCTTGGACACACAGTGGCTAATTGAATCTACTGGCGTGTGTGTATAAAACATTGTGAAAGGCACACCTTGGACACACAGTGGCTAATTGAAACGGACTTAATCACTGAGTGATTATGAAATTGCTTTGGAAGAGAGTGGAATTGGAATGTCCAATTACTGGAGCTGTGTCTGAGTAGCATCCATCACTTACATGCCTTTTCTCTTCTTTCTCTTTTTCCATCTTCTCACCTCCGCGCCTTAAATCACCTGGGCTGGAACCGTCTTATATCTTCTGAAATCCACTCCCAATGATGCCTTTTTCTCTCACTCTCTCTTTCCTTCACTCTTTCCCTCTCTATTTCCTTCACTCTTTCTCTCTCTTGATCTCTCTCTTCATCCCTCCCTCCCTCTCTCCCTCTCTCTTTCCTTCACTCCTTCACTCTCTCTCTCTCTTCATCCCTCCCTCCATCTCTCACTCTCTCAATTCAATTCAAAGGGCTTTATTGGCATGGGAAAAATATAATAAACAAAAGTGAAATAATCAATCAAAAATGTACAGTAAACATTACACTCACAAGTTTCAAAGGAATAGACACATTTCAAATGTCATAGTATGGCTACAGTATGTACAGTGTTATAATGATGTGCAGATAGATAAAGTACAAAAGGGAAAATAAATCAACATAAATATGGGTTGAATTTACAATGGTGTTTGTTCTTCACTGGTTGCTCTTTTCTTCTCTCTCTCTTTCTCTCTCTCCTCTCTCTCTCTCTCTCTCTCTCTGCCCCTCTTTCTATATCCCTCTCTTTCTGCCTCTCTCCCCCTCTCTATCTCTCTCTGTCTCTCTGTCTCTCAGGCAGGAGGAAAGCACTACCACCCCACCTGTGCCCGTTGTGCCCGCTGTCAGATGATGTTTACAGAAGGAGAGGAGATGTACCTGACAGGTAAGTAAGGCTCTTTTCCTGTTGACGATAATAACATCATGATTTGCTTTGATGTGCTGTATCATTAACTTTAATGCACTTTGATGGTGAGCCCTATTCACTTGTGCAATTCAGTGGTAATTTGCTCTTGGGTGATAATAACCCTTCCCTAAAATAACACAAAGTAACATCCATTCTCTAAAATGGATTTCCAGACATCATGCACTTCCAAAACTCAGTATAGGATGAATAGGACAAACTCCTCAGTTCAGACTGTTATTCAGCAGGGCCTTGGCCTGCCATTACTTTGAATTATGACAGTTTCATAAACAGTCTCCCACCATTATTGATCACAGCGATACTGTACATAATTGAATAGACTGGCCTTAACTGACTCTTCTACAGAGCCTCTGATGGCCACTCAATACAGTACACTCTGTTCAGCTACTATAGCTCACTGTGAAGACTGTTAAAGTGGTCTGCCTGGCTTCTCATCGCCTGTTAGCTCCATCATTATATGCAGTCTTCGTCCCAGAGGCCACCCTATTCTCTATATAGGGTACTACTGGTCAAAGGTAGTGCACAGACAATCAGACAATGCTAACCCATGCCACTCCACATTATTAACATGCTACTCTGAATCACGGCGAGACCGCTAACACACAACATTAGCATATTGTAACACAAGAGCATGCAGCCCCCAAGGTTATGTTTCCCCTGGATGGTTAATTTAAGAGGGGGGCATCAAGGAGGACTGAGTGATCGGGGCTCAGGGAGCTACTCAATTACCAGCCACATAACAAAGGCCAGTGAATCAATCCAACACACTCTGACTGCATGGCTGGACTGAGAAGTGGCAAATTGTTAAAGGTAGAGATTGATCCTACAGAGCATGCCATGTGGCCGGCCTCCCCTATTGCTTCTGCCCCTGATATTCACTACATATGTCAACACCGCAGCAAGCGGCCCAGCTGTGCAACACTGAAAGTTCCTCAACAACATTAAAGGAAAATTCCACCCAAAAAATTCCACCCAAAAACTATATTTTGGTATTTGTTTCATTAGTCCATTGTATATAGTCCCAAAATGATTTGAATGTCAGCAAAAAGTTTTTCAAGATACAGTATATAACTTTCAAAATACAGAAATACAGCCGGTATGATACATTTTGCATCATATGATGCACAATATGTTTTCCTTTAACCTGCTGGAGGTAGAAAGAAGCCTTTCAGGTGTTAGAAAAAATTATCCAACAAAATTCTCCAATTTACAGATGGGGGGGCATAGCTATCATACTGGGCATAAAATACAACGGCTACAGCTGCCCCAATCTGCAAACATATCGGGAAAACCTGAACGTAGAGTTTGCAAAGACCCTCCTCAATCCGGCCCCCTACCACCAAGTGCTGTCGTGCTGTCCCCGAACACAGCTCCATCTCTCGTCGTGTTACCCGGTCCTCAACAATGTTGAAACCCATCAGGTGCAGAACCAAGCGCAACCAAAGCAGCACAATGCCATACGTGACTATGCTGCTCAACCACTAAGCTATGGACTACCACTCCTGTCTTACCCTCAGCACTGACGGTTTTCCTAAATATATCTATTTTAAGTTGTAGTTTTTATTGTGTCGATGATTTTCTTGTGCACAGTGTATTTATGTAAATTGTGTCAAATAATTCAGCATCGGCTGCCATTGATACTTTGTCATTTCGAATTTGTGAAGAACAAAAAAAAACATTCTATGGAGCCTTTGTTCTGATTTGTCTCTGCCTTAAGGCTGCTACCTCTCAGGTTTAGCTATTTAGATAGTGTAGCTACAGTATTTCTACCTATTTTCAGAGTGGGTTGAAAAGCATTCTTTATTTTTAAATTTTTTAAAGTTTAATGCGTTTTTGTAAAAGGTTAATGCATTTAAGTTGATGCGAATTAGATATATTTCCTGTAACCCTTCATTCACAATTAGGGTTACCGAGGTTGTGTTAGGAAACCTGGGGAGGAGACTTCCTCTCACAACATTCATGCAGGAAGTTTTGAAGGGGTCTAACTATCGATTGAGGGAGATAGGCCTAGGTGCTGTTGAGCGTCAAATGCATGGTGGGTGGACTATTGATTCCCACAGATCGTGCTGTAGGCCTATCTATGGCTGTGCTCAATTTATAGGACTGATATTAACTGTAGATTGTAAGCATGGCATCCTAATTGAATTGACTGGAGGCCAAATGCTGCATTCTGTACCGGCTTCCCGCAATGCTTCTGATGTGGAACGTGATATCCAGGCAGGCAGCCACTCAGTCCCGCGTACAGTAACAGTGGTGTATCGCCCTAGAGCCTGGGGAAACCGGATGTATGAGAGGAAGTACCTGGTACTCTCTCATTATCATTATTTGTTTATTATGCACTGAGGAGGAGCATGACATTAGTTGTTTAGTGTTTCCATCCCTCCCAGGAAGAACTAGAATGAGATAACATTTGTGTGTGTGTGTGTGTGTGTGTGTGTGTGTGTGTGTGTGTGTGTGTGTGTGTGTGTGTGTGTGTGTGTGTGTGTGTGTGTGTGTGTGTGTGTGTGAGAAAAAGCGCACGCGAGAGAGAGAGAGTGGGAGCGGAAGCGGAGAGAGAGGGAAAAGAGAGAGGGAGAGTTACGACTTCAGCCTCCAAGCCTCTCTCAGATATGTACTCTAGGTCACCTTTGATGTATGGCTGTTGTTGAGAAGTGCTGATCTACTGACACATGCGTTTGATCGGTGTGTGTTAAAAAGTTTGCGAACACGAGACACTGTAAAAACATTTCTGAGCTGTGAGCCGCAGAAGAACTGTGGCTTTCTTCTCCAGTCATCAATAATGAAAAGCACCCCGGTGGTTTTACTGTATTGTAATTGCAATAGCCGTTGTGTGGTGGAATGAATGTGAAGTTGTTGTTTTTTTTTTGCCGTATGTTTGATTGCGGATGTGTCCCCGCTACAGGTTCCGAGGTGTGGCATCCCATGTGTAAACAAGCAGCACGGCTGGAGAAAAAACTCAGGGTGAGTAGGACCCTGTGTCTCTGTCTTCCTTCCTGTTAGTAACACTTTGACCTCAACTATAAAACACCACTATTACACTACTATATCCGCCTAGAAACTCCTGCAGTTTAGTCCGAACTGAATCCCTCGCGTTCCTATTCTTGGACTAAGATGACGTGTCAGGCTGGGGGTATAATCACGCAGCCTCGCGGTAGGGAGAGGATCTGAGGTAAATGCAGGGGTGTTGTTGTTTGTCTCCCTCAGAGGTAGTCTGGCCTCTGCAGGCTTACTCTGACACACATGGTGCGCGTGTGTGCGTGTGTGCTTGTTCCCACAGTTAAGACGTACCTCTGAGGCCTCCATTTCCCCCCCTGGCTCCAGCATCGGTTCCCCGAGCCGCGTCATCTGTGTGAGTAGTCTGTCGCCAAGGCATCGCCATGGTTACTTGTTTACATGTACACCTTCTGTTGGCTGCCAGCCTGTCTTGGAGGCGTAGCCCCCTTTGCAGGACCTGTCACTCAGAGCCATCAGTCATTCACATGGGTCGACAGTCCACCATGTGCGGTTGTGTGTTTATGTCATTTATGTGGTTTGCTTCAGGTGTTTGTATGTCTGTTTGAGACAACAGTGTTTGTTATATCCAATGTATTATTGATGTATGTTTAAAGTAGGTTCACATACTTTCTCCATTGTTGATTGTTGCACTGTGAAGCTGACATTCGGTATACTCTTTATTCCACTGTAGACGAAAGCAACCATGGTAAAGATCTTGTTTAGAGACATCTGCGGTCGTTGAGTTGAGTGTGTGTTGAGCCTAAAGAGGTCCTTTAAATTATCAATAAAACGTCACAATACGGTGCCAAGCGTTCGATTTGGCTGCTGGGGAGCAAGGAGAACCCCGGCTCCGCACAAAACCATTGACAACCACGTGCCGTTTTCAAGGGGATTGTTAAATAAATGTTAGAACTATTTGGTTTTAATATCATCACCTCTTGAAGAGAATAGTCAGGACTACACATTTCCACATGATTCCACATTTAGCTCTATCACCATAGTTATACAGCAAGTAACTGTATGCTTTTCAGTTGATCCATTTGACATGTAGCTAGCTAGCTAGCTAGCTAAGCAAACAACGTGCCATTTAGCTTGCTTCATCAGAGATTAAGCTTTTGGAAAGAGCTTGAATTCGGTAAGTCCTTGTCCTGGTAAAGTTGTCAGTCGGACTACTGTCATCACCACTATAGAAGGCTGCCACGCCCTGACCTTAGTATTCTTGGTTTTCTTTATTATTTTGGTTAGGTCAGGGTGTGACATGGGTGATGTATGTGTTTTTGTACTGTCTAGGGGTTTTGCATGTTTATGGGGGTGTATACTATCTAGGTGTTTATGTATGTCTATGGTTGCCTAGATTGGTTCTCAATTGGAGGCAGCTGTTTATCGTTGTCTCTAATTGGGAACCATATTTAGGCAGCCATCTTCTTTGGCTATTTCGTGGGTTATTGTCTATGTGTTAGTTGCCTGTGTCAGCACTATAGTTAGCGTCTCGTTTGTTTATGTGTTTCTTCCTCGTCATTAAAGTAACATGTATTCATATCACGCTGCGCCTTGGTCTCTTCCATTCAACGAACGTGACAATGGCAAGCAAATGAAACTATATTTGGATATAGCCATCTCATATATCCACTAAAAGTTAGCTTGTTAACTAGTCAAATTGATCCTTTCATAGCCAGCTAGACAATTTGACGTGGTCCATCAATCAATGCAACCTATCATGTCTGTAAGCAAAAATTGGGATTAAACACTCTTTATAACAATGTAAAAAACGGTGATGTTTGCGAACTTCGCTAGTTAGGCCTAATTGGATACAAAATTATATTAGGGGGCCTCCCGAGTGGCACAGTGATCTTAAGGCACTGCATCGCAGTGTTTGCGGCGTCACTATAGCCAGGCTGTGTCACAACCGTCCGTGACCGTGCTGCACACAATTGGCCCGTTGTCAGTTTGGGGAGGGTTTGGCCAGGGGGGGCTTTAATTAGCTCATAAAATAAACTCAGCAAAAAAAGAAACATCCCTTTTTCAGGACCCTGTCTTTCAAAGATAATTTGTAAAAATCTTAACAGATCTTCATTGTAACGGGATTAAACCCTGTTTCCCATGCTTGTTCAATGAACCATAAACAATGAATGAACATGCACCTGTGGAACGGTCGTTAAGACACTAACTAAGCTTACAGATGGTAGGCAATTTAAGGTCACAGTTATGAAAGCTTAGGACACTAAAGAAGCCTTTCTACTGACTCTGAAAAACACCAAAAGAAAGATGCCCAGGGTCCCTGCTCATCTGCATAAATGTGCCTTAGGCATGCTGCAAGGAGGCATGAGGACTACAGATGTGGCCAGGGCAATAAAATGCAATGCCCGTACTGTGAGAAGCCTAAGACGGCGCTACAGAGAGATGGGACAGACAGCTGATCGTCCTCGCATAGGCAGACCAAGTGTAACAACACCTGCACAGGATCGGTACATCCAAGCATCACATCTGCGGGACAGGTACAGGATGGCAACAACAACTGCCCGAGTTACACCAGGAACGCACAATCCCTCCATCAGTGCTCAGACTGTCCGCAATAGGCTGAGAGAGGCTGGACTGAAGGCTTGTAGGCCTGTTGTAAGGCAGGTCCTCACCAGACATCACCGGCAACAACGTTGCCTATGGGCACAAACCCACCGTTGATGGACCAGACAGGACAGGCAAAAAGTGCTCTTCGCTGACGAGTCGCGGTTTTGTCTCACCAGGGGTGATGGTCGGATTCGCATTTATCGTCAAAGGAATGAGCATCACAACGAGGCCTGTACTCTGGAGCGGGATCGATTTAGAGGTGGAGGGTCTGTCATGGTCTGGGGCGGTGTGTCATAGCATCATCGGACTGAGCTTGTTGTCATTGCAGGCAATCTCAACGCTGTGCGTTACAGGGAAGATATCCTCCTTCCTCATGTGGTACCCTTCCTGTATGCTCATCCTGACATGACCCTCCAGCCTGACAATGCCACCAGCCATACCGCTTGTTCTGTGCGTGATTTCCTGCAAGACAGAAATGTCGGTGTTCTGCCATGGCCAGCGAAGAGGCCGGATCTTAATCCCATTGAGCACGTCTGGGACCTGTTGGATCGGAGGGTGAGGGCTAGGGCCATTCCCCCCAGAAATGTCTTGGAACTTGCAGGTGCCTTGGTGGAAGAGTGGGGTAACATCTCGCAGCAAGAACTGTCAAATGCAGAACTTAATGCAGCTAGTGGCCACACTAGATACTGACTGTTACTTTTGATTTTGACCCCTACTTTTGTTCAGGGACACATTATTTCATTTCGGTTAGTCACATGTCTGTGGAACTTGTTCAGTTTATGTCTTCAGTTGTTGAATCTTGCTATGTTCATACAAATATTTACACATGTTAAGTTTTCTGAAAATAAACACAGTTGACAGTGAGGACATTTCTTTTTTTGCTGAGTTTATATACAGTACAAGTCAAATGTTTCGACACACCTACTCATATAAGGGTTTTTCTTTATTTTTACTCTTTTCTACATTGTGGAATAATAGTGAAGACACCAAATCTTTGAAATAACACAAATGGAATCATGTAGTAACCAAAAACTGTTCAACAAATCAAAATATATTTTACATTCTTCAAAGTAGCCACTCTTTGCCTTGATGGCAGCTTTGCACACTCTTGGCAATCTGTCAACGAGCTTCACCTGGAATGCTTTTCCTTCACTCTGCGGTCCGACTCGTCCCAAACCATCTCAATTTGTTTGAGGTGTGGAGGATTGTGGAGGCCAGGTCATCTGATGCAGCACTCCATCACTCTCCTTCTTGGTAGAATAGCCCTTACACAGCCAGGAGGTGTGATGGGTCATTGTCCTGTTGAAAAACTAATGATAGTTCCACTAAGCCCAAACCAGCTGGGATGGCGTATAGCTGCAGAAAGCTGTGGTAGCCATGTTTGTTAAGTGTGC